>NC_056739.1:574163902-574478902 GCF_019279795.1 Protopterus annectens | reverse complement strand
CCTAGGAGGAAACTCCCAGATATGCTCAGAATTAGTTCAAAATGATGTGAAGATTACTGATCCTACAGACATTGCCAACATACTGGCTGACAGGTTCAGTGCAAACTCCCCTAAAGGAGAGATATCTATACCAAATGATTGTAGCCCCCCAAACATTTCTAACGCTCAGGTGAGAACTGCTCTCTCCAAGGCAAAGAACACAGCATCCATGAGACCTGATGGTGTCCCCGGCTGTGTGCTCCATGAACTCAACGAGGAATTAAACCCACAGTTAGGACAGCTGTTTAATCTTAGTCTCACCTCCGGATACGCACTCCAGGAGTGGCGCAGCGACTGTGGTCCCACTCCACAAAGGCAGTGCCTCCACCGACCCTGGAAATTACCGTCCCATTAGCTTGACAAGCCTTATCTGCAAAGCCATGGAGAGGATCATAATGGATCTCATAAATAAAGACATAGGAACTTGCAGACTTTGGATCCAACCCAGTTTGGCTTTGTCAAAGGTAGATCATGCCTTTTAAACTTGGTTGACTTTTTCAAACAGTCACCAAGGCCATTGACGAGGGAAAGGCAGTCCATACAGCCTACCTAGACCTGGCGAAGGCTTTTGATACAATACCTCACTCGGGTATCAGTGAAAAACTCATCAACTTAAATGTAAACCCATACATTACAAGATGGGTTGCAAACTGGCTGAGTGACAGAACCCACAGGGTCAGAGTTGCTGGCGCCATGTCAGACTCAAAGCCTGTCACAAGTGGTGTCCCACAGGGCTCAGTCCTGGGCCCACTCTTGTTTGGCATCTACTTTTCTGAAGTACAAGCAAACACAGGAGGGTTATGGCTGACAACATTTGCAGATGACTGCAAACTGGGCGCCGTAGTTGAAAACACATCCAACACAGATATCCTTCAGAAGGGTCTCACAGAAACGGATAACTGGTGCCAGAGCCATGGCCTAAAGTTAAATGCCAAGAAATGCATAGTCATACCCTTCGGGAAAAATAAGGTTACCCCTAGCTACCATATAGGTGGCAATCCCCTGAACACAGAAGAAGTTATTAGGGACCTGGGAACCCAGGTTGACAGTAGCCTTTCATTCGACACTCATATTGCTAAATTAGTTAGGAAGACCTTCTACATTGCCCACCTTATCATGAAGGGATTCACATCTAAATCAAGAGAAGTCATAGTCTCCCTATACTCATCACTCATCAGACCAATGATCGAGTACAATGCCCCATTCAGAATGTATGTGACCCGACACTTGCAGCAGCTGGAGAGGCCACAAAAGTTCCTCACCAAAAGGATAAAGGGTCTCAAAAATCTGTCTTATGCTGCCCGACTGAAAGAACTCCAGTTATATTCAGTTGCTTACCGCTTGCTCAGAGGTGACCTATGCCTGACATACAAGGCCATGTCAAACCCAGATTTGATGAACATGCTTCATCTCAAAAAATCTAGATCCCTCAGAGTCACAAGGGCGGGAGACTTAAACCTCGACACGGTTATTAATAGGACGTGCTGGAGGGATAGATTCATCACCCAAAGACTCCCTATGCTGTGGAACAAAATCCCAGTTTATGTGAGGCAGAGCACCTCACTGGCCTTGTTCAAGAGGAATCTTGACCAATGGATGGGAGATCGCAGATACACCCCAGGGGTTACCTCAATGTCACTGCTCGACAGAGGCAAAATAATGGGCATAGTTTCTCCAAACTAAAGGGGTGGCGTAAGCCACAAAACTATGGGCTAGGCTTATAAATGCCCTCAGGCAGATAGCCTAGTATGAACCTATGAACCTATGAACCAGACACTCCATAGCCAGCAAGTCTAAGGCTCTTACAAGGGTACCCAATTATACTGAATTAAATTACTTTCAATACACATGGTAATGTTGACCCAACAGCAAGGCTTTCAGGAGTGGCTGTAGTGCCACCGAATAAATATAAGCACTCTCAAAGGTCAAAATGTTCTCTATAGGACTAGCCATAATGAAAATTTAAATATATTTAATAATAGATAATAAAAGAACATGAACATACTAAATATATGTGTACAGTAAACACTGAAGTTTCAATCACAGAAATATTAAAAATAAAATGGGTGCACAGGTTCACACAGTTACAGAAAAAAATAATCTCACTATATTTTTCTGACTGATGTAAATAATTATTATTCTTTGGTTAATTATTAGAGCAAAGCAAGGTGAAGTAGGTAAGGGGTCCTTCGTTGTCAGGTTACAAAAACATACAGCTCTGAGACTTCAATCTCACCTAGTGTTAAACATTATTTTAGTGATGGATTACAGGTGGACATCACATATATCTGGTCATCTGACGCCTGGTTGCCATGCAACTCCCCATTTCTAGAAACTGCCAGGATTTAGCACATATGTGTCAATAGTACACACACACACACACACACACACACACACACACACACACACACACACACACACACACTTAGAGCTTGCTAAGATCTGATGCAGCTTCTGGAAGTCAAAAAACAAATTCAAACTTCTACCCTTCCAGGGTAGCAATTAGTTCACTGCTAAAGACAATACAGAAGGCTTCCTAGTACTTGTTTTTCCAGACATTTTGTCTCTGGCTGCAATCAGAACTGTAAGATACAATCTTTATGGCCTAATTTAATTTCAGAACATTTTTCAAAGTTAGCTGCAGCTGGACTGTGATTAACCTCTTCTCTTCCAGTATTCCCTGTTAAAACATATATATTTAATTCAGTTACAATACAGTCAGGACCCAGTGTTGATACATTTTTAACACAAGCAACTTTAGAAATACATTTCATCGCAAGCATCTGTACAAATCAGTTTGACATACAAATGATGTAATTCTTCACAAAATTCCAACTAGCTGTGCTAGCATATGTTGCACATCCACTGCCCTACGTCTCCTGGCTTAGCTGGCGGTACGTCACATCATTATAACCCTAAACAAACTTTCCTTTTAGCTGTCCCTAAGTTTCAAAGGAAGTATCTTTCTTAGGGTCCCTTTGTGTGTAGGCATCATGAGCAACCCTTGAAGTGCAAGAGACCTTCCAAAAGATAGTTTCTTGAAACTTTTGCTCAGGATTCCAGAAGGCAGAAGTCTTCTTTCCCAGACAAGTCTGCCCCTCTTTGACAATCATCTTTCTGTGTTCTTTGACCAGATTCTGTTTTATGTCAGGTTAACTCTGTCCTTTCCTGTTTTCCACAAAACACCATAGACTTTTGGGTTATTTCAGTCATCCTAAATGGTTTATTTCATGGCTTGGAAATCCCTTCCTCCTTTTTCAGAGATACATAAGCCTCCTCCTTGCCAACTGTCTCATTTTCCTCCTCTTCATAGGACCTCTTTACTCAAGTTACTATTCAGCCAGTCCATCTGTCCCAAAAGGACAAGGGATTCTACTCCAGAAAGTTTTTGTTCCCCAGGAAGGAGGGCTGTTGGAGAAATATTTTAGATCTCTCCTTTCTCAACACCCTTTTAAGAGTTCCTTCTTTCAAAATGTTCTCTCTCCAGTCTTGTTTCCTCTGCTGCTTCCTTGGGCCTACCTGGTGTCTCTTAACCTGAACTATGCCTGTCCCCACATTCCTATTTACCCTCTCGTCGGGTAGTATTTACTGTTCTGTGTTTCTTCCTCACATTATTTCTCTACTCCGTGTTTTGGTCTTTCTGCTGTACTGAGGGTTTTACAAAATGCCTTGCCCTGTCATAGCCTTTTGCAGACTCCATGTTGTTCAGATTTTTTCCTATATGGATGACTTTATTGAAACCCCTCTCAGCAGCTACTTCTGCAGGATCTTGAATTTAACATGCGCCTTCTTTGCAATGTGGGTTTCACTTTCAGTTTCAAGAAATCTATTCTGGCCCCTTCACAGTACCAAATTTTCCTGGGATGCAGGATTCAGACTTTATTAATGATCGATTTTCTTCCTCCTCCAAGGTCCTCTCTTTGACATCATTCTTCCAATCTCTTCTTCCTCTACAGGTGATGACTGCAAAACAGTTTTTATAAGCCCTGGGTTTTATGGCTTCCAGCATTCCAATGGTTCCCTTTGCCTGACTCCATATGTGGAAGTTTCAGTGGTATCTCAAGACACTTTAGCAGCAGCATTGTCATCCTGTGGACTTTCTCGTAACTCTCTTGTCTTGCCTCAGAAAGTAGTTTCTGTGACAGATTCACCAGTTTTTTCTGAATCCAGGCCTGCCTTTTCTGCCTCCTTTCCCCCACTCAGGAGCTGTGGGGGGTTTCTTCCAGCAACATCAAGGTCCAGGGGGACTGGTCTCCTCAGCAGGTGAAGGACCATGACAATATTAAGGAAATTAGAGCTCTGATTTTAGCTCTTTAGGCATTGCATTCCCTCTGGATTCTAGGACTCCAGGATTTTCACAGATAACACCACTGTTGTGTGATACATAAGCAAGTGGGGGGAGGGGCACAAAGTCTTACCATTTTTACAGAATGGCCCTTATAGCATAGAATTTTTCTAGTCTCCATCATTTGATGCTTCACATGATTTATATTCCCTTAGACCAGTCTGGTGGCAGAAAACTAAGGCCCATGTCAGATCCTCACAAGTGGATGCTTCAGAGAGGTCTTTCCTGGGCATTGTTCATCAGCGGGGTACTCCCCAAATAAATCTTTTTGCTTCCCCTCTGAAAAGACCACTTCCTAAGTTCGTTCCAGAGTGCCAAATCCTCTGGCTTGGAAAGTGGACCACTTTTTTTTTTACTTGGAAAGGGACATTGTTGTATGCAGATACCCTTCGTCCTCTGTTGCCAAGAGTCCTGCACAAGATCATGTGGGACAGACCCAAAATCTTGTTGGTGACTCCATTTTGGCCCAGATAGCATTGCTTTTCCACTTTTATTTCACCTGGCCAGGGACAGTCATCACAAGTTACCTCACAGGATTGATCATGTCACACACAAGGGCTGTGTCTTTCACCCTCCTGTTCTTGCAATGCAACTGACTCTTTTGTGATAGGGTTTTTATTCCTTTTTTATACCAGTTTTTTGAGGATGTACTTAGGGTTTTGCAGGAGGCCAGAAAATCCACTAGTAGAAAATCTTATACTGCTATATGGAAGAGATTTTCTGTTTGGTTTCACAGACATGAACAGGTCCCTCTTTAGTGGATATTCCTACCGTTCTTTCTTATTTGTGTGAGTTGTTAAAGTCTGGCCTGACATACTCATCTGTTAAAGCTCATTTGTCAACCATTTCTGCTTGTCTGCCTTTGAACGCACTACTTTCCTTTAGTTTTGAGGTTAAACAGTTTTTGAAAGGCATCCTTTATATTAGGCCTCCAAAAGCCAATTCCTTCTTCCTGGTTCCTTAATTTTGTTTTTGAAATGTTAACTCGGCCACCTTTTGAACCAGCAGCTTCTTCTGTTTGAAATTGTGTACCTCGATGACTGTCTTGCTAGTGGCTCTGACTTCTGCCAAGAGACTCTCTGAGCTACTCGCCTTTATGGTAGTTCCTCTTTTTCTGTTTTTTTCACAGAGACAGAGTGTCTCTTAGGACCGTCCTTCTTTAAGGCTTAAAGTGGCCAGTGACTTGTCTTTGAATCAGGCCATTCACCTACTTTTGTTTTTTCCCCTCCTCTCAAAATAGCAATGAGAAGATTCTACATTTTTTGAATTTTCATAGATGTCTTTCACAAACTAAAAATATTAGGGAATCTGAGAAACATTTTGTTTCTTTTCATGACATGAAATTGGTTTACCTATTTCTAATCATAAATACTGCGGTAGTGGTGCTGCGGTAGCGTTGTCGCCTCACAGTAAGACGCTGTCCGGTTTGATTCCCAGCTAGAGCGTCTTCTGCGTGGAGACATGCGTGAATGGGCGTACCTTCGTTGAAGGTTGTGCTTCAGGCCTGGCAAGCCGGTACATAAAAATCAACTGCCAATCATTAGCGGACCGGAGTTCCGCTGTGGCGACCCCTAACCGGGAAAAGCCAAAAGACACAAACAAACAAACCAGTTCCTCTTGAATTTGTAAGGCTATTTCTTTTTGTTAATCTTCATGGCAAGCAACTTCCTATTTCTGTTTGTTACTTATTCTACCAGGGTGGTGTTCTCTTCCAGAGTTTTTTTCAAGAGTCTTGATGCTAGCTCCATTTTGAAAGCTGCTACTTGGTCTTCTGTGCATGCTTGTACTAAACTCTACAAGATGATTGTTTTTCTAGGGCCAGAGCTGGGTTTGCCGGGTCCATTCTCCATGTTTTTGATTAGAAAGGACATAGTACTGCTGTGTAAGAGTGTGCCATAACAGTAGATATCCTACTTTTCACTGTTGCAGAATTCGGTCCCTTCCTCCTTCCAGTTTTTTCTTCGTCTTCTGGCCAAGGGGCCTTGCTTTCTCCTCTTTCTGAATGTACATATAATATATTTTTTCTTCTTCTTGGGTTGCTTTGACTGTCCTGGGGCAAACAGTTCTGAGGATTTGTCACTCATATATCACTTGTGTACCTTATGTCTCTGACATGGAACATATGACTGATGTACAGCACTTGAAATCCAAAATCAAGGGAAAGCACTGAAGGTAGATTAAGTTACAGTAGAGAGAAACCTCTAGAACTTCGATCTTCAAGCTCGCAGTGCTACAGGTTTGATGAGGTACTGTCTGCTAGGCCTGTTAGGCCTACTACACTCCAGGAACACCATGAACTCCAGGAAGAAGGAATTATACTCAATCATTATCCAAAATGTCTTGCTTAGGCAAATCTGACTTCTAAAACTTCTAAAATGAGGAGGAGAGGAAAAAGATGTGAAAGACTGAGGAAAAGAGGAACTAGAGCTGGAATGTATGCCAGGCTAAAGGCCAACCCATACAGGCTTGCACTTCCATCTATGCTACTGGCCAATGTTCGCTCCCTGGATAACAAGATGGACTACATAAGGGTAGAACTAACTACAAAAAGCAAGGTGAGAAACAGTTGTGTGCTTATGTTCATAGAGTCTTGGTTAAACTATAATATCAGCAGTAGTGCAGTGCATGTGGAAAGGCTGACCTTATTTAGAGCCGACAGGAATCAGATCCTCAGTGATACATCGTTGGGAGGAGGTGTTTGTATCTATGTAAATAGATGGTGTACCAACTGTGAGTTGGTAACCACTCACTGCTCTGAAAACATTGAGTTCTTGTCGCTAAGATGTAGACCCTTCTACTTGTCAAGGAGTTTAATGGTGTGAGTATCACAGCTGTATATATTCCTCCCAGTGTCAACACCAGTGAGGCATAGGCCACACTTCACCAGTCAATCAGTGAACTGCAGAATCAAAATCCAGAGGTTGCCCACATGATAGTGGGTGACTTCAACCAAGCAAACCTAAAGTCCGTCCTACCTAACTATCACCAGCATGTGGACTTCACTATGAAGGGTGAGGATACAATGGGCAAAGTATATACCAATGCCAAGCTGGCTTATAAAGCAGTACCCCACCCACACCTGGGTATCTCTATTAATAAAAAGCAAACCAACCAAGAAGCAAATAAGAGTATAGCCAGAGACAGCAGTCCAGGAATGCTTTGAAAACACAGACTGGAATATGTTTAAGGACACAGCTATGGGGAACCAGCACATCAGTCTGGATGAGTACACGAAATCTGTGTTGACATACATATCTAAGTGTGTGGACAATGTGACAATCAACAAGACCATCACCGTAAGGGCCAACCAAAAACCCTGGATCTTAAATGAAGTATATGAGCTCCTAAAACACTCAATGCTGGCTTTAAGGTAGGAGATAAAGGTGCCCTCAGAGAGACCTGAAGAACCTAAATAGGGGAATAAAGAGGGCAAAGTGTGCCTATGGACAGAAAATCCACAGTCATTTCTCAGACTTAAGGGACTCCAGATGTCTGTGGCAAGGAATACAATCATTAACAGACTGAAGACCAGTATCTTCAAAGCGTGATGACGACACCAATTTTTCTAAATGAGCTCAACACTTACTTATAGGTTCATAGGTTCATACTAGGCTATCTGCCCTAGGGCATTTATAAGCCTAGCCAGAGTGTGTGTGGCTTTCACCACCCCTTGGGATGAGAATACTATACCCATTAGTTTGCTGTGCCTCTGTCCAGCAGTGATACAGAGATGATTCCCGGGGTAAACCTGCGATCTCCCATCCACTCGTCAAGATTTCTCTTGAACAGAGTCAGTGAGGGGCTCTGCCTCACATGGACTGGGATTCTGTTCCATAGTGTAGGGAGTCTCTGGGTGATGAATCTGTCCCTTCAGCACGTCCTATTTATATCCGTGTTGAGGTTTAAGTCTCCTGCTCTTTTTTTTTTTTTTTTTTTCAAGTTTAACGAAGGAAATGGCATGAAAGCCACAAAACTCACCACCATGCAAAATGAATTAGTACTCTGCCTCATTTAAGCTGACGTTCAGAGAACTATAAGCCAAGTGAACCCAAGAAAAGCAGCTGGACCAGACAGCATTCTGGGGTATGTGCTAAGAGACTGTGCTGTTCAACTGACGACTGTACTTCCTGACATATTTAACACATCTCTACATCAAGCCATAGTACCCAAATGCTTCAAGAACACAACAAATTTACCACTACCCAAAAAGTCTCAGCCAGCATGTATGAATGATTATCGTCCAGTAGGTCTCACCTCTATCATAATGAAGTGCTTTGAAAGATTGGTTAAAGACTATTTAACAACAAATCTCCCTGCAGAACTATACCCACTCCAATTTGCTTATCAGTTGATGCAGATGCCATCTCGTTGCCACTGCATACATCCATGGCTCACCTGGAAGACAAGAACTGTTATGTCCGACTATTATTCATTGACTTCATTTCTGCCTTTAACACAGTTACACACCAACATCTGATAGAGAAACTGATTCATTTGGGTGTCAGCACTCCCATGTGTAACTTGGATTTTATACTTCCTCTTTGACAGACCACAAAGAGCGAGTGTAGGCAACAACACCTCAGAGAGCACTACACTGAGCACATGAATCCCTCAGGGATGTGTTCTCTGTCCTCTGCTGTTCGCCATGCTGACCCATGGCTGTGCAGCTAGGAACAGCTCGAATCACATCATCAAATTTGCAGATGACACTAAAGTAGTAGGCTTAATCATCAATGGTGATGAAACAGCATACAGGGAGGAGGTGACGCATCTGATTGACTGGTGTGACAACAATAACCTGGCTCTGAACGTGAACTAAACCAAAGAGGTAATAGTTGACTTCAGGAAAAAACACAAAGCACATCCCCCTCTCACAATCAAGGGAGAAACAGTCGAAAGGGTGAAGAGCGCCATATTCTGGGTGTGCACATCGCAGAACACTTGACATGGTCCATTAACAGAAATCACATTGTTAAGAAGGCACAAAGGCTCCACTTCTTATGCAGGTTGAAGAGAGCAAACTTTTCATCTTTAGCCCTCACAACCTTCTACAGTGGCACCATTGAAAGCATCTTGACAAGCAATATCATGGTATGGTACGGGATCTGCAAGGCTACAGACTGTAAGGCTCTCCAAAGGGTGGTGAAGGTGGCAAAGAAGATCACCAGGTCCACGCTTCCCTCTATACAGGATCTGCACTCTGTACAGTGTCTCGATAGAGCAGCAAAGATTTCCAGAGACTAAACCCACCCAGCTCAGGGATTGTTCTGCTGCTTGACTTTGGGCAAGCACTACAGAAGTATACGTTGCAAAACGACTAGATTCAGAAATAGCTTCTTTCCTCAGACTATCAGAATACTAAATTTGAGTAGCAATGCAAGCCAACAGGTTACCAAGTTGGAGGCTACACAGTCTGAAGGGAATCTCTTTCCTTAAAGTGCAATCAACCCACTGTTAGGTTCTTCTCACCTGTGCAATAGTTCATTGAAAACGTCTTACCCTCTTGAGTTATTGCACAAAAAGGAAGTTATATTCCGTATAATTGAAAGTGCTCTAGTCTCATAAGGCTCAAGTCTGAACTGTGCAATATATCTCTCTGTGCAATACTAATTGCTGCTAGTAGATAGAGAGACAAAAATGAAATTATGTCCTAGTGCCATGTCAAATGTTACAAATTGTTTTTTTTTATTTAAATCTGCTATATTTGTATGGATTGTCTGCACACAGAGCTCAAAGCAACGAAAATTGCCCGCATTGAGGTACAGGTCTACATGACAATAACGTTTACTTTGACTTTGGAGGGGCCCAAGGTTTTGGTATGCTGGCCGGACATATAGCTATCCACAGCAGGATATCCCTTTTGTAAGGAACACTGCATCAGTGAAAAGTTGGAAAATCTACTATTACAGTAAGATCTTACACAACTGTACTTTCTCTTACATTGATGTAACAGGAAAGTTGGCAGTAATTAGAGAAATTTCTTAATGCAAACATACCAAACATACACAGTTTGACTAGCCATTTGTCAGAATAATTAGTGAGCACAAGGAGTGAACAACTAAAGTTCACAAAACCTGATAGCTGTGACTAATAGCAGCAGTTGCCTAGATTAAAAAGATGCATTTTGCATTAGTCATTTTGGGAGCTGGCAGTTTGTATTGGAAGTGATTTTTTTATTGATGTCTTGAATTTGTTTTTTTTTTCCTGAGGTGCACCGTAGCTTGTAGGAGAGTTTGTCCTAGAGTTTAACCGTATTGCTTGAATGTGCTTGAATCGCTATATTTTTTGTTTTAGGGAAAAACACCAGCTTCCCTTTAGAAAACCATGGACTCCCACAGAGTATGTCCCCATTTAAGGAGTGTTGGTCCCAGAAGGTCCCTATATTGATTGTTTTTTTCTTTTTAAAGGAACAAACACCACCCTCCTTACATATGGCCGGCACTCCCATAAGAGTATATGTCCATTTAAGGAGAGTTTGTCCCAGAGTTTCCTTGTACGAAGTGAATGTGGTTGCCTGTCTGTACTTTTTTTTTTTTTTTTTTGCTTTAGATGCACACACCAGCCTCCCTGTAGACAGTATGAAGTCTCATAAAGAGTTTGTCCTCCCAGAGTGTTCCTGTATTGCCTGAATAGGCTTTTATCACCCTTTTTTAAGGGGGAAAGCACCAGCTTCTCTTCAGATGCCCTGAACTCCCACAGATTGTGTCCATTTAATAGTTGCAAATCTGGAAAGACATTTAGGAGTAAACAGAAGCTTGTGGGCATAATATAGATGAATGAGACATACTTGTTGATCAAACTGCAACCATTTTTGTCACATACTGATAAGCGCTTATACAGTGGATTTTAAAAGTGTACACACCCCTGTTAAAATGTCAGGTTTTTGTGATATAAAAAAATGAGACCACAGTAAATTATTTCAAAACTTTTCCCATCTTTAATGTCACCTATAACCTGTATAATTCAATTGAAAAACAAACAAATCTGTCTGGGGAAAAAGCATAAAAAATAAAAAAGCTACAATAAGCTGGTTGCATAAGTGTGCCCACCCTTAAACTAATAGTTTCTTGAAGCACCTTTTGATTTAATTACAGCATTCAGTCTTCTTGTGTAGGAGTCTATCCAGCATGGCACATCTTGACTTAGCAATATTTGCCAACTCTTCCTTGCAAAAGCGCTCTAAATCGGTCAGATTGCGAGGGCATCTCTTGTGCACATCCCTCTTCAGGTCACCCCACAGATTTTCTATTGGATTTAGATCTGGGCTTTGGCTGGGCCATTCCAAAACTTTTATTTTCTTCTGATGAAGCCATTCTTTTGTTGATTTAGATGTATGCTTGGGGTCATTGTCATGCTGAAAGGTGAAATTCCTCTTCATCTTTCTAGCAGACACCTGAAAGTTTTGGACCAAAAGTGACTGGTCTCTTGGCTAAAGACCCAGTTCCAGCTGAAGAAGAGCAACTCCAAAGCATGATGTTGTCACCACCATGCCTCACCGTGGGGATGGTATTCATTTGGTGATGCAAAGTGTTGTTTTTGCGCCAAATGTACCTTTTAGAATTGTGGACAAAAAGTTCAACATTGGTCTCATCAGACTATAACATATTTTCCCACGTGCTTTTGGGAGACTTGATGTATTGTTTTGCAAATTTTAGCTGAGCGTGGATGTTTTTCTGTGTAAGAAAAGACTTCCGTCTTGCAACCCTACCCTATAGGCCAGACATATGGAGAATACGGGAGATTGTTGTCACATGTAGTACACAACCAGTACTTGCCAGAAATTCCTGCAGCTCCTTCAGTGTTGCTGCAGGCCACTTGGCAGCCTCCCTGACCAGTTTTCATTTTGTCTTTTCATCAATTTTGGAGGGACGTCCAGTTCTTTGCAATGTCACTTTTGTCTCATATTTTCTCCACTTTTTGATGACTGTCTTCACTGTGTTCCATGGTATATGCAATGCTGTGGAAATTTTTTTGTACCCTTCTCCTTACTGATACCTTTCAACAATGAGATCCCTTTGATGCTTTGTAAGCTGTCTGAAAACCATGGCTTTTGCTGTAGCAGGCAACTGAGTAAATGTCAGGAAAATCCTACTTAGACAGCTGAACTTTATTTGGGGTTAATCAGAGTCTCTTTAATTGATGGCAGTTGTGTAGCCAAGAAGACTGAACGCTATAATTAAATCAAAAGCTGCTTCAACAAAGTATTACTTTAAGGGTGTGCACACACAATAAAGTATTAGTTTAAGGGTGTTCACACTTATGCAACCAACATATTGTACGTTTTTTCTTTTTTATATTTTTTTCCCCTAATAGATTTGTTTGATTTTCAATTGAATTGTAGAGGTTATATGACACATTAAAGGTGGGAAAAGTTTGGAAATGATTTATTGTGGTCTCATTTTTTTATATCACAAAAACCTGACATTTTAACAGGGGTGTGTACACATTTTATATCCACTGTAGATCCTACGCTGATGCCATACCTCAGACTGGGCTTGTTATATGCTTGTTCACTTTTATGTTAAAGGGATGCAAATATTTCAGTAAGGAGATGAATAAAGTAAAGAAGAAACAGTAGCACCCGTGTTTTAACAATTGAAAGTCTAATGGTGCTGAACAGGCTTTATGTAGTCTACCAGGTTTCTGGTTGGTTGATCCTAACAAAATTATTATTCACATGCAAATCAAATTGTACTTGACTGTTGATGATAACCAAGAAGCTTCATCGGGCTGACTTTTTCAACTGGTGGCAAATCAAAAGAGGTAATATTAAGACCAGGCTTTGACTGAGTTGGGGTGAGAAGTGCACCATGAACTTCAAGCGCTGTCACTTTTGAAAGCTGTTAGGTGTGGACAACATAGAGTTTGTTTTGCTGGCAATGAGATGTAGTCCAAGGTCCATATGCCAGGCTTGCAGGCTGTGAAAACTGTTTTGTAATCTGCTGCTGATGGAGTCAGTGATATGTTCTGCCAGAATAGTTATGTCATCATCATTCTGAATAAGTTTTGAGTTTCTAACAATTGCAGACAGCAATGAACCCTCCAGTACAGAACCATGAGTGGCCCCTGTTATCAAGAGGCATGTGTGGAAAGATGAGATTTTTCCACTGCATAGCTTCTCTCCTGTTTCTGAGATAGCCAGATATGCACTTGGTGGCGCATAAAACAGAGATGGCACTAGATCTACAAAAAGGGAATGCTGTGATCATTTGGTTTGATTTTTTTGGTAGCTGAAGTATCATATTTCTTTATGAAAACTCTTGCATTGCCGACACTTTACCCCATTGACTGTTGCTTTGCTGTACATGTAGTTTAAAACTATCTGCAGTTGGGTAACGTGGAGTAAAAGGAAAATGATTAGCTTTTGCTTTTACTACTTTACTCACGGTTAGTGCAGCCTCAGAGGTAGTGTATTTAATGACTGGGTTTGGGGTGACCAAGCCCTCATATTGGGGTTTGCCCCCTGCAAAAACATGGATCTGATGCTGCCGTCTTCATTCTTCCTCATGGTAGAGTCTCAGATCCATCTCAGCCACATCTTCCAGACTTGGATTCGACTGTTGAGCTCCTCCATCTACCCATAATGCACTACACCCACCCAAGCACCTCAGATCTCATTTGCCGCATTCAGAAGACAGGCAGAAGATCCATTCTCTCTAGCAGTCGTATTCTTTCATAGGTTTTTGGTATTAGCTAGTGTGCTCCTCCCTTGTTGAACTATCTGGCTCACTTTACGTGGCTTCAGAGAGATCTGATCAAGGAGTCCATGCCTGTGGACTACTTTAAGAAACTTTCTCCTAAGTTGGCCACTTTGTCATCTATTACCAGTTCCTCAATGAGGCTAATCTCCTACACGGTGGAAGGTTCCTCTCGAGCTGCTGGTTCAGGTCTATCCGTAAGGAGACACACCTGGATGACACTGTGTGACTTCGAGGAACACTTTAAGACATCATTTGTTAATGCCCCTTTTGATGGCTCATCACTGTTTGTGCCATCCATTAGAGATACTCTTACCCACAGCGAAAAGGATGGGAAGACCCTTTCTGCCATAGGAATCAAATTTTCTATGCCACAGAGGTCCTTTTCAAGGAACCAGCATGGGAGTAAGAAAATATGTTTCTGTAAATCACAAAGGCCTTTCCAGGACTCGTGTGGCGATCCCTCTTCAGAGGCAGAGGATGAGGGTATAATGGTAGACATTGCCCTAGAGACAGAGGTGGTGTACGAAATCATGGCTTTAGAGACACGTTCTCTGAAAAGCCCTATCAGTGCTCCTGAAGTGCTGCCTGACTACCCATTTCTGGATGCAGTCATGGGTCGACTTGCTTTGCACTTAGAAGCCTAGACTTACTTGACACAAAATTCCTGGGTGCTAAATGTAATATCCAATAGATACTACACTCCTTTTTGCCTACCTCTCCCAGAAACCAGCAAGAAATTCCCCGACGTGCCACTCAGAAGGAGCAGGCAGAACAAGAAGTTCAAAAACTGCTGCAAAAGGGAGTCATCCAAGAGTTCCCGACTGAACAAAGATGATTTGGAGCCTACTCCCGCTTCTTTTTGGTGCCAAAAAAGACAGGGGACCTAAGACCCATATTGGATCTAAGCAAACTGAATCTGTACGTAAAGAAGCCAAGGTTCCAAATGGTTAGGGTCCAGTCCATTCTGCCACTGTTGCGCAAGTACGATTGGATGTGCTCAGTAGATCTCAAGGATGCATACAATCACATCAAAATAGACAGGTGCTCTTGGAGAGATCTGTGCTTTCGACTGGGAGCCAATCACTTCCAGTTCAGAGTACTTTCCTTTGGGCTCACCACAGCTTCCTGGGTGTTCACCAAGTGTATGGCAGTCATAGCAGCTCACGTGAGCCTCAAAGGATTCTGGGTGTTTCCATACTTAGATGATTGGCTCCTCACTGCCACCACGAGGCTTTAACTTCTCCAAGCCAGAGACTATGTGATCCAAATATCACATTCCCTGGGAATCGCAATAAATTTAGACAAGTCCAATTTGACTCCTGTACAGAACCTAGAGTTCGCAGAAATGCAGTTAAACATGAGGGACCAAATAGCCTCTCTTCCTCTACACCGCATAATGACACTGAGGAATCAAGTTCAGGAACTGTTATCTCACCAGTCTCCCCCAGCACGTCTAATCTTACAAGCCCTGGGGTCCATGTCAGCAGGGATCTTGTTAGTTCCCCTGGCAGTATTCTTTTATGTGAATCCTTCAATGGACATTAGCAGTACAGTGGTCCATACTCTAGCAGTCTTTGTTTGTTCCCATCAAACTGACACCAGTTTGCAGATGTCATATTTGCTGGTAGATTCAGTCAGACAACCCCTTTCTAGGCAGACCCTTTACTGTCCCCCCAATATCCACTGTGACCACGGATGCTTCTCAGTTGGGGTGGGGGGACATTACAAGGGAAGGATGGTCCAAGGCACGTGGTCCACCTAGGAGACCAGGATGTACATCAATGTGCTCAAGATGAGAGCAGTTCTCATAATGTTGCAAGCTTTTCAGGATGCTCTCCCTCTGAGGACTATTGCTGTTCACATCGACAGCATGTCTGATGTCTGGTACATCAACAAGCAATGAGGAACCCATTTTTACCCATTGTGCAGGGAGACCATGAGAATGTGGGAATGGGTGATCTGTTCGGACTCCTTTCTGGTTGCAACCCACATTCTGGTGAAAACTAATGAGCTGGCAGACAGATTCAGCAGATCAAAACTGATTCTGCATGAGTGGTCCCTCAAGCAGTCAGTGGCGAACATGATCTTCAAACAATGGGGATCAATCTTGCTGTGACCTTTTTGCCTCTCCCCTCAACAAGTGCAGCTAGTTCTTTGCTCTGATCCCCCCTCCAATGGAGTCCCTGAGGGATGCTGTGGTGCACGATTGGCCCCTGGGTCTCCTATGCTTATCCCTGTCTCCCTCTTATCCTGAAATTTCTGCAGAAGGCAAGCAGGTTGAAGAGTTCAGTCATCCTCATTGCCCCTTCTGGCCTCGACAGATTTGGTTCCCTTTCCTTTGGTCTCACCTAACATATCCTCTGTGGATACTGGAACCAAGACAGGACCTCCTCTCTCATCTATCAGGTTTGCAACATCCCAGTCTTCAGGCCCTCAAACTGACTGCTTGGATTCTCCAGTTCCAACAATAGTAAGACAGTCCAGGCTTGCTTCCGTGGTCCGTAACATCATTTTAGCCTCTCAGAAAGTATACACCAAGAAGGTGTACAACAGTAAGTGGAAAAGATTTGTTGTATGGGCTGCGAGTAAAAATATTTATCCTTTCTCTGCATCTGTTTCAGGCATTTTGCTTTTTCTCAGTACCTTGTTCAGAGAAGGGGTATTTTTTTGTTTTTCTACTATCAAACTTTAACTAGTCGCAATCTCCAACTTTAACGACAGTTGCCAGTCTTGATTTCTGTCTACTTTTAGATTATGCAGAGACTTTATGAAGCCACCCACTACTAAAGAGCTATCCCCTCTGTGGGACCTCACTGTTATGTTACAGGGTCTAACTCAAGGACCTTTCGAGCTAGCGGCTAATTGTGACTTAAATTTTCTGTCATGGAAGACAGTTTTTTTTTAGTAGCCATTACTTTGGCAAAGAGAATCTTTGAATTGCAAGCATTATCTTCCAAGCCTCTGTACATAATTTTTCCCAAGGACAGTGTCTGTTTATGTACTAGTCCCTCTTTTATGCCTACAGTTGCCACAGAAAATAATATTAACTAATCCATTCAGTTGCCAGTATTTTTTCCAAATTTTACCAACAAAGGAGAGTACACTCTTCATCTCCTTGATGTTCATAGACAACTGGAATCACATAGCTGGGAAGTCTGACCCTACCGTGCGAAGGAATGAAGAGGACAACATCAGATAAGAAAGTTATGTCTTACCATAACTTGGCGTCTGGGTTGTCCATCTTCATTCCTACTCACTTTTCCCACCCAAACATCCCCCTGTTTTTTCTTCTAGAAGATCTATGGGAGATGGCAGGACACTCCGGTCCCATGTCTGAGCCTCAGTTGCCTTTCTTCTTCTGTGTCCTATTTTCTCTTGATTGGATTATGGTTCAGCAAACTCAATCTGAGGTGTGTGGGTGGGTGTAGTGCATTATGGGTAGAGGGAGGAGCTTGAGAGTTGGATCCAAGTCTGGAAGATGTGGCCGAGCTGGATGTGAGGTTCGGATCCGAGGCCCTACCATGAGGAGGAATGAAGATGCACAACACAGATGCCAAGTTATGAAAATACAGCATTGTTTGCCTGTTTTATTTTGATGTTTTGTAATGTTTCATTTGCAATATTTTGAGCTCCAGTATTCCAAGGCTTATTATTTCTTTATAGGGCTCTTCAAAATCTTGTAATCACAGATGGTGGAGAATACATTTGAAAGATTTATATTGTACCCATAATGTTACCTTTGTTTGTGTACAAACTCATTGCACCATGTCCAGAAGGGTATTATCCGGGCCTTCATTTTACCATAACCATGTTGCGGATCTGAGATGAAATGTTCTGTGTGTGGAATGTTTTGGATGTAAAGCATCAGGATGCAGACTTTGAAAGTTGTAGAGTTCTTGACTGGCAATCTATTATTGAGTGACAAAGAAATAAATTTTTAAATGTAAATTGCATATGGAGTCCCCCTGTTCTGGTGAGCTTTCTCCTTCCAAACAAATTACAACAATAGAAATAGTAAAAAGTGAGTGAATCCGCCAGGTGATAACCAAACAAATGCAATACAAATCCGAAAAATCCTGTAGTGGGTGTTTAATGCATTTTTTATATAGGTGTTTCAGCGTCCTACTTCTCTGTTTCTCAAGGCATCAAGAAAGATCTCTCAGAAAGAGCATGTCTTGAATCTACCCGTACTTCCCCAAAAATGTCTAGGCTGCAGAAGCACTCCGGTGCTAAATCCAGCAGTACTGGTGCTTCTGATTTGACAGTTAACATTGTAGAAGGGTAGACTCCCAGAGAGGTTATACAAGACAATGTATTCTTACTTGCTAACGCTGACTTGAGAAGATTCCCCTCCTTTATCATGTCCTTTAGGTCTGGAAGGTCTTTCTTGTCTTCCCATTTACAATATTTTGATTGACTTTGATTACAGCAAAGTGATGAAGGCCTTAATACAAGCACAAGTTGAGACAGGTCTGAACCCCTCTTCTGCTGTGTCTGGGGTGGAGAGAGATTCTTTCACTATTCCAAGTTTTTCAGGAGCCTCTTCCTTGGCACAAATTTCAATACTGAGACTATCAGCTTCAGTAATTACCCAGCAAGTACCGGGACTGATCTAGGTAAGTGCTTTGGTGTTGTCAGTTTTGGCTCAGGACAACAGTCTTTCACCAAGATGCCTTCAATATTGACTGAGCCTTTGATATTGGCAGTCTCAGTGTAGAGTTCTTTAGCTCCTGTTGCCCCTTAGACCCCGAGTTCCAGGTTCTGAGGGTCATGGTCTCTGTTAACACCAATACCATTTCTCCTGACAGCAAGAGAGAAGGAAAGGCCCTCTTAGCTGTTGGGTTTCATCTTCAGAAACCACAATATCACAGAGCTAGAAGAGTCTGTACCAGCTGTGGTGTAAGCAGAACCATCAGCAGCTGTCTGTGAAGAACAAGAATGGCAAGGGCAGATTCCATAACAGATGCCTGCTCGGATGTAGAAATTCTCAACACAATATCACTGTTATACATCTGAAGGCCTGCAAAAACAGTAGAATATCTGAGGACTTACCTGAATGTCTCACTCTATAGGCAGTCGGGGATTGCTTTTCCCTTCATCTGTCTGCAAGATGGCCATCATGTGGGACAGGTAGATAGATATAGACTGTAGTATTCAGAGACTATAAAATCCTTTTCCATACTGCTCCCAAGACACTCTCCTATCCTCTACTATAAGTCTTACCCACCCAAAAATGTGCAGTGTTAATACACGTGCAAAACGTCCTTTGAAAAATAGTAATTCAGGAGGTTACACCAGACCAGAGAAGGTCCTCATATTACTCTAGATTTTTTATAGCCCCCAAAAAGACCTCATTCTATACCTCGTCAGGCTCGAACTTTATTCCCAAGTTTATTTCAGACATATTTCCAATACAAAAATTCCGATGGTGTCAGTACACTCAGTTCTCTATTGTCTGTCAGGAGATTCTAAATGTTCTTTGGACTCCAAGATGCTTATCAAAAAAGCAAGAGAATTGAGGAGTTTCCTTCTTTTCTGAGTGAGGGAGAGTCATTTTAGGTTTCTAGGTATGTTGTTTGGCATCATCTACGCCATCATGGTGTTCACCAGTTGCATACATAACAATAGTTGCAGTGAACCAGCATCTGCAAGGGATCAGAATGATGTTCATCGTGTTACACTGTTGCAGTCATCACACTTGGGTTATCCTGCCATCAGGCGGTCCCGCAGTCGGCCCGAGTTCCAAAGTCTTGGTCCGGCGTCAGTTGCTGTCGCTTCTTCCCTGATGTCAGTGCGCCAGGGGTATATAAGATGCATCCGACGCCATTTTCTTCAGTCTTTCTTGCCGTGCGGTGCCCGAAGCAGAAGCAGTTCGCAAGTGCTGGTCGGCCGACTCCTGTGATTTTCAAATCGAATTTCAGACCGAAGTCTTCATAAAGCTAAGTACCCCGTTGGGGAACCTTTTCTTGCTTCAGTCTGATGTCAGAAAAAGTTAACAATTGCATTTCTTGTGGGAAGCAAATACCTCATAAGGACTTTCATTCTTATTGTATTACTTGCCTAGGCCCAGACCACGACTTCACAGGTTGTTGGTTTTGTGCTAGGTTTAATAAACAAACTATTAAACTTCGGTTTGATTTCACCCGACATTATTTTGGTAGGAAATTTAATTATACCATGCCGTCGGAGCAACCGACGACCGGAATGCATAAAAAATGCAAAGATAAGGACAGGCAGCCGAAATCCAAACTGGACTCCGAGGCCTCTGCTAGGCCAGTCGCCGGTTCTCCGGTTTTCAGTGAGGCACCTATGCAGCCCCTGACTACCGCTGATTTAGAACCCCAGGCGACATCCAATTCACAAGCGGAGATTGCTAGGCCTCCACAACCTTTACCTTTAGGCCCTTCCGACTCCATACCTGAAGGAGATTCCGGTGCAGTTGAAACGCCTTCAGTTGCAGAAGGTGTCTTCAGACTGACTACACTCACAATTAAATCCTATGCAAAACTGAAAACTCCTTTAAAAACAAAGAAGACTGTACAGCAGTCTCCTGTACAAGGCCCCATGCCTAAGAAATAGATGCTTAAGATGGCTGAAGACTTAATTACCCTAATCAGGGGTTCCCATCCCCCTCCTGATAAAAGGCCAAGGCAGGAGGAGGACTACGCTTCCTCTGACCAGGTTTCAATTTCCTCAGACTCTTCTGAGGAACAAGAATATTCCTTTCCCCCTTATGAAGATTCTGATGCTGAAGAGTCTATCCCTTCTGCATCTCCCCCAGAAGACTACTCTTTTGGGGAAACCTTACATACTATGAGGGAACATTTCCACTGGGAAGGCCAGGATTACTCTGACTCTAAGAAAAGGCTCCGAGAGTTCCTTTTACTACCCCAGCACAGACCTCTTGCTATTCCACCTGTGTTAGACATTGTGGATGATGTTTATTCAGAATCTAGCCTTAACCCAGATTCACTACCTCCTGCACCAGCCAAACCAGACAGATACTACAGAGTCCCTGACTCACACAAATTCCTGTATAAAAGCCATGTTGCTGACCCAGAAACCATTTCCCAGGGTCCCAAAGGGGTTAAGGCCTCTAGTGCTAAAAATCCTGTGCCCTCTGAAAGGGATTCTAGAGCACTAGACAGATGGGGAAAGAAAGTATATACCTCAGCTACTCTAGCTATGAGGGCCTTAAATTGTCAGTTTCACATGCTGAAATATCAACAATATCTGATGTCTCAATTAAAACAAAAAATGCTCGCACATACAGACCAGCCAGATTACAAGGAAATGCAAGATTTGTTGCATTCAGCTGAACAAGTGGGAAAACATACTTTGCAATGTGGATTTGATTCATTGGAAGCTTCTTGTAGAGCAGCAGTGACAGGGTCTGTCATACGTAGGCATGCTTGCTTAAAGGAACAAACTTTACCTGATCATGTTAAAGCAAAGTTATTGGATGCACCTTTACAGCAGGATGTTTTATTTGGTGTAAAAGCAGAAGAAGTTTTAAAGAAAATGGAGGATAAGGCAAAATCTATGCAGACGGTCAATGATTTTTTACAGGTTCAACCCCCTCGTTTCAGCAGAAATTGGCCAACCAAAAACTGGTCCTTTCCTGCTTCTGCCAGACCACAGAGGGGCAGATACAGACGCCCAAGAGGCAGAGGCCAGCCACAAGGCTCTTACCAGCCTCGACAATGGAGTACCACAACCCAAAAAGGTGGAGAAGACTGGTCTCAAACTACCAGAAGACAAACACAATGACTTACCCCTCAGACTACCAAGCAAAACCCTCTTGGCAGCTCCCTTGGGGGGAAAACTAGCACTTTTTGCAGACAATTGGCACATCATAACAAAAGACAAATGGGTCCTGAATATTGTATCTCAAGGATACAGATTCCACTTTCACACTTTGCCAAGGATAAAAGGAATGCCAAACCTGCCACCAAATCAATGGGCAGAGGCTCAAAAGCAAATTTCAGCTCTCATGGACATGAGAGCCATTCAACAGGTTCCTACACTGGAGCAAGGACAAGGATTTTACTCAAGACTGTTTCTAGTTCCCCGAAAAGACAAAGCCTGGAGACCCATTCTGGACCTCTCAATTCTAAACACATACCTGGAAGTACCCAAATTCAAGATGCTAACACTACAGCAACTTTTTCCCATGCTGGGCAAGAAGGCTTGGCTAGTAACGTTGGACCTCAAGGAGGCATACCTGCATGTCCCTATCAGACAAAATTGCAGAAGATACCTCTGATTTATTGCAGGTTCAACCCATTACCAATTCTCTGCACTGCCCTTTGGCTTATCTACTGTGCCCAGGGTCTTCATAAAATGCCTGGCACCAGTAATTGCATACTGCAGACAAAGAGGGATTCAAATATATCCATACCTGGACGACTGCCTTATTCAAGCAGAAAGCAAAGACATTCTATTAAAGCATCTGGCGTTTGTCAAAAACCTACTAAGTTGCCTAGGGTACACAGTAAACGAAAAGAAGTCAAAACTAGTGCCCTCACAAGACATAACATTCCTGGGTGCCAGCTTAAATACAATGGCCCAGATGGCTTATCTCACGCCAGACAAGCAAGGACAACTGACTCTATACTTCAAAATGATGGCAACAAAGACCCAACTCCCTGCAAGAAAAATTCTGCAGGCGTTGGGGTTCATGGCATCTTGCATACTACTAATACCATTTGCAAAACTGCATATGAGGAAATTACAATGGTATCTGAAAAGTGTATGGTCTCAACACAGCCACAGCTTGGAAACAATAATTCCACTCATTCCCTGCCTTCAGCAGGAGTTTCTATGGTGGGCTCAGGCATGTCACCTCAACAAGGGTCAGCCTTTTACCTTACCCACAGCCAGGCAAACTATAACAACAGATGCATCGGATTATGCCTGGGGAGCACACATGGCAGGACGGTGTATTCAGGGCAAATGGTCTGCAAACCAAAGGCATCTACATATCAATCAAAAAGAGATGCTAGCTGTACAAAATGCCCTAACAGCTTTCAAGGACCTCCTACATCCAGGACAACTCCTAATAAAGACGGACAACACCACAGTGATGTGGTACATAAACAAGCAAGGGGGCACACACTCCTACCCCCTATGCAGACAAGCAATTACCTTGTGGAACACAGCACTGACCTACCAAGTTCAACTACAAGCATAATTCCTGCCAGGAAAGAAAAACACACTGGCAGATGATCTAAGCAGAAACATCACAGATCCTCACGAGTGGAAACTAGATCCACAAGTATTCGCAATGATAACTCAAAAATGGGGGAGTCCAGACATATATCTGTTTGCTTCCCCCCAAAACTACCAACTATGGAAATTCTGCACAAGGACATACCACACACTAGCTTGGAAAGTGGACACCCTCTCATTCAGTTGGAAAACATTGACAGTGTATACCTTTCCTCCACTGCCTCTTCTGGCAAAGGTGCTGCTGAAAGCCAGATTAGAGAGGCCACAAATGATATTCATTGCTCCAGACTGGCCATGCCAACACTGGTATCCAATACTAAGGAACATGGCTCAAGGCCCACCATGGATTTTACCTACAGTTCCTCACCTGCTCACTCAGCAAAACAATCAGATTCTACACAGCCAGCTCAAGACTTTAAATCTGGCTGCATGGCAAATTGCCTAAACAACCAGTCAACACTTCTCTCTAAAGCTGTGATGGACGTCATTCTGGAGGCCAGGAGGCTCAGCACCAGGAAAGTCTGTTCAGACAAATGGAAAAGATTCTGCGCCTGGAACCAGGCTAAAGGCCAAAATCCCCTTGTCCCAAGTATTCCTCAAATTCTTCAATATTTAACTGAGATGTTGCACAAAGGACTTTCCTTCTCATCTATTAAGATCCATGGCTCAGCTATTTCAGCTCAATACAACACGGATCCTCCTATATTTTTACATCCATTACTAAGACAGTTCCTCAGAGGGGCTAAGAACATAAGACCGCCCCGGAGAGCACCAACACCAACTTGGGATCTCAACTTTGTTTTGGAAAAGCTTACACTTCCGCCCTTTGAACCAGCTTTCACAGCTGATCTACAGTTCCTATCATGGAAAACTGCCCTGCTGCTAGCAATAACTTCAGCACGAAGAGTCTCAGAACTACAGGCCCTAATGACAGTGGAGCCTTTCATCATTTTTCATCAAGACAGAGTCTCTTTACGAACTAACCCTTCCTTTATGCCAAAGGTGGTATCCAGTGTGGCCCTAAACCAAACCATTCATTTGCCCACCTTTTATCCAAACCCCCAGAACAAAGGGGAAAGGCTCCTACACTCTTTGGACATTCACAGGCAATTACGTTACTACTTGGATAAAACTAAGGCTTTCAGAAAATCTGACCAGCTCTTTGTATCATATGCTGCAGGATCTCAAGGAAAGCTATCTCAAAACAGACCATTTCAAAATGGATAGGACATTATATCCGTTTCTGCTACACACACCATGGGGAATCTGTACGTGGTAACATCAGGCCCCGTTCCACCAGGGCTACAGCAACATCAACAGCCTTCCTCAGAGGGGTACCAACCAAGGAAATTTTGGAGGCTGCAACTTGGAGTTCAGTGCACACCTTCACCAAGCACTATCACTTACCTCTATACTCTAAAACCAGAGCTGGCTTTGCCACTGCAGTTCTGCAGGGCCTACTAGCCTCTCCAAACCCTGTTTAGTTCCACCACCCATCCTTAGCTTTGGGATTCAACCCAAGTGTGATGACTGCAGCAGTGTTACACGATGAACATAGTACAGTTTTGTACCTACCATAAATGTAGATGTTTGAGTGTTCACACTGCTGCAGTCCAGGTTACCCTCCCTCCATCCCCTCTGAACTAGCTGGACTTATATATACCTTTCTATCCTATACAACCTCTGTGGTGTATTTGCTTGTGACTGAAGGTATTGTTTTATTTTTATATGTATATTTTTATATAGCAATATTTATTGCCTACCTATTGGGGGCACCTGACATCTGGGGCAAGAAAAACTGAAGAAAATGGCATTGGATGCATCTTATATACCCCTGGCGCACTGACGTTAGGGAAGAAGCGACAGCAACTGACGCCGGACCAAGACTTTGGAACTCGGGCCGACTGCAGGACTGCCTGATGGCAGGATAACCCAAGTGTGATGTCTGCAGCAGTGTGAACACTCGAACATCTACATTTATGGTAGGTACAAAACTGTACTTTTCCTGTGTCAATGACTGGTTCGCAGCTACACTGACCATGGAGGATCTACTCAAAGCATGAGAATCCTTACTGCAACTGTTCTCGTCCCTAGGCATAATGGTAACCACTGCCAAGCCCCAGATGCAACCACTGCAGAACCTCAGTTTTATCAGGAGTGCACTGAACACTCTCTTGTTAAGACATTGTTTCGCTGAAGCAGTTTTCATATTCATGATGATCCATTGAAGGCAGTTTTGGTGAAAGAAAATAAAATGAAAGCAGTTTGCCAAAACCACCTTCAGTGAACATTTAAAGAATTTTTTTTTGCAGGGAGGACACCCCCACACCTCCAGAATTATGTATAACAACTCTGAGGTTTCACAACAGTAGAGAAAAAGGCAGTCTCCACTAACAATTAAAGGTTTTGGCAAACTGCTTTTGTTTTATTTGTGTTCGTCAAAGCTGCCTTTGACAAGATGACATGTTCCTGTAATGTCCTCCCCGACAGCAGGCAGCCTCCCAGATTGTACAGTCTGATCCAGTTAATAAGTTTGTAGCTAGATACAAGGCATGCTGTCAAGGAAACCATTGAGGAGCAAAGCCCAGCTTTTCAATTACCCTAAAGTACTGTCTGTTTAAATGACTTGCTAAGAGTCACACAGTAGGCAAACAGGAGGTGAGGGACTCAAACTCTATATTGCAGGAGATGGCTTAACAGTTCATTGACCTAATCCTGTGTGCTAACCGCCAGATACAGCCTTCTATTGAAAAGCATATTTTTTCATTTCTGTCCCAACTATCTTGGATTATTTGTCTTAGATTTTTTTTTTTACAGGTTTAGTTACTTGTGCGTTAAGCTTCAACTATGTGTTGTTTCTGATTTTCACAAAAGGGTTACATAACATAGGTTAATAGGGGATAACTAGGCTAATGAACGAAGGGGGGCCTTTTTTTTTTAAACCTAGCCAAACCTCCCAGAAGTATCTAACAAGTTTTGATACCCTGGCATTATTTTAAGTGTACGCGTAGGCTTGAGCATGGGTGGTCAAACATTTCATAGGTTCATAGTTGATTAACAGGCTAACGGCCCCAGAAGGCCTTTTTAAGCCAAGCAATGTTTCCCAAAGATGAAAACCAAACTCTGTACCTTGTGTCTGTAATGTAAACACCTTAGCAATTCTTTCCAACTGCCAACTTCATTTATAGGTTGCCTCTGTCTAATAGAGACATAGGTGTCAGACCAAGAGTAAATTTTCAGTTCCTCATCCACTGGTCCATGTAACTCTTGAACTGGGTTAGGAAAGAAGTTAGTCTGTGAGACACACACACATATTCTTCCAACATGGCCTATGTATGTTGCAGACAAGGCTTAGATCAATAGATAGGTAATTTTGTTGCTATTTGTTTTGCAGATGTGCAACAGCTCCATCAGAGCGAGATCAGAGGATGTTTTTAGGCCAGACATAGAACGTCTCAAAGTAGTCTATAGGAGACCAAGTCCAGGGATAGGGATTTGATGTCATCTGAGTAGGTCATGTTATTTATGTCTTTTATTCTTTTTTGAGGAACCTCTGTGGACTCTCCAGTTGTTGCCTGTGCCTGATCAGGTACATAATAGGAGGTGGATTATTCAATGATTGGTCGGTTGAGGGTCAAATGTAGCATAACAATGACATCCTTGGACGTAGATGCCATATCCTTTGCTTATAAGTTGAGCAACATAGAATGATTTCTTTACTGCAGTAGACACATGATGGACAAGTACCAGGTTACTGTCTAAATGAGTTCCCAAATCTGTAATCACTGGGTCTACTCTTACGGGTGCCTTATCAATGTCTTCCCAAATGATACTATTATTCATTTCTTGGAAGTGAATTTTAGACAGTAGCTTTGACATCAGTTATTGGCCTGTATCAGGCCTTTTTCGAGGGCATTTGTCCCTTTGAGAGATTCTTTGACCGCACCTAGTTTGCGATCGTCTGCAAAATTCATCAGCTAGAGGTCCTTGATGTTGGCCTTGACTTCAGAGAAGTAGATGACAAAAAAAGAGCACCTCCAGCACCAAGCCTTGATGGACTCTGATAGTGACTGTCCTGCTAATGGAGTTAGACTCCTCTATCTTCTTTGGTTCTATCTTTTTTTTCTGTTGTTAAACAAGAAATATCTTTATTGAATTATCACTTATGACATAGACAATCGAACATTTATATAAATGAAAACAAAGAAAATCCACGGTAGTCCGAGTTACAATGAAGGCTGTCTTCCTGAAAAATACACCATTTGCATCAACACCAACACCACGTCCAGAAACTCAAAGGATAATTCCAAAGGTGTCACAAAACGTCTTTATTAACAAATGGATTTAGCGCTTTCATCTCCAGAAACTGGAGACCTCATCAGAATCAAATACCACCACACACTGAATGCCTTTTATACATTATTTTAACCAATCGACAAAACAATAAAATAATTAAGAAATTAAGTAATGAAGTAATGAGATAATTGAACAATGTGCTGAAATAAAGTGAACTGGCTATCTTTCATAAATTTGAACGAAAGTATTCAACTCAATACGTTGTTAAAAAACTTTTAAAAACCATGTATCAGCTGCTATACAAAAGTGACAGCCTTCATTGTAACTCAGACTACCATGGATTTTCTTTGTTTTTATAAATGAAAACAAACCATATTGACATTTTTCAGTTGCAAACATTATATATCATATATATCAAATATAATGCAGTCGTTTTCCATCTGACATTACATACCTCATTCAGTTCCTGCCGTCCCTCAAACCTCATTCCTGCTCCAAAACATTATTCTGCATGTATTGTTCCCACAATTTACATTTTGTTCTATGTAATTTGCTCCTACCCTTTTCTAAAGATCCTACTTCTGATTCTTTTCTCTCTCTTACTATATTCACTACTCTATTGTGACTGGTTTAAACTTTGATTTCCTTTTGTAGTAGTTTCTGTTTTGGTAGCCACCAGAATTGAACTCAACAAGACCTTACTATGTCTAGGCAATTCCAATTCTGTATCACAGCTCAAAAATGTTCTTAGTTACACCAGTTTGCTCACCCAATATTTCTGACAGAGTAGTCTGCAGGGAATTTTTAAAGTCTGTCTGCTCATTACACTCCCAAAAAATATGATCCAAATTACCTGTTTCCTCCCAGGTCTATATTAGCAAGTCGACAGGGCAAAACAGCGAACACCCTTACGTTGATACATATTAAATGAAATGTCAATATCTCGAGCCGCCAGAACACCGATTTTTTCCAAGGGAAAAAAAATTGTGCCAAAAAAAAAAAAAAAAAAACAGACAAAATAAAGTGTGGGCTTTGCCCCCAAAATATAAATATAAAAACTTAACTATACCAATGTTGTGGAGGAAATGGCAAATTTCCCACAACGGCCCAGCAATTTTTTTTTTCCCTGGGAAAAAAAATCGCTGTTCTGGACATTCAATATTTAGGGATTTCATTTAATATGTGTCGACATAAGGGCGTTCTGCCCTGTCGACATGCTAATGTAGACCCTTTCTTCCCAACTCCAGCATTTGCAGTCTACCTGAGGAAAAAATCTTTAGAGTTTGCTTGGGGTATATAAATACTTGTGCAAACATTTCCATACAAAGGTGCTAAATCTTCTAGACATTGCTGCATATTTGGGAGCCATGCATATATTCTCCCGTTGTTTCTTTGTGAATTGCTTATCCAGTCTCTCTTCCCAGTTCTTTCTAACCTCCTTGTGATTTATTCCAGTAATTATCATGTTATGTTTCATATGTCCTACCATTTATAACTTTTTTTTTTGCAACAGCTTCTGTTTTAGGTTCTACTAAAACTCTAACAATGTCAGACTTTCACTTATGTTCCACCTATTCCTTTCTCTTTGACTATACTGTGACATTAAACCTTGACAGAGCAGACATTTTCTAGCCTGCAGTCTCTTCCCATTCTATTACCTTTCCCTCTCTAATTATTTGCTCCCAGTACCTTGGTTCCTTTACCAGTATTCTCCGGTAAATTCCAGACTGCTCTTGCCTATTCCCTGTTCCCCATATTGCAGTCATTCCTATCAGCAGAAATCTCCTTTCTCCATTCTCATGGGGGCTTAGTTCTTAGAATACTTTCTGCTACTTTTTGTATATGATATTATGTATGGTTATTGTTATTCTCCTTAAGGATCTGCATCCAAAATCTCACTCTTTTCTTATTTCTTGAGCTTCCCCCTGTTTCATCACCAGCCCTTTCCACATTGAATTATAGATTTCTGCTTGTGCTATGTATAACTGTGTAACTCTGAAATCCCCCCCTCAAATCAGGTAATCCAAAACCATCTTGTTCTAGTAGAAGGATCGACTTATCCCATTTGACTCTTGTCCTCTTCCCCTCCCAGATAAAATCCTTCAGCTCTTTATTAATTGTTATCCACAACTTCTCTGGTTGATAAAAATATGCATGACCTGTGTCTAAAACTAAAGGGGATAAAAGCATTTTCACTGCTCGTATCTTGCTATCCATAAAACAGAGCTTACGGTTTCTTAGTTTTTGTGTTATCTTTTATTTAGTCTCCTCCCACAGATCCCTAGCTGCAAAAATAGAATCCTTTTTAACCTATAATCCTAAGTACTTTATTGTATCATGTCTCCATAAATATGGGTTTTGCTGAACCAGTTCCTTTGTGGGTGAATAGCTTACAGCTGTTTGCCTTTATTTTTATCTTTATTCATTTTGTATCCTGAAAAGACTTGAAACTGTCTCAGAATGTTCCACAACACTGGAATATCCTTTTCTGGTTTTATCAAAAAATAATATCACCTGCAAATAAAGCCACTTTTCTTGATCACCATACCAATTACATCCTTGAATTTCTGAGTCCCTTGGTTTTTTTTTTGTCAATGGTTGTAAATATAACGCAAGTAACAAAGGAAGAGGACACCCCTGCCTGGTTCATAGGATCATAGGAAGTTACTAGGCTATTGACCTAGAGTTTAGCACATGTATAGACAAATTAGCACCTGACCACCCTGTCCAGCAGAGACATGGGTGGAATCCCGGGGATGTATTTTCTGTTTGCCATCCAGTTATCCAGGTTGCACTTAAAAAGGGGTAAAGAGGTACTCTGCTTGACTTGGAGAGGGAGTCTATTCCACAGAGAGGGGGTGTCTCTGGGACACAAATCTGTCCCACCAACAAGTCCTGTTGATGTCACAGACCGGGTTGAGGCCATGTGTGTGTGTTACTCGAGTGGAACTTTACTTGTGAATATGCAGCAGTCCCATCAAGGCGAGTTCCGAGATCGCCTTGTATACCAGACAGAGGTCACCTCTGAGAAGTCTGTGTGAAACAGAGTAGAGGGATAGGGCTTTTAGCCTATCTGTGTATGGTAGATTTTTGAGGCCCTGGATTCTCCTGATGAGGAACCTCTGTGGTCTCTCCAGCTGCAGCATGTGCTTTGTGGGGCATTGTACTCAATATTGGGCCTTATAAGGGAAGAATACAGGGATGTTATGACCTCCTTGTCCCTGGATGAGATACCCTTACTTATGAGGTAGGCCATATAGAAAGCTTTCCTTACAATGGAAGCAACATGGTGGTCAAATGTCAGGTTGCTATCAATCTGGGTGCCCAAATCCCTCACAACTGACTGCATTCCTCAGCTCAAGCAGAACTTATCAGAGAGGAATCCACCCGCTTTAATTTTTTCCTCTGATCCTTCATATATCCTCCTAATTAACCTTATTATCGAATCAGGGAATGCTAATGTGTCTATTGCCCTACTCATAACATCCCCGTTCACTTTGTCAAATGCTTTCTCTTTATCAAGAGTGCCAACTACAATGATATTTTCTTACATTCTGCTTCCCTCTGGATCGTCATTGTACTATTAAAGTTGTCAAATGTTTGCCTCCCCTCCACAAAAGCCACATTGATCCTTATCTATTTTGGCATCACATTTGCCATTCTTTTAGCCGTTTTAGATAAAAAAAACTTTATAATCATGGTTTGGAATTGAAATGGGCCTATATGAAGATGGATTTGATGAGATATTTAGGTATTACAGCCACCACAGCTTTCTTCCAAGATCTTGATGCTTGTCCTCCTTTTAAAATACTGTTGGATAAAACCTTCCAAATCTTTATCACTTTCTTCCCTCCTAGCTTCCAAACTTCTTCAGGAATACCATCAGACTGGTTATACATCACTATTTTTGTGTCATCTCCTCCTGTCCTAACTGTTAGTAATCGAACCTCATCTTCCTGTAACCATGTATATTTATTCTTCTGTAAACATTTCCATTTGAATTTTTTCTTGATTTCCACATTTCTCTGCTTTATACAGATTTTCATAAAATTTCTGAAATATTTCTAATACCTCTGTAGAATCTCTGGTTATTTTTCCGTGTTATAGGCTCCCTAAGCTAGGCAACAACCATTTCTGCTTCCTGTTGCCTGAGCTGTTGTGCTGGAAGCTTTTGTAGTCTGGAGTTATTTTTTTCAAAAAACAGTTACTTAATAGCAGTCTTTCTAAACTCATGCATATTATCCAGGCAGTCCCTTATTTTGTCTTTAGCTCTCTGCAGTTGCACCTCTTCTTGTTCTGTGAGATTCTCCTATTCTACAATAAGTGATTCCTCTCCTTCTTTTATTTCTAGCCTATTTTTAAACTCCACTTTCATTTTATCCTACTCCGTAGCCATATTTGCTGAAGAAATTTCTATCTTCCCTAGTAACTCCCTGTTAATTTCCACTACCCATTCCTTAAATTCCACTGTATTTAACAGATAGGTGGAGAAGTGCAAGTCTCTCATTTTTATTTCATTATTTCCTTTTCTATTGCTATTGGAGCTCCTCTACAAGTACTCCCCTTTTCCTTTGTCCCAGATATTCCGCTGCATAACCATCCTGAAATCCTTTCTTTATTTAATTCACATGCCACTTTCTTTCCAAATGTGTCTTCTGTAGCAGAGCTATTTGCACTCGGCATTTCTTAATGTAGTTCACTACTCTTTTTTTTTTTTTTTTTTTTTTTTTTTGTATGGACCTGTGAGACCATTCACATTCAAAAGATAATATGGAAAGTTTTGCCATTGTAAGAACTTATTATTTCCATCTGTTATCTAGCTTTTTTTTAACTGTCTAGATCTGATGTTGTTAATTTTTATTCATCCTCAACGTATGAGACTCAGATCCGACCTCAGGTCCACCTCAGCCATTACTACAGCTTGTGGAAGCCTACAAACTGTCGAGCTCTTCCCTACCCACAAGGCTCTGGTCCCCTGTCACCTTAGACAAGCCTGGATGCACCTGTGTGACTTTGTGGAGCCTTTCAAGTCTTCCGTTCTCAACACTCCATTTGACTGATCTTCGCTTTTCGGACACTGTTAAGGAAACACTCTCCAGGTATGAAAAAGACAGGAAAACCTTGTATGCTGTTGGAGTACATTTTTCAACCCCCCCCCCCCCCAACAAAACTTTTCTAGGAATCAGCTGTGGGGAGGACAAGATGTGGTTCAAAAAATCTGAAGGTCCTTTTGGTTCTCCCAGAGGCAAAGGGGAGAAACGGTAACAACAGAAGAAGCCCTCGTGGCAGAGATGGGCCACAGAATACAGGGTCCAGAGATACTTTCTTTGATTAGTCCTATCAGTGCTCCTGAAAGGAGGCAGTTTGGGATAGTTTTTCCCTGGACCAAACAGCCTGGCTAAGTATAACAAATGATATTTGAGTGTAGAGAATTATTACCAGAGGTTACACCATACCCTTTTTTTCCTTCTGCCCCCATCAATAACAAAGCTCCTCAATGTTCCACCTAGTCAAAGGGAGCCAGCAACTCAGCAAATTCAGCAGTTGCTTGCGAAAAGAGCTATCCAAGAGGTCCCACAAGACCAGATAGGATCCAGAACTTACTCAAGGTTCTTTTTGATTCCAGAAAAGACAGGGGACTGGAGACCAATTTTGCATCTCAGTGTGTTAAGTCAGTCATGCACACCAAGTTCTGGAAGGTCACTGTGCAGTCCATTCTACCCTTTTAGGGAAGGACGACTGTGCTTGATAGACTTCCAGGCTCCAGGACACATACTATCACAAAGATGAACAGATGGTTCAGGAGGTACTTAGGGTTCCGAGTGGGAGCCAAGTCACTACCAGTTCAGAGCACTGTCCTTTGGCCTCACCACAGCCCCCAGGGTGTTTAGCAAATGCATTTTAGTGGAAGAGGCCATCTAAGGCTGTGGCGAATCTGGATGTTCCCATATTTGGATGACTGGCTCATCACTGCCCCATCCATGCATCAGTTGGTACAAGAGTGAGACCAGGTACTAAAAACTTGCTTAACTCTAGGGATCAAAGTCAATCATGGTAAGTCACACGTGCAACCCACCCAGAAACTGGAATTCAAAGGTGCAATCATGGACACTCAGTCCATGCTTGCGGCCATCCCATTACTATGAGTACAGAACATCAGAAGCCTAGTCAGGAGAATCATTTGCAGTGTGAAGATATCGGCCAGAAAAGTCCTGCAGGCTTTAGGCTTGATGGAGACAGCCATAACTTTAGCATCCCTAGCAAGGTGTCACAGCAGAGTTTTACAATGGATGCTACAAACCCAATGGTCCTTTTTCACTCACCGTTTGTCTGCAAAGGTAAGATTGACTCAGATATGCAAAAATTACCTCTCATGGTGGAAACAGTCATGCCAGCCCCAACAAGTCACCTATTCATACCTCCTCAGCCCAAGGTAATAGTGACCACAAACGCTTCTCAGACTGGGTGAGGGGGCATTATCTGGAGAAGACAGTCCAAGGCACTTTGCCCCCTGTAGAGGCCAACCTGCATATCACTGTTCTGGAGATGAGAACAATGCTTTTGGCATTGAAAACATTCTAAGATTCCCTCCCTCTCGGGACAGCTGCAGTTCAAACAGACAATATGTTGGTAGTTTGGTATCTCAACAAGCAAGGAGGAACCAAGTCTTACCCCCTGTGTTGAGAAGCTCTCAGAGTATGGCAGTGGGCGAAAGCCTCCAATCGCTTTCTCATGACAATGCACATTCCGGGGAATTCCAAGCTGATAGCAGACAAACTCAGCAGGTCCATTCTTTTACCTCACAAGTGTTCCCTCAACCAGAAAGTGGTGAAATTGAATTTTGTCAATGGGGTCAGTCATGCTGCTATCTTTTGCATCTCCCCTAAACAACAAATACAGCAGCGTCTTCACTCTAATCCCCCTGGCGGGGAAGACACAGAGGGATGTTCTTTCTCCACTGGCTTCCTGGTCTATTGTACGCCCATCCCCAACTCACTTGATCCCCAGATTCTTACAGAAGGCAGTCAGACTGAAGAGCAAGAGTAATCTTCATTGCACCTTACTGGCCTCAACATGTGTGGTTCCCCTTTCTTTGGCCTCACCTACTGACTCCACCTTGGATTCTGGATCCGACGCCAGACTTTTTGTCCCATCCTACAGGACTGATTCACCCAGACCTTACCAACCTCAGACTGACCGCGTGGTTTCTCCAGTTCCATTGATGGCCAGGCAACCTATGCTTTCTTCCCCAGTCCATTCTAGTCTCTTATCATCCCATAAACCTTCTACTAGGAATTTGTACAAAAGCAAATGGAAAAGAATTGTTTATTGGGTAGAGAAAAATCACATAGAACCCTTTACAGCTTTTACATATGCAGTCCTTGAATTTATAGCAGAATTGTTTAATAAACGAGCAAATACTTCTAGTATTAAAATTCAGCTTGCATCAATTTTAAATTTCCATGTGGGATTACACAATTCTTCCTTGGCTTCTGCAAAAATTTGTAAAGTATTCCTGAAAGGTACTCTTTTTGTTAAGACCTCCCTTTAAGGACCATGTTCCCCCATGGGATTTAACCCTAGTATTGCAGGCCCTGACTCAATCTCTCTTTGAACCTGTAGCCAAATTTGATTTAAAATACCTGTCTTGGAAGACAGCCTTCCTGTTGCTATAACCTCGGCCAGGAAAATATCAGAGCTTCACACTTTATCCTCAAAACCCTCTTATTTGGTCTTTCACAAGGATAGGGTTATCTTACAGACCAATGCTTCCTTCCTAACAAAGGTGGTGTCAGAATCCAATATTAATCAAGTCATTCGTCTTCCAGTATTCTTTCCAAATTTTAGTAACCAAGGAGAATTCTTGCTACATTCATTGGATGTCCATAGACAGTTGTGTTACTATTTTCATAGTAAAAAGGATTTCAGGAAATCAGACAAACTTTTCATTTCCTCTGTGCACCAAAGGTTGGAGCAACCTGTCAAAAAAGTAACTATAGCCAGATGTATAACAGAATGTATTTCTTTGGTGTATACAACATTCAGTGTGCCCCTCCGCAAACCTGTAAGAGCTCATTCCACCAGATTTGTGGCAACTTCCATGTTTTTTCAGTCTAGAGCCTCCATGGATGATATTTGCACAGCCACTACTTGGTGAAATCCACATACCTTTATCAACGACTATAAACTAGATCTGATCTCAAGGAAAATAATGGCATTTTGTTTGGCTGTTCTCAGGAATATCCTTCCTTAGGGTCCACCCAGAGCTCAGGTAGCTGGGGACTCTGTCCCATATGTTGAAGATGAATGAAAATTGACACCATCAGATAAAGAAGTTATGTAATCAATATAATGTTCCATCTGTGTTGTCCATTTTCATTCAGCCTCAACGCCACACCCTCCAATCCCTGGTCTTTTTTTGGTTCAAATGCCCTCTGTCAAGAAACATTTGTGAAGACACAGTCAGCATAACTTGCTCCCTTGGATTTGAACTCCAGGGATGGCATTTTGCATAGCTCTTGGTTTATAATTCTTCTTCTTCTCTCAAGCTATATGCATTATTTGACGTGAGAGAGGACCTGATCATTGTGGGTAGGGAAGATCTTGAGAGCTTGTAGGCTTCCATGAGCTGTAGTAATGGCTGAGTTGAATCCAAGCTTGAATCCGAGTCCCACACGTTGGGGCTGAATGAAAATGGACAACACAGATGGAATAATGTTATGGTGAGTACATAGCTTCTTTTTTCAGTTTTTGTGTCACATGCATACACTAATATTTGGTAGATTGATCTTTTATATAGTTGTTTCTTTTCAAATCCATTTGAACCTATGTCACATCTTACAAGTGTTTTGTTTCAATGAAATCCCTCAAATAAACACACATCCCAAGAACATCCCCATAACCTATTAACTTAATATAAGCACACAAATTTATGTACATGTTCAAATAATGAAGTTTAACCTTCCTGATAGGAACAATTGTCCTAGACTGACAGCTACACTGACACACTTTAATTAATCTATAATTAAGGTTATGCATGCTAAGATGCATGGTTACAGCCTATGCTTCTACTTACACTAAATGCTGTTTGTTTTTGTCTTATCTTTATTCCTCTCCCTGAAGTAGAAAACAACTTGAATGCTTTCTGAAAATGTTATCTTTTGGCTATTACAAGAAAAAAATATTGTGTTTTTATTGTCCTTATCAGCTTGTCTACATAGAAATATGAGAACCATACACACAGTTGCCTTTAGCTACAAGCTTCTCATGTTGCACTGTGAACGTTTATTTGCTAAAGGAAAACTTTTTATTACATTCAGTGCTCTTTTATTTACTTGATTCCACTTAAAACTTGTTGGTAGATCAAGCCAAGGGCCTTAAACCAGTAATCCACTTATGCAAAAGTAAGAAAATGCATATCAGTTTTACTTATATCATGCTCATCTGATGTTGTCCTTTTCATTTGTTCCTCAGTGACTGGGTATCAGATAAGACCTTGTATCCAGTTCACCTGCATACACCAGACTCTCAGATCCAATTCACGAGCTCCGACCTCTACCCATAATGCCCCAGTCAAGTAGCTATACCTCAGGTCTCATTTGCTGCCATAAAGCTAGAGACACAGATCCTTCTCTGATAGCTCTTTTGGGTGTATTTTCTGTTAATTCTAAGTATTTTTTCCTCATAACCTTCTCTACAATCTTTAATATTGCCACCTCATCTTTAGCGACAGTTTCCCTTTCTTCTTCCTCTTCTTGCTGTCTACTTTTGGTAGTTTTCAGTACCATTGTTGGTACTTGTCTGATTCACTTTTTCTTTTCTACCCTGTTCAGGATATTCTCCTCCTACCATTGCTGGTAGTTAAAAAAATATTATTTCTGCCATTCAGTTTCTTCATCAGCTGTTGTTATTTTTAAGATGGCTGAAAAAAAACAGGCTTTAAAAAGTGCACTTTCTGTAGGCATAAGATCCCTAACTTTAATTCCCACAGGGAGTGTGCCTCTTGTCTTGAAAAATCATATCTTAACACCAATTGTTCCATCTGTGCCACTTCTAACTCCAGGGCACTTAGTGATTGAAAAAATAAGTTAGTTCTAAAAGGGTTGCTGCCACCTTCCTTTTCTTCTTCAGGGACTCAACCCCCACTAAATCAATCAACGGTTCCTCAGAGGCGAAAGACTCACACAGCCATTTCCCCACCAACTCTCTGAAGGCTGCTTCTTCTTCTCTGGAGCCTCCATAGAAGATTAAAAAAATATCGGATCCGATCCAAAATGGAAGCACTCAGATCCCACTTCTTCAGATCCGATAGCTGTTCAGGTTAAGATTCCTCAAACCCACTCTCACCATAGAACCTTTTTCTCCTCTGGTCCATTCCCCCTTTCTTCAGGGAACTCCAAGGAGAGAGTCTAGGCCCCAGTCCACCACTTCTTCCATTAGGTCCTCTAGAAGTTAGGTCCTCTGGAAGTCTTTCAGAAGCTGAGGTGGATAGGATGATGAGGAAGTTCCTCAGAACTCAGATTTAGATGGGGGTTATCCTGGCTCCATCTCCCATTGGATTATTCAGCCTCCCTTCTACTTCTTATACAGTGATTTCTCATTTTCCGATCTAACCCTTGGTTTCAGAGCCCTCGGATCCGAGAACTCCAAAATTGTCTGCATCGGATCTGAAGATGCCCAGATTTTCGACTCCACTCCCTGACTGGTTTACTGCAGCTCAAGAGATTCCAACTCTCTGAGCTGAAGCATTGTTGCCATATCCGAGGGGCTAGGTTCCACTCCAATGTTGTCAGAGCCATCCTTGCCCCTTGGAGCTTAAGCATTGGACAGTTTGGGTCCGACTCTGTCTTTGAAGCATGATACCATTGGAGGTTTCAGCTCCAGTGTGGCCAACCATGGCTTCTCCCAGTCCTTATACCTTCAAGGTAATGGAGAGCATTTTTTCTTGACCAAGAGATTCAACTGCTCTCTCCTATTTGGATCCTACAACCATTCTTTTTTTGGGTCTGAGCTCTGATCCTGTGAGGCCTATTCCACAGGGACAGCTGGTACCATCAGGCATCCAGACAGTCTCCATCGAGGAACTTCCCTTTTCTTCGGATACCTCTCCAGACCATCCAACCGAAGAGGTTCCCCAAAAGAGCATGTGTAAAGAGAGACACAGGTTCTGCTATGGAATCTGTCACTGAGGATACTGATTTTGATTACAAGGAGGGGTCCCCCAAATCTCCACTGGATGATGTCGCCTTCGAAGCCCTCCTAGAGATTCTCAAACAAAAAGGTGGATGGTCCTCAGATACTCACTCCTTAGAGGAGTCAGTATTTCTTGAAGCTTTTGGGTCCAGCCCATCTATGTCTTGGGTGACTCCCCTGTAAGATGAATTTATAGATCTAATCTCTTGCCAGGCATGGAAGCAACTGGATACTGTAGAGCCCATGCCCCATCAGCCAGATAAATTCTTGGCACCACCAGAAGACAGATTATAGTGGAGCAAGGGAGTACTTTTGATGTTATGGTAGTGATGATAGCCATGAAGGAGCATCTAGCAGAGCAGAGCCTCAGTCCATCCACCTAACAGAGAGTCCAGGACTTTGGACAGATTTGGAAAGTGCATTTTTGCTTCAGCAACTTTTGCCTTGAGATCCCGGAATTATTTGACACCATTCACAAGACTACAGCAGGACTTGACTAAGGAACATTTCAAGTCCCTCTCTGAGTCCATGTCCATGCAGGACTACAAGAAGTTCTCTTCACAACTGGCCACTCTCTTATCCATCTCTAATGCGTCCATGAGGCTAATATCCCATGCTAGGGAGGGTACCTCATGGGTAGCCGGTTCAGGCATAGCGTTAGGAGACATTCCTGGATGCATTTATGTGACTTTGCAGAGCCTTTTAAGTCTTCTTTCATCAATACTGCCTTTGATAGAATGCCTTTGTTTGGACCTACTGTAAAGGAAATGCTTTCCTGGAGTGAACAGGATGGAAGGACGCTGTCTGCCTTAGGAATGCACTTTTCCTGGAATCAAAAAGGAGGCAATAAAAGGAGTTCCTGTAAGTCCCAGGGATTTTTTTCAGGATTCACATGGGCATAACTTCTTCAGAGGCAGAGGGAGGAGTTCAAGTGGAAGACACCATCCCTGCAGCACAGGAGACCCACAGAAACCAGGGTATCTAGGTTTCTTTTTTTGACAAACCCTTTCAGTGCTCCTGAATGGTTGCCCAACTGCCCACTTCCACAAGCAGTTGGAGAGCATTTGTCTTTGCACTTAGATGCTTGTGCTTCAATAACAAAATATTTTTAGATACTAAAAGTCATATCCAGAGGTTATTTCATACCATTTTTCCAGATTCCCCCACCCAAAAGAAAGTAGGCTTCCTGATAAGCCACCCAGTCAGAGGGAGACTGCAGCTCAAGAAATTCAAAAGCTGCTATACAAATGAGTCACCCAGGAGCTCCCACCAGATCAGAAAGGATTCGGAACTTACTCAGGGTTTTATTAGTGCCAAAGAAAACCAGGGACTTGAGAGCAATTCTGGATGTAAGCAAACTGAATCAATTTGTGAGAAAGTCAAAGCTCTGAATGATCACATTTCAGTCCATTCTGCCATTTTTACACAAAGATGATTGGATGTGCTCCGTCGATCTTCAGGATACTACCACATCAAGATGAACAGACAATCTCAAATATTTCTGCGCTTTTGGATAGGGGTCAGTCACTACCAGGTCAGAGCTGTGCCCTTTGGTTTCACCACAGCCCCCAGGATGTTTACCAAATGCATGGCAGTGGTAGCAGCTCACCTGAGACTTCTGGCATTCACAGTGTTTCCATATCTAGATGACCGGCTTCTCACTGCCCCAATCAAGCATCTCCTAGAGCAGTCCAGGGACTACTTGCTCCAGTTATGTCAGTCACTAGGCATCTCAGTCAACACCTGCAAATCTAATCTTCAGCCTGTTCAGAGCCAGGAGTTCATAGGTGGCCAGTTGAAAACAGCAAGTCAAATAGCCTCTTTTTCACCACATTGTGTAAACATAATCAGGACTCAGGTACAGCAAATTATTGTTCACCCTTGTGCCTCAGCCAGACTTGTTCTTCAATCTGTAGGACCTATGACATCAGCAATAAATGTAGTCCCTATGGTCCATTTTTATATGCACATTCTTCAGTGGACACTAGCTGTTCAGTGGTTGATTCTACATCATTCTCTGTCTTTTCCGGTCAAACTCACTTGAGTTTGCAAGGGTCATCTTTGTTGGTGGATCCAGTTGGATGAAGTTTCCGTAGGCCGTCCTTTTATTCTTTCCCCTCCAATAGCCACGGTGACCACAGATGCCTTCCAACTGTGTTTGGACGGGTATTTCTTGGGATGGACAGTCCAAGACACATGGTCCCCAAAACTGACCATTGTGCATATCAGTGTCCTAGAGATGACAATGGTCCTACTAGTGTTGGAGACCTTTCAAGACATTCTTCTGGGGACTGTTGCTGTACAAACCAACATGTCTGTGGTCTAGTACATCAGAAAACAGGAGAACCCATTCTTACCCCCTTTGTCGAGAGGCTATGAGAGTGAGGCAGTGGACTGTGTCTTCCAAGCACTCTCTAGTAGCAACACACATACTGAGGAAGTCCAGTGTTTTAGCAGACAAATTCAGCAGGTCCCTTGTGATGCCTCATGAGTTATCTCTCAATCAGTTAGCAGTGGAGAGGATTTTCCATAGTTTGGGCCAACCTTGCCATGACCTATTTGCCTCTTCCCACAACAGCAAGCGCAGCAGGTTCTTTGCCCTAATCCCCCCCTCAGGGGGAGTCACCAAGAGATGCTGTAGTTCATGTTTGGCCCTCCGGCCTCCTTTATGCTTATCCCCCAATACTTCAGTTGAAGAGCACAGTTATCTTCATTGTCCCATTTTGGCCTCGTCAAGTGTGATTCCCCTTCCTTTGGTCTCATCTTCATTATCCTTCATGGATATTATACTCCAGTCCAGACTTGCTTTCACATCACTCCAGGATGGATCATGTGGTCATCCCAGGCCTCAAGTTGACTGCATGGTTTCTTCAATTCCACTTATAGCTAGACAGCCCAGGCTTTCCTCCCCGGTCTGACAGATACTTCTGTCTTCCCACAAGTACTCTACAAGAAAGATTTACAAAAGTAAATGGAAAAGATTCTCTATTTGGGCTCTTCAGACAGAATTGGACCCTTTCACTGCTCCTATCTCAGCGATCCTAGAATTCTTAGCATCTATTTTTCAAAATGGAGCTAGTTTGTCTACTATCAGAATGCATTTGGCAGCTGTATCTGATTTTCACTCAGGAGAAAATTCTTCCTCATTAACTTATTCAAAGTTGTGCAAGGCCTTTCTTAAAGGTACTTGCTTAGGGCCCCAGTGAAGGACCCATGACCCCCCCTGGGATTTGACAGTTGTCCTGCAAGGGTTAAGTCAGAAACCTTTTGAACTATCAGCTAAGTCTGATTTAAAATTTTTGTCATGGAAAACAGCCTTTTTGGTAGCCATTACATCTGTAAGATGAGTTTCTGAACTCTAGACTCTCTCTTGCAAATCTCCTTACCTTTTGTACACGAAGACAGGGTCACCTTACGAACAAATCCATCTATCTGATATTGTCAATTTTTTATCTCATCCTCACTTATGAGGTCTGGATCCAATTCATCAGAACCGACTCAGCCGTTAGCAAACTCGTGGCAACCAAAAAGCTCTTACCCACAGTGCATCTTTCCCCATTACCCCAGATCTCGTTTGCCGCTTTGCAAAGACGTGGTCCGATCAGCTAGTTCTTGGTATCAGGTCATATAATTAAGAATACTTTTTTACTATAACCTGCTTGACTCTATATTTTTAGTGTAGTTAGTCTTTTCTATCACTCCCTTATAGTTTATAACCTGTTCTTTACAGTAACCATTTTTAATTAGGTTACTTTTGTTTCTTCTTTCTCATTCCCTTTCACTTTCCTGCCAGTAACCATTTTTTTAGGTACTTCCCTCTTCTTTTACATTTAAAGGTATATCTTTATTGTTAGTAGCTCTCCCCTTCCCTTTACTTTTATCTACTTTTATAAAAAAAAAAACTTTTCTCTCATTTGCTGTTTTTCTCCAAGTGTGCGTGTGTCTGTGTGAGTGGATTCTCTACCTGTTCCTTTTCCTTGGATTATAGCAGTGAAACAAGAGAAACCAGATGGTTTCAAAAAATGCACAAAGTGCAGGCACAAGATCCCTCTAAGCGACTCACACTCACTGTGTGTCTGTTGTCTTGGCCCCCTTCACTTGCAAGATAATTGTGCAATCTGCCACTCCTTTAATCATTTAGCTTTAGTTGAAAGAAAAAAATAAGCTCATCTTGAGGGTCATGTTGCCTTTAGCCTTTGGGGAGGCTATTTCTGGAAGTAAAGACAAATCAGGCGTATAAAAACAGAAAATGAATGGCAAACGCTAAAACCAACCACTTATTTATTAAAGTTAAGCGCTTTTGTCAGAACAATGTCTAACTTCATCAGAACAATCCTTATCCATTAAAAATGGTTTAAAAAGCTTTTGAAACATCACATGACATTTAGACACACCTCCCAATAAGTTCTTAAACAACCATTCTCAAAAAATCACTGTTAAAAAATTGGACTTATCCACAAAGATAAAATCAGCTCATTAGATCCCAGCTTCATTTATTTCCTCTAAATCCTCCAATAAAGGAAAAAGGAGACCCTCTTCGGCACCAACAGATACTTTGGAGCTGAAACCGAAAATGCCAAAATCTCCTCTAAGTCTGGGGAGTCTGTGAGACAATTGGAGACTTTAGCACATATCTCTACCCCATTGGATCTGACTTCTTCAGCTTTGAGCCAGTCTAGTGAGGATAGATTAGATCCGACAACTAGTCCATTTAAGCCTATCTTGACACTACTGAGGATACAGGATACAGTACTCCCCGACCTTTGATCTGGTTCCATTGAGGGTGCTCTCTTCCTTCTTATCAAGACCAAAGTCCCCTTCTGCCTCTTCTTTCCATTCGACCAGGAGCCTTACTGAAGAAGATGTGGAACAGATGGTGCAGAAGATTTTGTGGGCGCAGGGCATCACTAAGTCCTCCTTGACCTTTACGGTCCTAGATCTGTCTAAACCATCCGCTCCCCCTGTTCCTCCTCCTTCGACTACAGGGGAAGCTTTGAAGCCGTTGGATCTGATACACCTGGTGCCTTTCAGTTTTGATCCAAAGATGTCATCTTCCCTGGATAAGACTTTCGCTCGGAGCTCATCGGTCTTTTTGAAGCTGGATAGTTCCCTGAGCCATAGTGAACCTCGCAAACCTCAAGTGTGCTCGACTCTCAAGTCTTTGGAGCAGTTGATGTGCCTCAGGGCTTCGATTAAAGTGAGCTTGGCTCCAGCTTCAACCTCTGGCGAACTGTCTTCTGGACTGGAGGGGACGCCATCCCGAAAGCATGGCTTGTCAGAGCTGGAGTCCTCGTCCATTTAGGAGCAGTTAGCTTTTGGGACTTTGGAGAAGGCTATAGCAGCCACTGTGTCTAAAAAGTCACCTGCCCCTTCAGATCCACAATCCCAGCAAGATACCCTGTGTTACTCTTCTTACCACCATGTTCCATAGGGACAGCAGGACCTTAGGCGCCAGGATAGCCATCCGGATACCCCTGATTCTTCCAATACCTCCCCAGACTACCCCACTGAGGAGGTCCCCAGGAAAAGACTTTGCAAGAGGAAGCATTTGGACTCCACAGAGGAGTCAGCCATGGAAGACATTGACCTCGAGGAGGGAGAAGGATCCCCACGATCACCCCCTGAGGATGTATCCTTTGGGGAGATTCTGGAGATTCTGAAAAAGAGGGGGGCTGGCAGTCCAGCAATCCTTCACCTGAGGAGTCAGTGTACCTTGCTGCCTTTGGTTCTGACACATCTACCTCCTGAGTAAACACAAAACAAAAAATAAACTTGTAACCAAAAACCAAAAAAGGCAGCAAGCTGTAGAATTCCAAACAGTTTACTGTTAGCGCTTTCGTTCAGGAAATACATGAACTTCTTCAGACAAAGAAACCCCAAGAAACCTCAGTTAAAATAGTGTCATCAATTAAGATGAAATAATTAATTATTAAGCAAATTAGCATGATTTAAAAAATTTTTAAAAAGCCAGTATTATACTAAGCAAAATGTATGTTTGAATAAATATAATACTTTTTTAACCTCGTAGGTTTGATCTCTCTGCGGGTGTGGGAGACCCAGAATTCCATCGAGCTCATTCCCTGGAGATCATATAAAATTATAACCACTCCCTCTGACAAGTCCTTTTGGACAAAAGGAGTTGCAGTAGATGCCATGGTCGTGGCAGCAGCTACCAAGAAAGAACTCTTTGAGAAGAGTTCAACTGTCCCTCCTCCTAATAATGATTCTAGGACGATGGATAGATGTGGAAAGCATGTGTTCTCTTCAGCGACCGTTGCCTTGCGGTCACTGAATTATCTTTTGCATTTCATTGGGTTACAAAGGGATCTGATCAAGAAGCTTTCAGATACCCTTGAAGGACCTGTAACTGAGAGAGCTAAGGATAAAGTTACCCAGTTAACCACCCTGCATCCAGTAGCAAAGTCTTCCATGAGGCTCATAGCTCATGCAGCCGAAGGAACGAGCAGAGCGGTGGGTTCCAGCATCTCTATGAGGAGGCATGTCTCAATGCACCTTTGCAGTTTTGCAGAACCTTTTAAGTCTTCATTCGGCAATGCTGCATTTGATGGCATGTCTCTTTTTGGTCCCAAAGTCAAAGATACTCTATCCAGGTGTGAAAAGGAATGTAAGACCCTTTCTGCTGTGGGCATATATTTTTCAGCTCCTCAAAGACCTTATCCTAAGAGTCAGAAAGGCAGAGGAAAAATGTGGTTGAAGAAGTTTCAAGGGTCCTACCAAGACACACTTGGAGAGTCTGCCCCCAGAGGCAGAAGGGGAAACAATAATGGGAGACGTTGCCTTTGCAGCAGAGGAGGTCCGCAGAACCAAGGGTTCCGGGAGTCTTTCTTTGAGAAGCCCTTTCAGCACTCCTGAAAGGAAGCCTAGTTGTCCACCTCTGGAGACAATCAGGGGTTGACTATCCCTGCACTGGAGAGCCTGGCAAAAGATAACTTCCGGTATGTGGAGGCAGAGGATAATATCAAGGGGTTACCAAATTCCTTTTTCTCAACAGCCCCTCCCAACAAAAAAAAAACCCAGACATTCCACCCAGTCAAAGGGATCAGGCAGTCATTCAAATTCAAAAACTGCTGGAAAAAAGAGTCATCCAAGAGGGCACCCGAGATCAGAGAGGATTCGGAACATACTCAATGTTCTTTTTGGTTCCAAAGAAAAAACAGGGGAGTGGAGACCAATCCTGGATCTCAGCAGATTGAAAAGGTCAGTTTGACAATGCAAGTTCTGAATGGTCACGGTGCAGTCCATACATCCTTTTCTGGAACATGACCATTGGATGTGCGGTGTAGATCTTTAGGATGTGTACTACCATATAAAAATGAACAGACGTTCCAGAGGATATCTACGTTTCCAGCTGGGAGCCAGGCATTACCAGCTCAGAGCACTGCCCTTTGGTCTTACAAATGCCCCCAGAGTGTTCACCAAATGCATGGTAGTGGTTCCGGCCCACCTAATATGACAAGGATTCTGAGTGTTTTCTTATTTAGATGTTGGCTCATATCTACCCCGACCAGGCATCTACTTACCAATGCAAGAGACTCTGTTTTTCAAGTTTGTTCCGAGCTAGGCATAACCATAAAATACAAAAAATCTCATCTGGAACCTACTCAGACACTAGAGTTCACAGGGGCACTACTAGACACCAATCAGATGATTTATGAAATTTCCTTCTTCCAGAGTGTTAACAATCAGACGGCAAACTTCAAGGTTAATCAGAAACAAGAAGGTAGCTTCCTGCCATGTTCTGCAGGTGTTAGAAACTATGGTGGTGGTGACTGTGTTGGTTCCATTAGCCAGGTTTCACATGTGAATCCTGCAATGGCTTCTGGCTGCTCAATGGTCAATAATTCACCAACTGATGTCTCACCAAATTCTTATAACAGACATATGCAAAAAAAATCTTTCATGGTAGATTTGTTCAGAACTGGTGACACAAGGTTGACCTTTTGTTCCCTCTCATCCACAGGCTACGGTTGACCATGGATGCTTCCCAGATAGAGTGCGGGGCATTATCTCTGGAAGACAGTCCAAGGAACCTGGTCCACAGACAAGGCCAAGCTCCACATAAACATCCTGGAGATGAGGGCAGTGCTTCTAGCGTTGCAGGCATTTCAGACTGCTTGTCCTTTGGTGACAGTAGCAATTCAGTCAGACAACATGTTGGTGGTATGGTACATAAACAAGCAAGGAGGAACCACATCATACCCTCTCTGTCGAGAAGCGCTCAGAGTGTCGCAATGGGCAGTTTCAATATGTACTACCATATAAAAATTTCTTGTAGCATCGCACATTCCAGAAAGGTCCAATGTCATAGCACACAGGTTGAGCAGAGCCATTCTCATGCCTCACGAGCGGTCCCTCAACCAGAATGTAGCAGAGAACATTTTCCGCACATGGAGCCAGCCTTGCTGCAACCTCTTTGCCTGTCCTCTAAACAACAAATGCAGTAGCAATTTTGCCCTAATTCCCCCACTGGGGCAGTCACCAAGGGATGCTGTAGTACACGATTGGCCTTGGTTCCTTCAGTTCCATTGATTGACAGATAACCAGTGCTGTCCTCCCATAAGTTATCCACTCAAAAACTCTGTAGGAGTAAATGGAAGAGGTTTGTAATTTGGGATCAACAGCACAATATGGATACTCTTATGGCTCCTATTCACTCTATTCTAGAATTTTTAGCCCATCTTTTCAGTAATGGAGCTGCAGCTTCTACTATTAAGGTCCAATTAGCAGCCATTTCAAATTTTCACATTGGGATAGACAACTTATCTCTCATTTCCCACAAACTTTACAAAGCCTTCTTAAAAGGGACCATGTTGTTTAAGATCTCCCCACAAGGATCCTTCTCCCCCTTTGGATCTTAATTTGCTTCTACATGTGATTGTTCAAATACCCTTCGAACCTACAGCAACTTGTGATATTAAGTTCCTATCCTGGAAAACTATCGTTTTCATGGCTCTCACATTTGGAAAAAACGCAAAGATAAAGACAGAGACAGGCTGCCTAGGTCCAAAGCTGCCGACAACGCTTCTCCTAAGCTAGTCGCCAGTTCGCCAGTACTCAGTGAGGCACTTTCGCAGCCCCTGAAACCCGCTACTTCAGATTCGCAGGCCTCTACTAAGACCCATTCTGAGTCCGGTATGCCGCGAGATGCTTTAACTTTGGAACCTGTGGATGTAATGCACATGCCTTTTCGGAATATAGCTTGGCCCCTGACTCTTTACCTCCTGCTCCCAGAAAACGCCTGTGTGGCAACAAAGCAGAAGAAGTTCTTAAAAAGATCGAGGAAAAAGCTAAATCTATGCAAACTGTTAAAGATTTCTTACAAGTGCAGCCTCCTAGATTTAGTAGGCATTGGCCCTAAAAAAATTGGTCCTTTCCTACTTCTTCCAGGCCTTCTCAATTCAAACCCAGAACCAGCAGAACACCCAAGCTTCAGTCCCAGGGTATGCACATGACTAAGCAGTGGGGGGCTCCCACTTCCAAATCAGGGAGTAGTAAGACTCCCCCCTATGGTAAGCGGTCTCAATGACTTAACTTTAAAACTTCCAAGCACTTCTCAACTGACTGCTCCTTTAGGGGGAAAGATTGCTCTGCAAGCAAAAAACCGGGAACTCATTACCCAGGACAAATGGGTTTTAAACATAGTTTCCCAAGGATACAGATTTCACTTCCACACGTTACCAACCCCAAACAGTTGGCCAGATCTACCCCCAAATCAGTGGGAAGAGGCTCAAAAGCAAGTACTCTCTCTCTTAAGATTAAAAGCTATTCAGACTGTAGCAGAAGAGGAAAAGGGACAAGGTTTCTACTCAGACTTTTCCTGGTACCCAGAAAAGACAACTCATGGTGTCCTATTGTGGACCTGTCTATCTTAAACACCTTTTTGGTGATTCCAAAATGCAAGATGCTAACTCTTCACCAGTTGCTTCCCATGATAGGCAAAGATGCCTGGTTGGCAACACTGGATTTAAAGGAAGCCTACCTGCACATCCCAATCAGGGAATCTTGCAGAAATTACCTACGCTTCAAAGCAGGCTGCACTGCCCTTTGGCTTATCTACTGCGCTTAGGGTATTCACAAAGTGCCTAGCTCCAGTCATTGCATTTTGCAGGCAAAGAAATATTCAAATATACCCATACCTGGACGATTGTCTAATTCAGGCAGAAAGCCAGGACATACTTCTGAATCATCTGGCATTTGTACAAAAGGTGTTAACTTGTCTGGGGTACACTATAAACGAAAAGAAATCACAGCTGGTACCCTGTCAACAAATTATATTCCTGGGAGCAAGCTTGAACACAACTTCCCAGATGGCTTTCCTCACGACAGAGAAACAAATTGATTTCACAACTTACTTCAAACTAGTAGCCACAAAAACCCTTCTATCTGCAAGGCAAATACTGCAAGCCTTGGGGTTCATGGCCTCGTGCATTCTACTAATTCCATATGCAAGACTGCATATGAGGAAACTGCAGTGGTATCTAAAAAGCCTATGGTGTCAACATTCTCAGGATCTAGAAGCAATGATTCCTATCATACCTTGCCTACGGTTAGCATTCCTTTGGTGGGCAGAGGCCTGCCACCAAAACAAGGGACTACCATTCACTCTACCCCCTGCCACCCAAACCCTAACAACTGATGCATCAGACTATGCATGGGGGGCTCACCTGGCAGGGAAGTGCATTCAGGGAAAATGGAACCCAAGTCAAATGCACCTGCATATCAATCAAAAAGAAATGTTAGCTGTACAGAATGCTCTGACAGCCTTCAAGGACCACATTCTTCCAGGACAATTAATAGTAAAGACGGACAACACCACTGTTATGTGGTACATAAACAAGCAAGGGGGTACCCATTCTTACCCCTTCTGCAGACTAGCCATGGCTTTGTGGAACACAGCCTTGAGCTACCAAGTTCATCTACAGGCTCAATTCCTGCCAGGAAAACTAAATACACTGGCAGACGAACTAAGCAGAAATCTCATGGACCCACTCGAGTGGAAGCTGGAACCAAAGATTTTCAACATGATGATCAACAAATGGGGGATCCCAGATATAGACCTGTTTGCCTTCCCCCAGAACTACCAATTGGACAAATTCTGCACAAGGATTCCCCACAAACAAGCTTGGAAAGTGGATGCTCTTTCCTTCATCTGGAAAAATCTATCAGTTTATGCCTTTCCTCCACTGCCTCTCCTCTCCAAAGTACTACTAAAGATCAAACAGGACAAATCAAGGATGATACTGATTGCACCAGACTGGCCACACCATCACTGGTACCCCCTCTTGTGCAGTGTGTCACAGCTGACCCCCTGGCACCTACTTCAGATCCCTATCCTGCTGCCTCAGCAGGAGAACCAGATTCTGCACTCCCAGCTTCAAACCCTGAACCTGGCAGCCTGGCTAATCACCTAATCTCTCTGTTACCATCCCTCAGTAAACAAGTGTTGGATGTCATTTTGGAGGCAAGGAGGCCTAGTACTAAAAAATCTTATGCTGAAAAATGGAAAAGATTCTGTGCCTGGAACTAAACTCAAGGAATGGCCACAGCAGCGCCCAATTTACCTCAGATTCTTCAATACTTAACTGAGATACTTCACAAGGGCCTTTCTTTTTCCTCCATCAAAATTCACGCCTCAGCCATTTCAGCTCATTACAACACAGAACCACCCCTCTTTTCTCACCCACTGCTCAAGCAGTTCCTCAGAGTGGCCAAAAACTTAAGACCACCCAGGAGAGCCCCAACTCCAGCCTGGGACCTTAATTTTGTATTGGAAAAGCTCACTCTTCCTCCTTTTGAGCCATCTGCAACTGCAGAGTTAAAATTCCTTTCTTGGAAAACAGCTTTCCTTTTAGCAATCACTTCAGCAAGAAGGGTATCTGAATTACAGTCTCTTATGGCAGTGGAGCCTTTCATCATCTTTCATGCGGACAGGATGTCCCTCAGGACCAGTCCCTCTTTCATGCCCAAGGTGGTATCCAGTGTGGCTCTTAATCAGTCCATTCATTTGCCAACCTTCTTTTCTAATCCACAGAACAAAGGGGAACAGATACTGCACTCCTTAGATTTGCACAGACAACTTAGATTTTACTTGGACAGGACTAAACCTCTAAGGAAATCTGAACAACTGTTGGTGGCATTTGCTGCAGGGTCAGAGGGGAAGGCTATTTAAAAGCAAACCATTTCTAAATGGATAGGCCATCGCATTCATTTCTGCTATAAGCACCATGGAAAACCTATCTCACTGGGGATTAGACCCCATTCAACCAGGGTTGCATCTTCCTGTACAGCTTTTCTCAGAGGTGTCCCTACCAGAGGCATCCTAGAAACTGCTACCTGATGTTCTGTACATACTTTCACCAAGCATTACCATTTGTCAATTTTCTCTAAATCCAGAGCTGGCTTTACCACTGCAGTCTTGCAGGGCCTTATAGCTGGTCCTAATGTTATCTAAATTCCTACTCCCATCCTTAGCTTTGGGAATCTATCCAAATGTGATGACTGCAATAGTGAAACACGAAGAACATAGTACAGTTGTGTACACTTACCATAAATGTAGATGTTCGAGTGTAATCACTGTTGCAGTCCTGGTTACCCCTCCCTCCAGCCCCCTGACTTCTTTTGGCTAGACCTCTATTCTCCTTTACTACACTTAAAGCTTTTTAGTGCATTTGCTTTTTTGTTGGAGGTATAACCTTGTGTGTGTATATATATATATATATATATATATATATATATATATATATATATACATGAAATTGCTTCCCATTAAGGGGGGCACCTGACATCTGAGGCAAGAAAAACTGATGTAATGGTGTCGGCTGCATGCTTTATACCCCTGACTACCTGGCATCATGGAAGATGAGACAGCAACCGACGCAGGACCCAAGACATTGATAATCAGGCTGACTGAGGGCTACTGTAAACAGGTAACCTAAATGTGATGACTGCAACAGTGAATACACTCGAACATCTACATTTATGGTAAGTGTACACAACTGGACTGTCTCCAAGAGGTATCCCTTCTGTATGCTAGTTTTTCAGATATTTTCTATTAGAGTAGGTCCGCGTTTGTGTTAGGACCTTTTATTCTAGTATTGTTTTTCCCTAGAATACATTTTTGTTTGTGCAGTGTTGTTTACTATTGGCTAATTTTTAGCCTGTTCTTTAAAAAATTTACAGTTTGTAGAATACTTGCTGACTTTTTCTGTGACAGCTAGGTCTGTTTATGTTAGAGGAGCTCGTCCTCTATTATCCTTTTCTGGTGTTGTTCCTTTTCAGGGCTAGGCCCGTTTAAGTTAGAATACCTAGTCCTCTGTTTTTGCTTGTCTGCTCATATCGAAAGTGATTCAGAAAGCAAAGTCCTTGGGAAGCCGAATAATTCTGAGAACTCCTTACTGGCTTCGTAAAAATTTGGTTCTCCTTTCTCGGGCCTCACCTTTTAGATGATCCATGGACTCTGGACCCAGTTCCAGACCTCTTGACACACATGTTTGGCACCCTCCATCCCTGCCTCCACACCCTCAACTTGACAGAGTGGCTGCTCCACTTCCATCCCTAGTCAGGCTTCATGATTTTTCACCTGCAGTTACCCATATCCTCACATCTTCCCACAATCCTTCCACAAGGAAATTATACGCTAGCAAATGGAAAAGATTCTCTATTTGGGCAAAACAGAAAAATGTAGTCCTTATACAGCAGCCATTCCTTTGGTATTAGAATTCCTAACTGAGCTTTTTCACCAGGGATCAGCTGCTGCTACAATCAAAGTTCATCTGGCAGCAATATCCAATTTCCATTTAGGACAACATGAGCCTAATCTTATGGCTCACAGATTGTGTAAGACTTTCCTTAAAGGGCACTACCTTGCTAAGACTGCCCATTCAGGAACCTATGTCTCCTTGGGATCTAAATTTCGTTCTGTCCAAACTTACTTCCTCGCCTTTTGAACCTGCACATTCTTGTGAACTGAAGTTCCTGTCTTGGAAGACCATTTTTCTAGTAGCTATTACATCCGCTAGAAGAGTGTCAGAGTTACATGCACTGTCAGTCAAACCTCCTTACTTGATTTTTCATAGAGACAGTTTCCCTTTGTATAAACCCGTCTTTCATACCCAAGGTTTGCCCTCAGTCTAATTTGAATCAAACTATCGAACTGCCAGTATGTTTTCCTAATCACTCAAACAGTGCAGAATATAAATTTCATCAACTTGATGTTCACAGACAGTTAAGGTTCTATCTTCATAGATCCAAGCAACTTAGAAAATCAGACCAATTGTTCGTATCCTTTTCTGACATTAGGATGGGTATGCCAGTTTCTAAGATAACTCTTATCAAATTGGATATCAAACTGTATCTCATTTATTTACTCTTCCAGTGGCAAGCAACTTCCGTTTAAAACTAAGGCTCATTCAACCAGATCCTTATCCACATCTGCTGCTTTTCAAGCCAGAGTTCCACTTGACAGTGTTTGCGCAGCAGCAACTTGGGCTACCCCTCATACTTTTATTACTCATTACAAATTGGATTTGACCTCAAGGGGTAGAGCCTCCTTTGGTTCCATGGTTCTTAGGAGTATATTCCCATGAGCCACCCGAGAAAAAGGTGCTAGGGACGCTGTCCCATATGTAAGAATGAAGGTGAGATAGGACTACAGAACATAAAGAAGTTATGTACTCACCATAACGTTCCATGTTTGTAGTCCATCTCGCCCTTCATTCTTATGAACCCACCCAACAACCCCCGTCCACGTATCTTTGGAAGATCTGGAAAGAAGATAGTATTGCTTCTTTGTAGGGTGGAGAGCTTTCATCTTGTTGTTCCTTGTGGAAAATTTTTTTATCAGTTTTATAGTCAGCAGCAAACAAGATCTGGGGATTCTTACTAGTGCACTATGGGATACCTACCTTGCCACGAGCCAACTGAGAGACTTTGAGCTTTGTAATCAGCCGAACCCATATGTAAGAATGAAGGGCGAGATGGACTACAAATATGGAATGTTATGGTGAGTACATAGCTTCTTTTTATTGCATTTATAGGCCCTAGGAAAGGCTAACTAGTTTCCAAAGTTAGCTTATCAAAATGGCTTTCTAGTTGCATATCCTTCATTTACACCTCAAAAGACATGAAACCTCTCAAATCCATTCAAGCTCACAATACCAGGGTGATGGCTACATCTGCAGTCTTCCAAACAAACGCTTCCTTTGGATGAGATCTGTGCAGCATCCACACGGGCAACCCATCATACCTTTATCACTCATTACAAGTTAGATTTGGTCTCCAGGGGAAGGGCATGTTTTGGTGCAAGGGTTCTGAGGAACATTCTCCCATGAGTCCACCCGAGGTAAAGGTAGCTTGGAACTCAGTCCAATATGTGAGGATGAGATGAAAATTTGATAATATCAGATAAATAAGTTATGTGCTCACCATAGCTGTGTTGTCAATTTTTTTCTCTCTCCACACATTCCCTCCCTCCCTCCCCCTTCCTTGGGGTTACTGGTTGAACAGGAAGAGATTCTCAAAGATTAGGTTGTTTTCCTTATACTCCAGAAATGGTTTCCTTTAAGACTCTTTTGGGTATTAAACACTAAAATTCCTTTTTATATGGATATAACTATAGCAAACAAAATCTGAGGTAATGGGGAGAGATGCATTGTGTGTAAGGGAAGGTATCCAAGAGCTTTTTGGTTGCTATGAGCTCGCTAACAGCAGAGTTGGATCCGATAGATCAGATCCGGACCTCATGTGTAAGGAGAGATGAAAAAGCGACAATATAGATGGAATGTTATGGTGAGTACATAACTTCATTTTTTTTGTCCAACGTAGCATCCAAAACAAATATCAAGCCATTAACTTGCCTGTCTTCTTTCCCAGTTTTGCTAACAAAGAAGAGCACATGCTGTACCTTTTAGCTGTACATAGGCAACTACATTTTTATCTCCACAGATCAACAGAGTTCAGGAAGTCAGAACAACTCTTTGTCTCCTTCTCCCTAAACAGATTGGGATCCCCAGTTTCTAAAATTACCCTGGTCAAATGGACTACTGATTGCATTTTCTTTGTGTACACTCCATGAGGTCTCTCCGTACCAAACCTCCTAAAGCACATTCTACTAGATCTATAGCTGCCTCTCCTACCTTTTGCTAGAAGTTCTATTGATGACATTCGTACAGCAGCTACCTGGTCTAATTCTCATACTGTTATTGCTCATTACAAGCTAGATTTGACATCCAGAAGCAGAGCTGCTTTTGGTTCTGCAGTACTCCGGAATATCTTTCCATGAGGGCCACCCAAGATTCATGTGGCTGGGGACTCTGTCCCAGTCATTGAGGAACAAATGAAAAGGACAACATCAAATATTAAAGTTACGAACTCAACATAAGTGTGCATCTCTGTTGTCCATTTTCATTCTTCCTCAATACCCCACCCACCCTCCTTCCTTTCATCTTCTGGAGTCACCTTGTGGGTATTGTAGAACCCTTTGCCCCAGGTTTGAGCCCCAGCTCTGCTATTTCTATTTTTCTTTGATTGTGTTGAGGGCTTATAAGGCAGCAAACTTGATCTGGGGTATAGCTAGTTGACTGGGGCATTATGGTTAGAGAGGGGAGCTTGTGAGTTGAACCCGAGAGTCTGGTGTATGCAGCCAAGTCAAATCCAATACCCAGTCATCAAGGAAGAATAAAAATGGACAACACAAATGCACAGTTCTGGTGAGTTCATGACTTTAATTTTTGTCCAGTATTTCTTCTCTTTTTACATTTCAGTGCATACTTTTTTTAAAAACTGAACAAAAAGAAAGAAGGAAAACGGGGCATCTGTTTAGATTAGAATCTCTATTACACATAAAAACAACTGAAAAAGCTTTACTGTAGAACATACAGTATATGTCATGTTTTATAAAACATACTGATAGTAACAAAAATTGTTTTACTGACAGTTATCTCTTTTGCTTCCTCTTCCTCTCTCCTTAATGTTCTTCCAGACATTAATGACATAAAGTAGAGCATATGCTTTGGAGTCCCCTGCAAATTTAATAAAGCTGAATAAGTCCAATATTTCCTGGTTTTCTTGTTCTGCTATATTTCACAAATGTGATTGATGCTTTGTAATCCCACATTTAGTCATTAATTTTTGAGTTGCTGGTTTTCTTCCTGTTGATCTCCAACTCCCAACTCTCCTCTCTGGTTTATTTCCAATGTATTTTTTGTTCTAGACAACTCCTGTGTTTTTTTTCTGTCTCTGAAGAATTTTCCTTTGGAATATTGGAAAAGGTTTCACTGGCAGCTTTGTTATCAGAAGTATAAGAAGCGTAGCTCTCTTTTTGTTGGACAAATTTTGTATTTCCTCCTCAACATATTCCGCATCAAAAAATTACTTTGACCCTCCAGGAAGAATGCTCTGAAGATAGCTAGATACACAGCTTGAATCTTACACCTGCTTCTCGACATTCCCTGATTGCTGGAATAAATTTAGTCCTTATCTGCCTTGTGTACAGTGAGTAATCATTTTCCATAAACACTTTATTTTCTCCAACTTTTAATACTTAGTCCTTCTGCCTCAGTTTTGTCAGAATTGACTTTTTCTGCAGGTAAGAATGCATTTTTACTATTAGAGGTCTTGACTGATTTCTCATGGCCAAGTTTGAAGCATATACACGATGTGCCCTTTCAATGAACAGATCCTGATGTGGAATACCAGTCCACTTACTTATTGGTGCTTTCATAAAACTAATGAAGTCTGTTCCTTCCAGTTTTCTGGTACAGCAGAAAATCTCAGGATCTGAAGTAGTTAACTTAATTTGTGCAGCAACCTTTGAGAATTGGCTCCAACCTTGGATCCGAGCTGGCAGTTTTCAAAAGTTTTAGATGCGAGCTCCAAGCTCCTACCCCTACCCATAATCCCCTGCCAACCCTGACTGACCCTAGATCTAGTTTGCCGCGGTTTCGTTCAGCAGCTTGATCCAGAGTTTCCTGGCATTCTCGTTCTCTTTGTGAGAAAAATTTTACTTTTTACAACTTTTCTTTAATCTTTGGTGTGAGAGTGTGTTTAGCTCCCTTTTTAGTCTAAACTCTCTTAGTTTATTTTATTTCTAATTATCCTCCCCCACTTCCTTCGTGGTTCCATCAGTGTTATGTGTGTGTGTGTGTGTGAGTGTGTGTTTGGAGCCTAGTGCGTGTGTTACTTTCTTGAGTATGTCTGAGGCGCCAAAGATAATGTTTTCTAAGTGCACCGAGTGTGGCCATAAGCTGTCCCCAGCAGATGGCCACACTCGGTGTGTATTGTGCCTTGGGGTTGAACACTTGTCCTCTGGTTGTATCATTTGTGCAGCATTCAACCCCAGGGCAATCAAGGACCGGAGGTCTAAGTTGATTCTGGTGGGTCTTCTGCCCCCGGACTCAGCTTCTACCTCCAGTCCTCCCGTGGCTCCCGCCGCAGCTGCCACTCCTGCTTCCCTCCCCCCGGCCGGGACTCAAGCTCCCGCCTTAGTCTCAGAGGAGAGGGAGGCCAGGAAAGAAAGGAGGAGGGAGAAGCACCACAAGCGGCGGGCCGAGGCCTCCGCTTCGGCCCCCCCGGCTAAGCGGTCTTCTCCCTCCAGGTCTTCTGGTTCTCCTCCTTCTCGGATTCGGTCCCCGTGCTTTTCACTGGGTCCTGAGGAGGAGGAAACCCGATCTCATTCGAGGTCATCGAGGCGACACTCCCACCCCGCCTCGGTGGCCTCGTCGAGATCTACGAGAAGTCTCACAGATGCAGATTTGGACCGGATGATGAGAAGATTCCTCCAGGCCCAACTGCAGATGGGAGTGCTCCTGCCCCCCCCCAGAGCTCGACCCCCCTTCTTTGCCCCGATAGCTCCTTCTCTGTCCCGTTTCCCGGGTTCGGAGTCTTCGGAGCCGGGCAGCCTTGGAGCCGGGGGTGTGTCGGCGCCGATAGTCTCGGGTACTTTGGTGCCAACACTTCCCTCGTATCTGTCAGGTCCATTTTCTTCGGATCCGAGCTCTCGGAGCCGAGGGCTGAGCTTCGGATCCGGCGGTATCGGTATGCCTTCGGCTCCATTCGGGTCGGAGCATGCTGGTCCGTTGGATCCGATCGCTTCAGCGCCGGCCCCGATCCATCCATCGGATCCGAGGGAGAGTCTGATTTCGGATCCCAGAGAGAGAGCAGCTCTCCCTCGGCATTCGATGTCATGGAGAGGGTTCTGTCGAGGGATTCCAGGCCCCCGACCCTTGCCACGGCTCCACCCTGCACTCCTTCTCAGTTGGGCCCGGCTTCCATCACCCGGCCCCAGGGACAGCCTGCTTTGACGTCCCAGGTAGTTCCAGTGGAACAAGACATTGCTGGTGAGACCTCCTCGGACAGCCCCCCCAAGGAGGTCCCTCACAAGCGAAGGTGCAAGAGGAGGCACCTGGACTCCCCCGAGTCCTTGACTGAGGACATGGATTTGGAGGAAGGGGAAGGCTCCCCAAGACCACCCCCCGAAGATGTCTCATTTGGTGACATCATGGAGATGCTCAGAATAAAGGGGGGGGGTGGTCTGCCCCAAAGCCTACTTTGGACGAATCCGTGTTCCTGGAGGCATTTGAAGCAGGCCCGTCTACCTCTTGGGTGTCCCCTCCGGCCGACCCCCTGGTAGACTTGATCACTACCAGGGCGTGGAAGGAGTCGGACACTGTGGAGCCAGTCCCCAAGCGCCCGGACAAGATCCTTAGCCCACCCTCTGACAAGTCCCACTGGAGTAAGGGTCCCCCTGTAGATGCCATGTTGGTGGCGGTGGCCACCAAGAGGGAACTTGCTCAGGAGAGTCCCTCAGTTCATCCCCCGAGCAAGGAGTCTAGGTCGATGGACCGCCTAGGGAAGCGGGTGTTTAGTTCAGCGACCTTCTCTGTGAGGTCGCTGAACTACGTGGCACACGTGCTCCGACTGCAGCGGGACCTTATCAAACAGTACGCTGCGTCGCCCCCGAGTCCATATCGGCGGAGGACAAACAATTGCACTCCACCCAGATGGCCACTCTACGATCCATATCTAACACCTCTATGCGGCTTCTGTCTCATGCCATGGAAGGAGCCGCTAGAGCCGGCGGAGCGGGCCTCGTTATGAGACGTCAGGCCTGGCTCTGACACTGTGATTTCGCGGAACCCTTTAAGGCGTCATTCACTAATGCCCCTTTTGATGGTTCTGCCCTCTTCGGCAAAACCGTGCGAGATACCTTGGTCCAGAGCAAAAAGGACGGGAAGACGTCTGCCGTCGGAGTCCGCTTCTCTGCTCCCCAAAGGTCCTTTTCTAAGAAATAAAAGGGACAGAAGAAGATGTGGTTCCGGAAGTCACAACAGTCCCGTCCCGCTCTGGATTCCCAGCCCTTCCGCGGCAGAGGAGGGCAGGGTGGACGCCGCCCTAGAGGCAGAGGGGGCCCGCGGAACTTTGGATCCAGAGAACCCTTCTCGGACCAGCCCACGCAACACCCCTGAGGGGTTGCCCGACTGCTCCACTCTGGAGGCAGTCGGGGGGCGTTTCTCGAAGCACCCAGCAGCCTGGGAGTCCATCACGACAGACCGCTGGGTGCTTCGCATCATATCCAGAGGATACCAAATTCCCTTTTCTCGTTACCCACGCAGCCCCAGATACCTCCCCGATGTCCCACCCGAGCAGAGGGAGGCCGCAGCAATGGAAATCCAACATGTCCCCCCATACCAGTGCGGGTCCAGGTTTTACTCCAGTTCTTCTTCATGCCAAAAAAGATGGGGGACTTAAGACCGATTCTCGACCTCTCTTACCTGAACCTGTCAATAACCAAAGAGAAGTTCCGCATGGTCACTCCTCAATCCATTCTCCCCCTTTTGCGGGAGAACGATTGGATGTGCTCTGTAGACCTCAAGGATGCGTACTGCCACATTCTGATGGACAGGCGATCCAGGAGGTTCCTCCGCTTCCGGCTGGGAGCCAGTCATTTCCAATTCAGGGTCCTCCCCTTTGGTCTCACCACTGCCCCCAGGGTGTTCATCAAAGTGTTAGCAGTGATAGCGGCCCACCTGAGGCTCCAGGGAATTCAGGTCTTCCCATACCTGGACGACTGGCTCCTGACCGCCCCGACAAGGCATCTACTCTGTGCAGCCAGAAACTACTTTCTTCGTTTAGCTCCCCGGCTGGGGATCACTATCAACATAGAGAAGTCGTCTCTTACTCCGACTCAGACTATAGACTTCATAGGGGCCAGATTGGACACAAACAAGCTCCTAGCTTTCTTGACCACAGACCGGCTACTATCCCTGAGGCTACATGTGCAGGCCATTCTGCAATCTCCAGCTCCCCCGGCGGAATTGGTCCTGAGGGCTCTTGGCTCGATGGCAGCTGCGATCACCCTATTGCCAATGGCACGTTTGAACATGAGGGTCTTACAATGGACCCTCCATGTCCAGTGGTCCTTTCTTCACTACCCTCTGAGCCATCCTGTTCCCCTCAGCAGGGCCTGCAAGAGGGCCATCCTATGGTGGCTCCAATCTCCGGACCTTCAGCAAGGACACCCCTTTTCTATGACCCCTCCACTAGCCACGGTGACCACGGACGCCTCCCACCTCGGGTGGGGGGGCATTGTTCGGGCAGGACAGTCCAGGGCACGTGGGACCTCACGGAGACCTCACTGCATATCAACATCCTCGAGATGAGGGCAGTGCTGTTAGCGTCGCAAGCACTTCAGGATCTTCTTCCTGTAGGAATGATTGCGAATCAGACTGACAACATGTCGATTGTCTGGTACATCAACAAACAGGGGGGAACCAGGTTTTACTCACTCTGTCGAGAGGCCATGAGGGTGTGGGAATGGGCAATCTCCACCAACCGTTTTCTCATAGCAACGCACATTCCGGGATGGTCCAACATCCTAGCGGACAAACTAAGTCGCACCATCCTGTTACCATACGAGTGTTCTCTGAATCCCGAGATAGCAAATTGGATTTTCGCCAAATGGGGTCAACCCTGTTGCGATCGCTTTGCCTCTCCCTCGAACACAAAATGTTACGACTACTTCGCTCTCATTTCCCCCTCCGGGGAACCCCCGAGAGACGCTCTGGTGCATGCTTGGCCTCCCGGTCTTCATATGCTTACCCACCTCTTCCTCTAATGCTGAAGTTTCTTCAGAAAGCCAGTCAGTTGGGGAGCAGGATAATCCTCATTGCCCCGTTTTGGCCTCGTCAAACCTGGTTCCCTTACCTTTGGTCTCATCTGGTGAATCCTCCTTGGATTCTGGATCCCCGTCCGGATCTGATATCCCACCCCCTAGATCTCCCAGTCCCGAACCTGGACAACCTCAAGCTCACAGCTTGGCTGTTCCAGTTCCACTCATAGCTAGGACTCCCGGTATCTCTTCCCCAGTTAAAACCATTCTAGTAGCTGCGCACAAGCCTTCTACTAGAAAGATCTGTAGCAGCAAATGGAAACGTTTCTCCATTTGGGCGGAACACAAAAATTTGGATCCTTTTACAGCTCCTCTGCCCACTGTATTAGACTTTCTGTCAGGACTGTTTCATCAGGGAGCTAGTTCCTCCATCGTCAAGGTCCAACTAGCAGCTATCTCTCATTATCACGTTGGAAATGAATTGGGCCCTTTGATCACCACGAAATTGTGTAAGACCTTTTTGAAGGGCACATTTCTGCTCAGACCCCCAGTGAAGGATGTAGTCCCTCCTTGGGATTTAACGCTGGTGCTTCAGGCCTTGACAGCTCCCCCATTTGAGCCTGCAGCTTCCATAGATCTTAAATTCTTATCATGGAAAACGGCCTTTCTTGTCGCTATCACCTCGGCTCGAAGGGTCTCTGAACTACAGGTCCTCTGTGTAAAACCCCCATACTTGACCTTTCACAAGGATAGAGTTTATCTCAGGACCAATCCCTCCTTTCTTCCCAAGGTTGCCTCTGAGTCAAATATTAACCAGTCCATCAACTTGCCGGTCTTTTTTCCTAACTACCATAACAAAGGGGAATACAAATTACACTCATTGGATGTGCATAGACAACTTTGCTTCTACATCCACAGGACATCTGGTCATAGGAAATTCGACCAGTTGTTCGTCTCCTTTGCCAAATTTAACTTGGGTAAATCTGTGTCTAAAGTCACACTCTCTAGATGGATTTCACAGTGTATCCCTTTAGCATACGAAGGTTCGGACAGGCCCGCACCTCAGGGAGTCCATGCCCATTCTACTCTATCTATGTCTACCTCTGCGGCTTTTAGAGCTAGAGTTTCTTTGGATGATATTTGCTCGTCAGCCACTTGGGCTTCATCTCATACTTTTATCAATCACTACAAATTGGACATTATCTCCAGAGGGAGAGCATCCTTTGGCTCTGCAGTGCTCCGGAACATCCTTCCATGAAGGCCGCCCAAGATTCAGGTAGCTGGGGACTCTGTTCCAAAGGTTGCTGCACAAATGAAGTTAACTACTTCAGATTAAGAAGTTATGTACTCACCATAACGTTCCATCTGAGTAGGTAAACTTCATTTGTCAGCAACCGTCCCTCCCTCCTGCCCCCTCACTTGCGAATGTTCTCATACTCAGGTCCATGGGTTTTACCCACTTATCTTGGGATTAATCATTGCTAGCAATTTCTGCTGTTGGGCAAACTTGATCTGGGGTCAGTCAGGGTTGGCAGGGGATTATAGGTAGGGGGAGGAGCTTGGAGCTCGGATCTAAAGCTGTTGAAAACTGCCGGCTCGGATCTGAGGTCGGATCTGGTTCCCAAAGGTTGCTGACAAATGAAGTTTACCTACTCAGATGGAACGTTATGGTGAGTACATAACTTCTTATTTTTTTACATGCTCTGTTCTCTAACTGTACCATTTTTTGAAGCATCTGTTTGTGAGCAATCTCATACTTAGCCAGCCTTTTCATTTTGACCTCTGTTGTTTTTGCAATTTTATCAGCTTGTCTGAGTATGTGTTTAAAGCTTCTTCCATTTCTTCCAACCTTTTATTATTTGAGATGATATACTCCTTCCGTGTTTTATTTATTTGTATCAGCTCTGAGCACATTTGACTTATTTTTTCCTCTAGATTACTGGAAGTCATGTCTTGCACCAAAGCTGGAGCTTGAACTGCTTTTTTCTGAGCAGCTGCAGGTTTCGTCCAAGGCAGTATTTTCTCCTCACCTTTTGTGGTTCATTTTCTATCAGGTTCTCTAAATTTCTTCTTTGCTGGTGTCCAGAACGTGCACTTATTGGCAAGTAGCTGAAATTTACCTAAAAAGACAAATTCACTAACTCTCTTTTCTAAGTCTCTGTTTTCATACTGGGAGAGCTGAAATTAAGCTGTTATTCAGTGTGCAGCCATCTTGGAAGTCCCCTTCTTGGGTCCTGTCTTTGAGCCAGCTGTCTATCATAGGTTCATGGTTGTATACTAGGCTAACGACCACAAGGGCCTTTATAGGCCTAGACTTGTAAACCAAATGTAACCTACGTTTTATGCTTTAGACATTTATATAAGGGGTGATTTTTGATTATGATGTGGTTTACTGGCTGCCTGTATCCATCAGAGAGATAGGCATCAGTCCAGGAGTGACATAGGGGTTTATACCTAATTTTGTGAGTTTATCCAGAAGGTTTGAGTCAAGACTAGTATCCCATATATGACCCAGAGGGTGACAAGACTAACAAGAAACAGAGTACAAAAGGTTTGTTGAGATAAAATCCCTTTAGTCATCAGATCTAGGAGACTCTCTCTGATACCCTATCTGTGGGAGGAATAAATATGTCTTGTTGAAGTTTCTAGTAGTTTATGCAGTTAAGTAGGTAGATGTGCAAGTGTTTTTGTTGTAATACATTACATTCAACAGGTCAGTTATTTAAAGGCAGTTACAATGACAGAAGGGGCCAAGACAGATGACTGATGCAAAATCTGGGAGATGGAAAAACAAGCAACCAGTCCCAAAGCTTAGAGGTTAGTCCCTTATTTGAATACTTCTGTGAGGGTTTACCAGATCAGCAGTCTGTGGAACCTCATTCTTAGTTACAAGGTTTTTATTTTTATTTTTTCAAACAAGACATGAGAACACACCATGAGCTACCAGTATAAAACTATATTTAAGAAAACATTTTTGCCTGGGCTTCATCAGGTCCATCTAATAGAGTTGTTTACACCATTGAATTTGCCTGTTTTTATGAGGTTGTTACTAGACTTTATTAGTCTGACTCAGTGTTGTCTATTTTCATCCGATTCAACTGTGGGCTGTCTGATCCAACGGGGTCAGACCTCGGCGCCAACTGGAAGACTTCTGCTTCAGGACTCTGACTCCTCTCATGTCCATAATCCCTAGAGCTCCACCTAATCACCTCAGATGTCATTTGCCATAGAAGAGTTTGGACACATCCATCGAGGGACCTGTATCTCTTTCCACTTGTGGAAGAGTGCTTTTATTTCTCCTCCCCATAGACTTTTATAATTCATGCTTTTACAGTTTAATAGTGTGTAGCTTGTAATTTGTAGGGTTGTAATTTATAGATTCCATAGGTATTGTAGTTATAGGCTTGTAGTAAGTTTAATAGTAGTTTTTTTTTTCTGGCAGTGCGTTAGTAGAGTGTTACCGATTCTAAAGTTTCAATATAGTGTTTATGCAGTAGGAAAACAATGTTCTTTATGTGCAGTGTTTTTTTATCTTAGCCTTAGATAGCATTGTTGTTATTATTAGTATGTGTAGTTTAAAATGAGCCATTTTTTTCCATGATGTCAAAAAGTCAAACATTTTCCAAATGTTCAGATTGTGGACACAAACTGCCACCAAAGGATCCACATGCTAACTGTATATATATTGTTTAGGAACAGAACCTGGAGGAGCTATGCCAGACTTGTTTCTCATTTAGTGTGAGGGCCCTGCAGCAGAGAAGGAAGAAGTTAATTGTCAAGGGAATTCTCTACCCCCCCAGTCTACCCCTTCTACTTGTTTTTCAAGCTCCAAGGAGAAGAAACTAAAGGAAATCGAGAAGTCTAAACAAAAGGAATCTTCAAAAATATGGGAAAACAAGATAAAACATAAACTGAGAAGTCTAAGTCTAGAAAGAGAACACTGGATCTGACCCCCAGCACTATGGCATGATCCGAAAATACCTAGATGTTTAGATATGTCAGAGTCTCAGACTTTAATTACCCCGCTATTAAATGGGAATCGTATACAACACCAAATGTACAGGGACAGGGATTCCTAGATTTTGCAAAAACAAGCTCCCTAGACCAGATTGTCAATACACCAGCCAGAGGTGCAATCATACTGGATCTGGTCCTCACTAATGTGGGAGAGTGCTGCACACCCCCTACTGTAATGTCTTTCTTGGTAAGGTCAGACCACAAAATGGTCTCCTTTGAAGTAAAAATAAAACCTGGACCCCCAGCTAAACCTGGAATATTCAGGAACTACTCTAAGGCTAACTTCCTGCTATTAAGTGATTACCTGTCAAAATTTCAAGCCCCCATAAACCCTAAGAACACTGCTGCCCTTGGAGAACTGTTCACAGAAACCTTGTACAAGCATGTTAGTAGCTGCATAGAGGCAGCTGTACCCACCAGGAAGAAGAACAGAAGTAAATCAAAAACAAGCCACCCTGGTGGAATCCCAAAATCAATAGGCTGTATAACAGAAGAAAGAAAATCATGGCAAAAATTACGAGGTGCAGTAACCAGCAGGATAAAAGCACTTTCATCAAACTAAACAAACAACTCAGAGAACAAATAAAATCTACCAAAGCCAAATTTGAGGTAAATTTGGACTCCCAGACCTAGGACAACCACGAGGCATTCTTCAGCTTTGTCTGCAACCTCAAAGGCAGTGCACACTTGTGTGCAGAGCTCATTGTAAATGGAGTCTGCTATACTAAGCTAGAAGATATAGCAAACCTATTGGATGGTAAATTCAACTTCAAATTTACCCTTCTCTCCCCCTCAACCTTACCTCAGGAAATACCATCAAATATAACTCCCCCTGCCATCACTAGGGAACAGATCCTTAATGCTCTCTCTAAGGCCAAGAACACTACATCAATGGGCCCAGACAATATCCCAGGATGCCCTCTAAATAGCACGAAAAATTACCTATCAGGATCTCTGGAATTGTTGTTTAACTGTACCCTCCAAACAGGCTTCGGCTTCATGCTTCATGAATGGAGAACAGCAACAGTCATCCCTCTGCACAAGGCCATCTACAGACCCTGGAAACTACAGACCCACAAGTCTCACTAGTCTTATATGTAAAACCATGGAAAGAATTATCATGGAAATGATCAATAGTGATATAGTAAACCTCCAGACACTAGACCCAACCCAGTTTGGCTTGGCCAAGGGCAGGTCATGCCTACTCAGCCTGGTGGACTTCTTTGAGAAGGTCGCCAAAGCAATGGTTGATGACAAAATGGTTCACACAGCCTAGCTTAGCCTGGTCAAGGCATTTGACACAGTACCCCACTTGGGAATTGTTGACAAACTCAAAAGGTTAGGTACAAACCCATATGTCACCTGGTGGATAGCCTGCTGGCTCACAGACAAGACCCAGGAATTTAGAATTGGGGAGTCCACCTCTACAAAGAGGCCAGTCACAAGTGGAGTCCTTCAGAGCTTGGTCCTTGGACTGTTCCTTTTTAGTATTTACTTCTCTGGAGTCAAGGAAAGTCATCCACTCCTGGTAACTATCATATTAACAACATACCCCTTAGAGTTTACCCAGTAGTCAGGGATGTAGGGACACACATAGACAGTAATTGAGCCTTTGACCCTCCCATATCTACAGTAGTGAGGAAATCATTCTATGTTGTGCAACTTATAAACAAGGGTATGGCATCTAGGTCCAAGGAAGTCATTGTTCCACTGTATTTGGCATTCATCAGATCTATCATTTAGTACAATGCCCCCTTTGGTATGTACCTAACTGGGCATATCCAACAATTGTCCACAGAGGTTCCTCACTAAAAGGATACAGGGCTTAAGTAAAATGTCCTATACAGACCGTCTCAAGGCCTTATCTCTGTATTCTATCTCCTACAGGCTTTTGAGGGGAGATCTATGCCTGGCATACAGGGCATTGAGAGACCACAGTCTGATGGGCCTCCTGCATATCCACAAAACAAACTGCACCAGAATTATCCATTCTAAAGATTTAAACCTTGCCTGTGATATAAATAGGACCTGCTGGAGAGACACGTCTCTGGAACAGGCTCCCCATCCATGTGAAGCAGAGTTCCTCCCTAACCCAATTCAAGTGTAAATTTGACAGTTGGATGGGGAACAGGAAATTCATCCCTGGTTTGGCACCTGTGTCTGTAATGGACACAGGCAACCTGTGAGTGGTTCATCTCCCAGGCCCCTACTTGTAAATGTTTCATCTCTCAACCCCTGCTTACACTTATCAAGGGTAACAGAACTTGTCAGAGATTTGGGATGCATGGCTAGACTTTAAAATGTCCCTTGTGGTCATTAGCCTAGTAAACACCTATGAACCTATCTGTTCACCTCCTATTTAGCCCTGGTTCTCACTGGAACCAGTGAGCCCCAGATTACATTCCCCAATTCTTCCAGAGAAAAGACCATTGGCATCATTGACCTGGTCCTCTAGGATCTGTCCAATCAGGATTTCGATAGAGTGCTGAGAATATTCTTAAGAGCACAGATCCAATTCAGGGTTCCCTTGGTACTCTTTCCTCAGGTAGTACAAGGTGCAGGCCCAGTCACCCTCCATTAACTCATCTGACACTAATCTTCCCATTGAAATTGGTGATTTCAGCACTAGTCTACCCTGAAGCATCATTGTTGGACCCAAGACCCTTACCCTCTTCAACTCTGACAGGGTCTCTCTCTCTCTCAGCCCTGATTCATTTGGAAGTGGAGGGATCTTGGAGCCAAGGCCTCAGTGCTGGAATATGAGAGGAGGGTTTGACACCAAGGTCATCAGAGCCATCACGGCCCCTCAGTAGTTGATAGTTTGGCACCAGGATCAACTTCAAAGTCAAGGCTTGTTGGTTCCGATGGGTCCACTCCGACTTTGTCAGAGCTGAGTCCTTTGGAGCTGATAGGGTCATCGGCTTTCAAAGTTTTTAGAGGGTCATGTTGACTTCTAGGGAGAAGAGGTCTTCAGTTAGCAACCCAAACAGATACACAAATGAATGAATGAATAACTCACCACCTTTGTGATGCATAGAAGGACAACTCAAAGCCAGCTATGTAACGTACCAAAGCTTTATTCTGTGCATCACGCAGGTGGCGTATTATTCATTCACTCAATTTGGGTATCTGTTTGGGTTTCTAGTTTGTGGTATTATGTCTAACCTTAGTGCATGCGCTGAAACAGACAATGGGCATTTGTGTGTGGTAAATTCTAAATCCATGGGAGACCTGACACTACTGCTTCAGCAGGTTAACCAGCAATTTCAACTTATTTGGGTGCTAATATGATGCAGTCTACACAACGTGGCATGAATAGTTCTGAAACTAGTCTTGGGTTACCAGTGACCCAAGCTACTGCAGTTTCAAGTTGGGACCACATGGGAAATCCTCCATCTCATTTTGAATTCAATGATTGGAAGACTAATCGGTTCAATATAAATATGGAGGAACCGTGCCAGTGTTCCTACTGAACAGTTTCACTCAATGGGTGATTTACTGCGCTCCTTTGAAAAATCGCTGTTCTCCTTTAAAAAGCTACAGTTGGAGAACAGTTATTTGCTTAAAAATATTGAAGTTCAACATGTACCTAAGGGACTTAGACTATGGCGGTATCCCAATGGCATTTCCGATAAGCCTGACACTGTATTTGATAAAGCTGGGTGTGATATCATGTAGATCATGGTTAAATATAACAATTTCCAACTGGATAAGTTATCGCAGCAAATAGATGCTTTAAACAAAACCATTTGCAACAATCTTCACTTTAATCATTATGAAACTAATTATTCTAACCTTTTCAACAGTGTGGATAAGCAGTGCATCTTATATTGCAGAAGAAGACTGACAAGTTTAGAAGGGACACTGATGAGAATGTGAAGGGTAAAGCATACCCTAAACCTTCTGGTTTCCAAGGAAATGGCCCTTATTTCACCAGTCAGCATGAATATAGAGGGGAAGTTTCACCTCCACCACCAGAATGTTCAAATAGAGCACAGAATGTTCAGCCCACCCCTTTAGTAGTGAAGCAGTCAGGAGATCCGAAAAAATCAAGAGCAACAAACAATGAGCAAACTCTTGGAGATGCAATTAATCTTCCGAGACTTATGTAAAGCAAGGGGCAAAATCCAAAAGGAACTGCTGGAACAATTGCAACCAGAAATAATGGTTAGTGACTCTTTTAGATGAGACTGCTGCAGTGACTTTCAAATTAGTTGTAAATTATAGTGGTGACTTTAAAACATTTCACTGTTCAAAACTATCATTGATTTAAAACTGTTTGCACAGAAATTAAATCTGGCACTTTGGTTCAGTAATAATGGCATGTTTGCTAATAGCAATTGCTTGTGTAGATCTAGTGTGTTTAATCCCCCTTTACAACAGACAGTGCAGGTTTTCGAAGTTTTGTGAACTTGATTTTCAGTATCTCCTAAGTGCACCATGTGAGGTTAAGTTCTGTGAGAGAAAGTTGTTGCATGACATTATCCAGGATTTTAGTATGCATTTTATGAAGCCTGATAAAAGGGGGAAGACTTGCTATCATGGACCAGGTGGATTATCTCAACTCTATGACTACCCTTTTACTTGATGAGATTTATGAAGAAGTTTCTAGAAATTAAATTCACATAGCTTATTCCAGGATTGATAATTTACTACATGACATGTTATTCCAGTGACAAATTACTAAAAGTGATTTTGACTTTATGTACAACTGTAGGCCTGTCACAGCCAGTATATTTAGGATCCCTAAAATACATACTGACATGGCCCAACCCCCTTTTTGCCCTATTGTGGATGCCTCACGTTCTGAGACCTACTTTATAGCCAAGTTTTTGGATAGTAATTTGAAGGACGGTATCAGTAATATTGCACAGGTTTGTAAAGATCTGTGGCATTTTTTAAGGCTTTTGAATGGTATTAAATTTCCAGATATCATTTTCTTAACTATTGATGTACATAGCTTGCTTACAGTCATTTCACATGAATTAGGCCAAAACTTGATTGAGAACCAGCTATTTAAATGTACAGGCCTAGGAATTAGCAAAATAGATGCTATGGTTACATTGATGGAAATAGTACTAAAAATAATTTTATATACTTTGAAATTTAGTTTTACAGGCAAACCACTGGTGTGGCTATGGGCACTACATGCACCCCCTTGTTTCCCAGTTATGTTATGGCTGAATGGGAAGATCAATATTTGCTCACCAGTGACTATAAACAGAGCTGGATTCTCTATACCAGATTTTTGGACAATATTTTTATTTTAAAATGAAAGATTGGTGGAATTTCTCACCTACATTAACACTGCTACACAGTTTTTTTCTTTCTCTTCAAATTTTGATAAGATACAGAATTACTTTTCTGGTGCTGGAGATTAGTAAGGATGCTGTCAAGCAGAAGTTTATTGCCATTATATATCATAAGCCAACATTTTTGAACTCATACTTGCATTTTTCTAGTTGGCACCCAAAACACCAGACAAAACTCAGTGGTTAAAGACCATTTAGTTAGACTGGCCCAGATGGTTTCTGAACCTGAGTGCTTTCATTATGAATATCCAGGAAAAAACAACAACAGCTCAGCGCCAAACACTATTTTAATGGGTAAAATCATAAAACACAGCAAAGCTTTCGAGTTACAAAACTCTTTCTCAATGCAATTACACATTTCTATTATCTTCACAGTGTTTAAATATTTACACCAACCAATCATACACATTCTTAAAATCGCATTGGTTATTAAATAGCTAAATACAATTAAAATAAAACCGCATAGTAAAAGGAACACACACACACACTCACACACACACATACACACACACACACATATATGTATATATATAAACACAAGCCCAGGACCAAATAAAAATAAACTTATACTATGAAATACAAATATAAATAAAGAATGTGTTACATATTGCAAATATTGACAATAACTATACTATTATTATACTAAATATTATGATAAAAATAAAAACAAATACTACTTTTATACATATTGATGTCTCTTTTTCAATGTGGGCTTAATCCTATTGGTGCTATTCAATCCTGGCATTTTATCAGCCCTGAAATAATTAATCCAATCATATTCAGTCATCTCTGTTTTATTCACTAGGTCACCTCCTCTTGCATTGCGATGGACAACTTGTAAAACCCTAAACTTAAACTTATGATGAGGGCCCACAGATAAAATGTGTTTGCTCAGAGCATTCATCTCAGCTTTTCTTCAAATTTCCGGAAGGTGCAACCCTATCCTTTCTTTTAATTTCTTTTTAGTTTTACCTATGTAAAAGCACTCACAGGAGGTGCAGTTAGCAAGGTAAATTGCATTCTGAGTATTACATGTACATGAACCTGTGAATCTATGAACCTATGAGACATGAAAAACAAATTCCTTCACTGTGATGGGATGCTTAAAAGAGGGGTCAGTATTAATATTTATGCAGTATATACAATTGTGACAGGGTACAGTCCCATTACATTTGTTATAGGGAACTGCCCCATTACATGTCTAGCAGAGCACCTCACTGCCCCTCTTCAAGAGAAATCTTGATGAGTGGATGGGAAATAGAAAGTTCAGCCCGGGGATCACTCCAGTGGCTGTACTTGATAGAGGCACTGGGAACTAACGTCAGGCAACACGATGCCAGGGCACTTCTATGGTCTAGGCTTGTAAAGGCTCCAGGGCCATTAGCCTAGTACACACCTATGAACCTTTTCCTATTCACTGTCTTTCAGCTTTTATATTACTCATATCCTTATAGCATAAATACTGTTTAAGGTTTCTTTCTCTCTTATGAATAAATGTAGGCTTATTACCTACATTTTTTTATTTTTAATGTCCTCATTTTACATATAATATTTTTAATCATATTACTATGTCTATTATATTTCATAATATACCCTAGATTACACTCAAAATTATTACTAGCAGCTTGTTGTCTAATCCATTGTCTAGAAAAGTATGGTACATCTAAATAACTCAGTTCATTTATCACTACATCCTTCATATCTTCCAGCAACTTAATATTATACCCCCTAGAGCAAAAGTCATTAGCCATATAATCAATATCTTGTATAAAATTTTCTGTTCTAGTGTTAAGCCTGCTGGCTGTAAGAAATTGACTTTTGACTATTCCTTTATACATATGCCTAGGGTGCATACTTTTAGAGTGAACGTACCTTAAGGATTGTACATCTTTCCTATAAATCATAGTATTGAACTTTTTTTCATCATAATTTACTGTAATATCTAAAATGATTATGTTTTTCTCTGGACCATTTAACATCAAATACCAAAATCTCAGCTGTATGATGTAAATGCTCAACAAATGCTTATAACTCATCAATATCTCCCATCAACAGCAAAAAAATATATCCACGAAACGCTTAAAAAACAAACCTTGATTCTTAAACAGTACTGAACAAGTTCATACAGAAGGCGCAATTGTGCAAATCCAGAGTTATCTTCATAATCCCTTTTTGGCTTCGAAAGATATGGTTTCTTTTACTCTGGCCTCTGGTTTATCCTCCTTGGATGTTGGAACACTTTCCAGACCTACTATCCTACCCTGCTGGCCTGCCTCCTATGGATCAGAAGTCCATGAGATTAACTACATGGTTCCTCCAGTTTTAATGCTAGCCAGAGACGATAGGCTATCACCTTCTGTAGTCAGCATTTTTACATCTTCTCAGAAAAGTTCCACTACAAAACTTTACCACAAATTTTCCATATGGGCAAATTCCAAAGGTCTAGACCTCTTTGTCACTCCAGTACCTTGTATTCTACAATTCCTGGCAGAATTATTTCATGCTACTTCCAGCTACTCTACAATCAAGGTACAGCTAGCAGCAGTTTCAGATTTTTGCACAGGCCTGGACAATTCATCTGTAGCATCTCTATAAAGATTTCAAAAGCCTTTTTAAAGGAAACCCTTACTTTTCAGACCACCAATCAGGGATCCTGTTCCCCCATGGGATTTAACTGTTATGATCTGATGTTGTCCTCCTCAGTAATGGGGTCTCGGATCCGATATCGGATCTGACTCGGCCACTTTCCAAGACTTTAGGATCTGAGACTCGAGCTCCTCCCTCTACCCATAATGCACCGTACCTTCCTCAACTCCCCAGATCTTGTTTGCTGCACGTTGCATCCAGACATGGATCCAGTCTTGAGCTAATGGTATTGGTGTCTTTTTTGTGAGAGATAAGTGAAAAGTTTCCTTTTATTAACATTTATTAACATCTTAAACTCTTTCTTCTTCTCTGTTTAACCTCCCATTTTAGTTGTCGAAGCCTTAGGGATTTTAGAGTTTCCCTTCTTCTTTCATGCCGTTGGCACTCTTCTATTAAAAAAAAAAAGTTTCCCTGGTTAAAGTTATTACTTTTTGTTGGCTAATGCATTTATATAGTTGTTTTGACTTTACGGTAACTAATGGTAGTTGTTTTTTTTGTGTTATTACTGTGTGTGCTATATGGCCTGTAATAATATCTGAGAAACTAACTAGGTTCAAGAGATGCACTTCTTGTGGGCACAAGATCCCTAACTTGGATGCCCACAAGACGTGCATCTATTGGGGAGGCCTAGGACGTTTAGCTGGGGAGTGTATTATGTGTGTCGCTTTCAATCCCTGTGCTTTAGCTGACCACAGAAAGAAGCTCATTTTAAAGGGCTTGTTGACTATGTCCTCCACTTCTGGGGCTCAAACCCCCCATAAACATGCTGGCTCCAAGTGTTCCCTCTCAGCTTCCTCAGGAGAGTCAGAGCATGATAGGAAAAAGTCTAAGGTCTCAGATCAATTGGCATCAGATCCAAGCACCTCTAGTAAATTTTTGGATCTGAAGATTTCTTTGGATCAGTCAACTCCTGCTCCAAGGGCTTCAAGGGAAGAGTTGGATCTGTCTTCCTCAGCTCCGAGCACCTCTATGACTACTATGGATCCTATAGTCATATCAGAATCCCTCATTTCCAGCATCTCCTCCTCAGATCCCAGGGCTTTGGGTCCGGTGGTTAGGAGCCTGGCAACGGTATCCCCAGCTCTTTCCTCGAAGGTCCTTCAAACCCCTTCTAAGTCAAGACATGCATCCATGGCTTCTTCCAGGTCTTCCTGAAGCTTCAGTGAGGCAGATATGGACAGAATGATGCTGAAGTTCCTTAGGGCACAGATACAGATAGGGGTCTAGCCATCTTGGACCCGTGAGTACTCCTCTTCCTTCCATACAGACTCCTGTTCCGATCCAACCCCTGGTTTCAGAATACCCAAGAGAGTCAATGTCAAATTTCAGAAAGCTTCTTTCCTTGACTCTGACTGTATCCCTGACCAGCACTTGTCCATTTTTGTCAGATCAGAAAGGATCCCGGATCCAAGACATCAGCGTCAACTCCAGGGGGTTGACTTTGGCTCCAACTTTGTCGGATCCATAGCTTCTTCTCTGGGCTTCAGCCTTCAACAGCTCGGATCCAGTTCTTTTGGGAGGCCTCAGATCCATGGGTGGTTGTGCTCTCTCCCCTCCAGTGATTTGGTTCTTACGGAGAGGGAGGGAGCCTCCCCAGGCCCGTCGGCCTTCCGGGTTGCAGAAAAGACATTCTCTAGGTTTAGAGTCATCTTCTCGCACCGAGGGTCTGCCCCATCCTTCATCAGATCTGAGCACTGAGTCCGCCATTCCTCTCCTAGGTCACCCTGCCCCAAGGAGCTTGCAGACTACCTCCCTGAGCCCATTGGCCTTCTGGATTGCAGAAAGGGCTTTCTCTAGGTTTAAAGAGTCATCTCCTCACACCCAGGGTCTGCCCCATCCTTCATCAGATCTGAGCACTGAGCCCACCATTCCTGTCCTAGGTCAGCCTGCCCCAAGGAACTTCCAGACTACTTCCCCTTAGGGAGTCCCCCTGTATTCTGATATCTCCCTGGAACACCCCATAGTAGAGGTCCCTCGAAAGAAAAAGTGTACTCACGGAGGACACTGATTTTGATGAGGGAGAAGGATCTCCCTGATCACCACTTGAGGACGTCTTCTTTGGAGACTTTCTAGAAATCCTCCATCAGAAAGTTAGATGGTCTGCCTAACGTCCTTCTTCTGAGGAATCAGTGTTCCTCGAGGCTTTCGGGACGGGCCCGTCCAAGTCCTGGTGACTCTCCTGGTGGATAAGCTAATTGACTTAGTCTACTGCCAGGCCTGGAAGAAACTGCACATGGTCGAGCCTATCCCCAAGCACCCCAACAGGTTCCCAAGTCCCCCATCAGATTGTGCATATTGGAGTAAAGGCATTCCTGTAGATGCCATTGTCGTTGCAGCAATCACTAGGAAAGAGCTAGCAGAGCAAAGTTTCATTGTCCATCCTCCTAACAAAGAGTCTAGGGCATTGGACAGACATGGAAGGGTTTTTGTGCCTCAGCTACCTTCACTGTGAGGTCATTGAACTATTTGGCACACTTCACCCATTTGCAGAGGAACCTAGTTAAGGAATTATCTGACTCTCTTGCTGATATTGTGTCAGAAGAGGACTTGAAATAGGTCTCTTCCCAACTGGCTACTCTTTCTTCCCTTGCTAATTCCTTGATGTTGTTGATTTTGCATGCAGCAGAAGGCACCTGAAAAGCAGCCGGTAAAGGCATAGCCATCAGGAGACATGCCTGGATGCAGCTTTGTAACTTTGCGGAACCCTTTAAGGCGTCATTCATTAATGCCCCCTTTGATGGATCTTCATTGTTCAGACCTTCTGTGAAAGACACATTATCCCACAGCGAGCAAGAAAAAAGACTTTGTCTGCTGTGGGGATCAAGTTTTCTACTCCTCAGAGGGTCTTCTCCAGGAACCAGTGAGGAGGGAAGAAGACTTGGTTCAGGAAGTTACAAGGCTCTTTTCTTTACCCTTATGGGGATACTTCTTTCAGAGGCAGAGGGGGAGGCTTCAACAGCAAGTGCTGCCCCAGAGGCAGGGGGTTCTGCAGAATCAGGGCTCCAGGGAACCTTTCCCTGGCAGGCCCTTTCAGCGCTCCTGAAACGTTGCCCAACTGTCCATCTCTGGAGGCAGTCGGAGGGGGCCCTCTTTTCCTGCACCTGGATGCCTGGACAAGTACAACAAACAATACCTGGGTGCTAGACATAATATCCAGAGGCTATTACATTCCTTTTTCCCAAACTCCTCCAGGCTCAAGGAGAAGACTCCCCGACATTCCACCCAGTCAGAGGGAGTACGCAGTATGAAAATTTCAAAAACTTCTACAAAAGACTCATCCAGGAAGTCCCAACCAAACAAAGAGGATTTGAAACTTATTCTCACTTCTTTTTAGTGCCAAAAAGACAGGGGACCTGTGACCTACTGTAGAGCTCAGCAACTTGAATAATTTCTTAAAGAAGTCAAAGTTCTGAATGGTTATGGTTCAGTCCATTCTGCCACTTTTATGCAAGGGTCATTGGATGTGCTCCATGGATCTTCAGGACACATACTATCATATCAAGATCAACAGGTGCTCCAGAGGCCATTTGTGCTTTCAGCTGGGAGCCAGTCATTACCAGTTCAGAGTACTTCCCTATGGACTCACCACAGCCCTCCAGGTGCTTACCAAATGTTTGGCAGTCATAGCTGCTCACCTGAGGTCAAAGAATTCCAGGTGTTTCCATATCTAGATGATTGTCTCCTTACTGCACCAGCAAGGCATCTTCTGATACAGTGGTGAAAATCTTCAAACTCCTGGGCATTACAATAAACCTAGCAAAATCGAACTTGACATCTGTTCAGAATTTAGATTACATAGAAACACAACTGGATTCAATGACGCTAGTGGCCTCCTTGCCGATACATCACATTTTATCTCTCAGACAACACATTCAAGATTTAGTAGATTTTCCAAAACAACTGTCAAAGTTGTTTCTATGGGTTCGGAGGTCAGTGGCAGCTGCAATTGTTCTAGTCCCCTTAGCGAGGTTCTTTATGAGAGTTCACCAGTGGACCACAGCAGTTCAGTGGTCCATTCTTTGTCACCTGCTGTCTACTCCCATAAAACTATCTCATATCTGCAGGAATAATTTATAGTGGTGGCTGCACTCATATGACCTGTATCTGGGCAGACCCTTCTCTCTTCCCCCTGCCATAGCCACAGTGACCATGGATGCTTCCTGGTCTGGGGGACACTTCCTAGGGAAGATGGTCCAAGGCATGCGGTTGCCTGCAGAAACCAAACTGCATATCAGTGTCCTAGAGATGAGAGCAGTCCTCCTAACTGCAAGCCTTCCAATTGCGATTCACGCAGACAACATGTCAGTAGTCTGGTATATCAACAAACAAGGAGAAACCTGTTCTTACCTGTTGTGCAGGGAGGCCGTGAGAGTTCGGGAATAGGAAATATCTTTATACCATTTTCTGATTGCAACACGCATTCCAGGGGTAACCAACTTTCTAGCTAACAGACTCAGCAGGTTCATTTTGACCCCTCATGAGTGGTCCCTCAACCAGACAGTAGCAAACAAGATATTCAGCTGTTGGGGCCAACCTTGTTGTGACCTTTTTGACTGTCCCCTGAACTTCAAGTGCAACAAGTATTTTGCTCTGATCACCCTGGAGAGGTGAGTCACTGAGGGATGCTCTAGTCCACTTTTGGCCCCTGGGTCTCCTTTATGCTTACCCCCCCATTACCGTTGATCCCAGACATCCTACAGGAAGCCAGCAGGTCAAAGAGTTCCTTAATCCTCATGGCGCCTTTCTGGCCTGGCCAGGTGTGGCTTCCCTTTCTTTGGTTTGACCTCAAATATCTGCCTTGTATTCCGGATCTCATATAGCATCTCATATCTCACCCATCAGAAAGACAGCTTCCCAATCTTCACGCCCTCAAACTGACCGCATGGTTTCAGTACAGTTATTCTAAGAAAGTCCAGGCTGGCCTCCTCCATCCGTGACATTATCCTGACCTCTCAAACGGCTTCCACTAAAAAGGTCTACAATAGCAAGTGGGAAGAGGTTCTCTGGGCGTCAGGGGAAAACATTGGTCTTTTCTCAGCATCCACAGCATCAATTCTGCTTTTTCTCAGCACTCTTTTTCAAGAAGGAACTAGTTTCTCCACCATCAAACCCCAACTAGCTGCCATATCCAGCTTTTATGCTGGGAAGAGAAACTCATCTCTTCTTCCTTTATGAAGGGAGTTTTTCATCTTAGACCTCCGATAAAAGATCCTTCCCCCCCTTGGGATCTCAGCATGGTACTGCAAGGCTTTACCCAGAAGCCCTTTGAACCAGCAGATTCTTGTGACATTCTTTCTTGGAAAACGATGATCTTAGTAGCTATTACTTCCACTAAGAGAGTATTGGAGCATCAAGCTTTGTCAGCCAAACCTCCTTACATCATTTTTCAAAAAGATAGAGTATCCTTAAAAACAAATCATGTTAAGTTGTCCAATCTCACCTTCATTCTTGCTGGATGGGTTCGGAGCTGATCCTCGACTCCGACTCGGCCACTTTCTATAGCTCAAGAGCTCCTTACTGGCTCGAGGCTACCCCTTATCTCAGAATGCCCAGCATCAGCTACCCAGATCTTGTTTGCCGCTTCAGCTGCAAGGTTGCATTAATACTGACTCAGGCTTAGTATAACTTTTTTTCTGTTTAAAGTTCATAATTTACTTGAAAAGTAGTATTTTTTCACTGTTTTATAGTAGTTTGTAAGTTTATTTAGTCGTAAACCCCTTATCTCGTCCTTTGCTGTGTTTTTTGTACTGTGTTGGCCATCGCCCCTTAGTCACTAGGACTTCTGTTTTTTCCCCTGAACTCGTTTAAGTTAGAGAGTTCTCCCCCCCCCCTTAAAGACAGCCGTTTAAGTTAGAGGCTCTCCTTTTAAGGTTTTTATCAATATAATTTTTATTATTATAGTGTGTCTTTGTGTGGTACTTCCTTCCTTTTTTCTTAAAATGTCAAAGGAAGTTAAAACCTCAGGGTTCAATAAGTGTGACTCATGCTGTCAAAAGATGTCTTTGACAGATGGGCACACTAGTTGAGTGTATTGCTTGGGGGCTCTGCAGCTGCAGGACTCTTGCTCTGTTTGTCATGCCTTTAGTCCAGAGGTCCTGCAGGAGCGGAAAAACAAGCTAATCCCCCGTGGATTGTTGAAACAGGATTCTCCGGCTAAAGTATCTCAGCCAGAGAAATCTTTGAAGTCAGGAAAAAGCCGTCGGCTCCATGTTCGGAACCGACCTGTGAGCTTGACAGACCAAGTGTGTCGGTGCCCTCTAGCACAGACAAGACTACTCCTCCGTCGGCTCCAACTGTCACCTCAGAGCCATAAATGAGCTAGGTCTCCTTCATTGGAGCCAATTCGCTCTGTGCCACAGTCATCCTTACCTCAGAGCAAAGCCAGTCATCGCTCATCTTACCACTCCTCTCAGTCCTCAAGGTTATCGGATCAGGACGTAGAGAGAGTGGTCAGTAGGTTGCTGAAGTCACAGGCCCTTGCAAAAATGCTTTCGAGCCCGCCTCAACAGGCCTCAGCTCCATCCACTTTGATATCGATTCCTCCTCCTACTGTGCTTAGTTTAGAGCCGGAGTCCATGGACATTCCGATAGTGGTTCCTTCAGCTTTGATGAAATTCTCTTTGGCTCCAATGTTGGCTCCGATTACCTCAGTTCTTCCTTTCATCGTGGTAGCTGAGCGCCGAAGCTCTCTCTTAGGCTCCGAAGGGGAAAGTGGCATCGGACCCTTGTCCGACCCCGCTCTCCCGTCGGCTCAGTTGAGCTCAGTTCCCACATTGGCCACGGAGCAGTCGCCCTCAGTGTAGAGTGGGATTCCTGTCTCTTCCGTGCCGAAGCCCGTGACACTTTCGAGGTCATGCGGAGAGCGTTGTCCCCACAGACGGCCCACTATCGGTCCCATCAGCTCCATCCCCTTTGGTGCCTGTGTCAATCACTGCTCCTCCTCCAGTCCCAAAGTGTAGATAACCTATGCCCCAGGACACCCCATTGGGTGAACCCTCTTCTTCCAAAACCTCCCCAGAGCATTCTGAGCAGGCTTTCCAGAAGAAAAAGTGCAACAGGAAGCACCAAGACTCCCCTGAGTCTGTCACCTCAGATACAGACCTGGATGAATTGGAGGGGTCCCCAAGGTCCCCCTCTGAAGATGTTTCCCTTTTGGACATCCATGAGATTCTTAGGCAGAGGAGTAGCTGGCCCCCTCTGAGGACAAGTCTGTATACCTGGACGCATTTGGTTCCCGACCTTCCACTTTCTTGGTGTCTCCGCCTTTTGATCCACTCATGTCCGTAGTGTCTCAAAAGGCTTGGTCAGCTCCAGATTCCATGGAACCTGTCCCGAGGAGACCTAATAAATTTATCACAGCTCCCAAGACAAACAATTCCTGACGAAAGGTGTCCCAGTTGATGCCATGGTGGTAGCAGCAGCCACAAAGAGAGAGTTAGCTGAAACCTCCTCATCTGTCCATCCTCTGAATAAAGACTCTCATACGATGGACAGATATGGGAAGTGAATGTTTCATCAGCGACCTCCTCCCTTAGGTCCCTGAACTATCTTTCCCATTTTACTAGACTTCAGAGGGATCTCCTAAAAGACCTTGGAGATACCCTACAAGATCCCACAGCTGAGGGAGCTTCAGCCAAAGTAGCTACCCAGCTGGCGACTTTAAGTTCAGTAGTCAACTCCTCCATGCGGCTTATTTCATACGCAGTCGATGGAGCGAGCAGAGTTGCAGGAAAAAGAGTAGCTCTTAGGAGACATTCTTGGCTGCGGCTGTGTCAGTTTGCGGAAACTTTCAGAGCGTCCTTCACCAATACCCCCTTTGATGGCTCCTCTCTCTTTGGGCCTCAGGTGAAAGACACGCTTGCCAGGTGCCAGCAGGAAGGCAAGACGCTCTTTGATGTGGGAGTCCATTTTTGCACTCCTTCTAGACCATACCCAAAGGGTCAGAAGGGTGGAAAGATGTGGTGTCGAAAATCCCAGGGACCCTTGCCTGACGCACGTGGTGATTTTTCCCCCAGGGCAGAGGGGGAAACAATAACAATGGCAGACGCTGTCCTCGTGGCAGAGGGGGTCCGCAAAATCAGGGTGACAGAGATACTTTTTCTTCCAAACCCTATCAACATCCCTGAAGGGATGCCTGACTGGTCAACTCTGGAGGCAGTTGTGGGAAGGCTTTCATTGTACCCAATAGCCTGGCAAAATATTACAAAAGACAAATGGATACTATCCATTATATCCGGAGGTTACAAAATTTCCTCCCATCAACCCCCTCTTGTTTCAAAAAAGTCCATCATAGATGTTCCACCCAATCTAAGGGATCAGGCAGTCACAGAAGTTTCAAGACTGCTAGAAAAAAGAGCCATCCAGGAAGTCACCGCAGACCAAGTAGGATCCGGAACTTACTCAAGATTCTTTTTAGTGCCCAAAAAGACAGGGGACTGGAGACCAATTCTGGATCTCAGCAGATTGAACAAATCTATACAAAAAGAAAAGTTCCAGATGGTAACACTGCAGTCCATTCTCCCCTTTCTGGGTCAGGACAATTGGATGTGCTCCATAAATCTTCAGGATGCGTACTGTCATATAAAAATGGACAGACGGTGGAGGAGATTTCTACGCTTCCGGCCAGGGACCAGTAATTACCAATTCAGAGCTCTGCCCTTTGGTCTCACCACAGCCCCCAGGGTGTTCACCAAATGCATGACAGTAGGGGCTCATCTGAGATGTCTAGGATTCCAGGTGTTTCCTTATCTAGACAACTGACTCCTCACTGCTACCACCAGGCAACAACTTATAGAGGCACGAGATTACACCATAACATCCTGTGCTCAACTAGGCATCATCACAATAAACTTTGAAAAAGCTGCCTTGTTGCCCTGTCAATCTATTACTTACATAGGAGTAGAGCTAGACACAAGAAAAATGATTGTAAATTACCTCAGGAAAGAGATTCCATTATTCGACAACAGGTGTCACTTCTCCTGAGGAGCAAAAGAATTCAAGTCAAATATGTCCTTCAAGCTCTAGGGTCCATGGCACCAGCCGTTCTTCTAGTTCCCTTAGCACGCTTTCACATGAGAAACCTTCAGTGGCTTCTTTTCACACAATGATCCTTCCAGGAATTACCCATGTCTCACATGATGCTAATTACGGAATCTTGCAAAAGACACCTTTCCTGGTGGATGGTCTCCCCACTAGTGACTCAGAGCAGACCTTTAATGGAATCCCATCCGGTTGCCACAGTGACCACAGACGCTTCCGTGATAGGGTGGGGGGAAGCATTATTTAGGGAAGACAGTCCAAGGCACCTGGCAACCTCACGAGTACCACTTGCACATCAACGTCCTGGAGATGAGAGTGGTGCTCCTAGCATTGCAAGCTCTTCAAGATTCTCTCCCTGCTGGGACTATTGCAATACAGACGGACAACATGTTAGTGGTTTGGTACATCAACAAACAGGGCAGAACCAGGTCTTACCCCTTGTGCCGAGAGGCCCTCAGACTGCGGCAATGGGCGATTTCCTCCCAACATTTTCTGACAGCAACACATATCCCTGGGAAATCCAACATAATAGTGGACAGGCTCAGCAGGGCTATCCTCTTGCCACATGATTGGTCTCTCTGAAACAGGAAATTGTGGATCTTATTTTCCACAAATGGGGCCAGCCTTGCTGCAATCTCTTTGCCTCTCCCCTCAACAACAAATGCAGCAGTTACTTCTCCCTTGTTCCTCGTCCAGGACAGACACCCAGGGAGGCTCTAGTCCACGATTGGCCTCAGAGACTCCTTTATGCATCCCCCCCCCTTTCCCCTAATTCCAAAAGTCATCCAGAAAGCAAAATCGTTGGGTTGCAAGATGATCCTCATTGCCCCCTATTTGCCTCGACAGATTTGGTTTCCGTTCCATCACCTCCACCTTCTAGCCCAGCCTTGGGTTCTAGACCCAGTGCCGGACCTTTTGATTCATCAGTCAGGTGGGTTACACCAATCCCTCCAATCTCTCAAGTTCACAGCTTGGTTACTCCACATCCAATCTTAGCCAGGCTCCCCAATATTTCCCCAGCAGTGCGTGATATTATTGTTTCCTCCCATAAGACAACTACAAGGAAAGTTTATGCTAGTAAATGGAAAAGATTCTCTTACTGGGCAGAATCCAGGAATTTAGATCTCCTTACAGCTCCTGTACATGAAATTTTGGATTTCTTAGCAGAACTGTTTTGATCTGGTGCAGCTGCTGCTACCATCAGAGTACAACTAGCTGCCATTTCAAATTTTCACATCGGAGTTTTTAACTCAAGCTTAATGTCTCACAAACTCTGTAAGGCCTTTATGAGAGGTACATCTCTACTTAGACCCCCAGTGAAAGAGCCCCTTCCACCTTGGAATCTCAATTTGGTTCTGGCCTCCCTGATACTGCCACCCTTTGAACCAGTAACATCATGTTCTTTGAAATTTCTCTTTTGGAAAAATCTCTTCCTAGTTGCTATTACTTCTGCCAGACGTGTTTCAGAACTCCATGCCCTATGTGTTCACCCTCCATACGTGTTTTTTCACAAAGACAGAGTTTCTCTGAGAACCAGTCCATCTTTTCTACCTAAAGTTTGTACAGAACACAATTTGAATCAATCCATTGAACTTCCTGTCTTTTTCACTAATCATTCCAACAAGGCAGAATACAGATTACACCAACTGGATGTGCATAGACAACTATGTTTCTATCTCCATTGAACTAAAGAGCTGAGAAAATCAGATCAGTTGTTCCTTTCATTTGCTAACAACAAACAAGACCTTCCAGTTTCTAAAGTAACCTTGTCAAAGTGGTTATCAGCACCATTGCCTATACTTACCATTTGCGACAAAAGGATCTTCCAGCAAGACCCAAAGGTCATTCAACCAGGTCAGTAGCTACTTCGGTAGCTTTTCAATCTAGATTGCCCATAGATTCAATTTGTGCAGCAGCTACTTGGGCAGATCCTCATACATTTATTACTCATTACAAAGTAGATGTGGTTTCCCGGGGCAGGGCTTCCTTTGGTTCCACGGTTCTTAAGAGTCTGTTCCAATGAGCCACCCAGGATTGAGGTGCTAGTTACACTGTCCCATCCAGCAAGAATGAAGGCGAGATTGGACAACTTAACATAAAGACGTTATGTACCTACCATAATGTTCCATGTTAGTTGTCCTTCATCTCGCCTTCCTTCTTGCATCCTTCCCTCCTTCCCCCTTCCTCGAGGATTGAGAGGAGTTTTTCAATGGTTTCGCTGCCTAACTTGTTTTGTTCTTAGTTGCTTCCCAAGCAAACCATGACAATTTACTGTATATCCAGGTTTAATAATAGTGGATTATCTTCTATGATTATGTCTAGTGTGAGCTATCTCAAACGAGATCTGGGCAGCTGACGCTGGGCATTCTGGGATAAGGGGTAGCCTTGAGCCAGTAAGGAGCTCTCATGCTATAGAAAGTGGCTGAGTTGGAGCCAAGGATCGGCTCCAAACCCATCCAGCAAGAAGGAAGGCGAGATGAAGGACAACTAACATGGAACGTTATGGTAGATATATAACTTCTTTTTTCTTTCATGCCTGAGGTGGCCACAGAGTCTAACATTAACCAATCCATTCATTTACCAGTTTTCTTCCACAAATTATCAAACAAAGGTGAATATCTTTTACATCTCCTAGATATTTACAGGCAATTACATTTCTTCCTCTACAAACAGGAAGTCCGATCAGCTGTTTGTCTCCTTCTCAGCAAGCCTGTCAGGACAGGCAGCATTCAAAATGGATAACAGACTCCATTTCATTCATTTATTCTACAAAAGGTATAGATTTGTCCCGATCTCCCAAGGGTCATTCCACCAGGGCTATGGCTAGTTCACCCACTTTCTCTTCCAGAGCCTCATTTGATGAAATGTGTGCTGCAGCCACTTGGTCTTTCATACCTTTGTTTCACATTATAAGTTGGATATTGTTTCTGGGAGTTGGGCATCCTATGCCTCGACCATGCTCCAGCACATCATTCCTTAAGGGCCACCCAGGGTCTATGTAGCTGGGGACTCTGATCCATTAGTGAGGAAGAATGAAAAGGATATCATCAGATTTACAAGTTATGTACTTACCATAACTAGGTGTCTGTGTTGTCCATTTTCATTCTTCCTCACATCCCTCCCATCCATGCTTGGCTTGGTGCCTTTGTGAAGTGCTTAGAAGAATTTGGAACCCATGGGTTTGAGGTTTGAGCCTCAGATGCTTTCTTTCTCTGTAGTTGTGGTAACCCTTTTCGGGTATAGGGCAGCATACTCAGTCTGGGGAGTTGAGGAAGGTATGGTGCATTATGATGTGTATAGTGAGGAGCTCAAGACTTGGATCCTAAAGTTTTGAAAAGTGAACAAGTTGGATCCGATATCTGTTCAGAGACCCCATTAATGAGGAGGAATGAAAATGGACAACACAGATGCCTAGTTATGGTAAGTACATAACTTCTAATTACAAGCAGTGACATAGCCACCTTTCAAACCAGCAGCTTCGGTTGATAGAAACTTCATTACCTGGAAAACTGTTTTTCTGGTGGCTGTAACTTTGACCAAAAGAATATCTGAACTACAAGCTCTTTCATGCAAGGCACCCTATTTGCCTTTTCATACGGGCAGGGTTTCTCTTCGAACCAATGCTTCCCTTCCCCAAAGGTAGCATTTGAAACTAATACAAATCAAAGCATTAACTTACTTGTATTTTTTCCATGTTTTTCTAACAAGGGCAAATATTAATTGCATTTACTAGATGTTCACAGACAACTGCATTTTTGCCTTCACAGAGCCAAGTAATTTCGGAAGTCAGACCAACTGTTTGTTGTCTTTTCAAAACAGAAACAGGGAAATGCTATATCTAAAGTAACACTCTCCAAGTGGCTTTCTCACTGTATCTCCTTCATATACACCAAAAGAGGTGTGACCGTGCAAGTTAAACCAAAAGCTTATTCCACTAGAGCAGTTGCTACTTGTGATGCATTTGCTTAAAGACTTCCCATTGATGACATCTGTGCAGCAGCTACTTGGTCTACAGTTAACACCTTTATTTCTCAGTACAAATTGGATAAGCAGTCTAGGGCATGCTCATCCTTTGGCTCTACCATTCTCAGGAATATCCTTCTATGAGTCCACCCAGGACTTAGTGGTTGGGAATCTGTCCCACAGTTGAATCTGACAAAAATAGACAACATTGGATACGAAAGCTATGCACTCACCATAACAATAGATCCACGTTGTCTGATTTTTGTCCAGTTCGACATTCCACCCTCCAACCCCCTTTCCAACCTGTCATGGTTATTCTTATAGTGACTGGGTTTTTGGATATCCTTAGCTGACAAACATTCTTTCTGTTACTAGTGTGCTTATGTCACATAATTTAGTATGCTACTGTGGTATGGTTCAAGTGTTCAAAGTTACATTATGGTTATTATTATTATTATTATCATTATTATTACTGTTATGGAAAAGAATTATACAGTATGGGGCAAACTCGATCTGAGGTGATTAGGTAGAGCTCTGGGGGTTATGGGAAGGGGAGGAGTCAGAGCCCTGAAGTAGAAGTCTTCCATTTGGTGCGGAGGTCAGATCCTCTCGGATCTGACAACCCACAGTTGAATTGGAACAAAAATCGGACAACATACATCTATTGTTGTGGTGCGTATTTAACTTTAGATCTGATGTTGTCAATTTTCATTCTATCCTCAAACCTGTGGGTTCAGATCCAATCCTTGGCCAATCCGGCCATTGCAATAGCTCCTGGCAACCAAAAAGCTCTCGAGTTCTTCCCTTACCCACAATGCACCCTTTTAAGTTACCTCAGATCTCATTTGCAGCTTTGAGAAGACGTGGTTCTCCAAATTGCTGTCGGGCAGCTAAGTGATTTTTCAATATTTTTTCTGATATTATTTTTCTTTTAATCTCTCTTCTATTCCCTTCCCTTAGCGACAGCTTAATTCAATAGTTTAAATACTTTCTTCCTTCCTTCTTCTTCATATGAAAGTACCGTACGATACTATTACTAGCATCTTCTTTTCATTTCTACATTGCTTTAGTATAACTCTCTTTGCCATTGTTGGCATTTTTTTCTGTAGCTTCTATTATTCTTCCTGTATTAAAAAAAATAATAGAATAATTCTTTGTTTCTTCTTGTGTTGTATTTTTTGGCTGTTATAATGGCAGATAAAGATAAGCTGACTGGCTTTAAAAAGTGTGAAAAATGCAGTCACAGAATTCATGTTAGTGGCTCATATACTTTGTGTGTGTATTGCCTCGGTCACCTTCACCTGCTGGTGGACTGTGCTATCTGTGTTCAACCACAGAACCTTGGTTGAATGCAAAAATAAGCTTATATTGAAAAGTCTTTTGTCTTCCTCCTTTTGTGAGGCAATTTCTGGAGCTACACCAAAAGAAAAAGAGAAAACAAAAGAAAAGTCTAAATAATCTAGCTCTGCTTCTTCCTTGTCCTCTAGAGTCTCAGACAAAGGAAGAAAAAGACCTGTTTTGGAGCCAACCTCTCCATTGGACCCTACTGCAAGAGCTATTGCAATGACCAAGTCACATCAGAGGATCAGATCCGAACCCACAGGTTTGAGGAAGAATGAAAATGGACAACACACATGGAACATTATAATTAGTACGTAACTTCTTTTTTTTTTCTCTTGGTAACACATATGAGAGGCTGTGTGTGTCTTGGTGGAGCTAATTATGAAAGCTTTATTGTAGAACTTTTTCCCATTTGACTTATCCTTATCAGTGCCTGCATCACATGTAATATGAGAGTCTGTGCCCAATTTTATGGGGCTCATATCTCCTGAAATACATTATGAAATACTAATACAGTACCTACTTGTAATACACTTGTATACATGATTAATAAGACCAGTCCCCATTCTTCTTCCTGATGATGTAGACCAAATAGGAGTAGCAGAGGATGTAGCCACTTAGAGCAACACTAGGTTACTCCCACTTTTTGTATATTACATGCATACATGGAAAATAGTCACTCTGCTCATTTTTACAGAGCTCATGGATGTGCACAAGTATGAGACAAAAGTAAGTAAAGTTTGACACCTCAGAAACTTTTGTATACATTATCTGTGCCCATGGAGTAAAAATCCACCAAGTTGTGAACTGCAGAGAATGAAAAACCTTTAATAAAGATAAGAATCTCAGATCTTCGTGAACACTGGCAAACTGTGCCTATGGTGTAAAAAATACAGCAGTGTGGAGTTGTGCCCTGGGATAACAACTTTTATTGTACTGCAAATTACAGAAATTTTGTTAAATACACACCAAGTGGCCTGGGTATCTATACCTGGTTTCTGTGAGGTAGCTGCAATGAGGGAAACTGCTTTTGGTCTCAGAGCATGGTTCCATGGCATTCCAGTCTGGGTTCTTCACTAGCAAGCTTCTTCCGGAATCTAGCAGTTAGTGAGGACTCTTCTGTTTATATTCTCAAGGTGGTGAAGTCAGTGCAAAAGAGAGTTAAATAGCTCTGCACCTGCCTAGATAAAGGGCTGGAAACTGGGAGGGTTCAGGTGGAAGGGCAGTTAACCAATCTCCTGAGAAAGGTGGTGGTGCTATGGGGTCTGGGGTGGGGTTAGATGATGTAAGAGGCTGATGTAATCAGTACGGGTCTGGGCAGTCAATCACATAGGAAGCTAGTGTTTGCTCCCCTTTTCTCACCCCTAACAACAAAACAAAAGTCCAAGTCCCAAACGAGTAGTAGAAAACATTTTCAGATAACTGAAAGTTACTGTTTAAGTATGTGCACATTATAAGGTAAAAAAAAATTCAAACTGATAACAGTTACTGTATAGATTTGTACCCTACTGAGATTAAAAAAAATATAGTGGCATATTTCCAGTGTTTCTAATACACCAGATAAACCATACCAAGGTAGATGCAGTGACTTACAAATCTACCTTCTTGATTGGCTTTTTCATATTAACAGCAGAGATTAGAGTTAATTAAAAGTTTATGTCCAAATCCTGTTTTAAAAAGTACAGGTGTTTAGCTGTATGATTTTGGTTTAGTTTCCTGAGTGTAAGCACACTTTTAATGGAAATGTTTGAGTTTAGACCAGGGTGGTAGTCTACCTCCAGCCTAATCTGCCAGCCAGCTTAACTCCATTTTTTCAAGGATGGCATTTTTGTTTCTTTCAAGTGGACCCATAGTGAGCTTGTTCAGGATGTGGAAACCTCCGTGGTCTGGGAAATAATGGCAGTGCTTCACTAGTTGGGAGTTTTTGAGGATCTGGAGTCTGATGTCAGACAGGTAGTGTGCCATCCAGATTTTGAACTTGTTCACAGTTTTCCGTACTACAGCCATTGCACTCTGCATAGTATATCACCAAAGCAGCGTTGCAATTACCAGAACAAATGCTGTTGATTTTATTTATTTTATTGCATTTGTTTACCAGGAAAGTCCATTGGGCCTAAAATAGCCCATTTTCAGTGGAGGCCTGGGAGAAATTCTCCAACAAGAACATGGATACAGAAAAAATTTAAACATTAATTGGTACAGAAGTAGGAACAGTGTTACACATAGTGATTACAGTAATATATACAGAATGTATACATAAAAGCAGGAATTTAGTTGGTTGCCAGATAAATTCAGAGATATAAACATAGATATATTAATCAGTATTATTGTACCAGTATTAACAAGTTATGAAAAATAAATAAATAAATATGGAGAAAGTATCCTCAGTCACTAGAAGCAAAAATCATAGGAGTTTAGTTATATAAGGAGAAGGAAGAGGTTAAGTTAATGAGCAGGTACATATCCAGGAAGAGTTGAGATGGTTTTTCAGTATTTGTTTGAAGGTGGTGATGCTGCTTGTGTTTCTTATAGAAGTGGAAGTGAGTGCCATAGTTTGGCGATGGTGAAGGAGTAGAGTTGACCTTCAGGTAAGGTGGGCTTTTCTACTTTTAGAAGTAGATGATTTTCAGCTCTTAGTTGCCTGCTGGGTTGGTATTTGGGAAGTAGAGTTGAGAGAGCAGGACAGTCTGTGGGTCTGTAGATTATTTTGTGAGCTGTAGTTAGTTAAGTGATTGAGAGACGTTGGGGGAGTTCCAGCCACCCTAATTGTTTCAGTGAGTTACAGTGGTGAGATGAGAATTTGGCCTTGGTGGCAAATTTTGCTATTCTGTTGTAACGCATATCAAGTTTGGATTTTGTAGAATTTTAGATATCAGTGAGGAGAGGGGCACCATAAAGGAGAGAGGGTAATAAAAAGGTAGTTGCAAGGGTTTGTCTAATAGAGAGGCTAAGAAAGTGTTGGTGCCTGTAGAGCATACCGAGCTTTTAGTGTGTTTTTTGATGTTATTGTTTATGTGGAGGTCAAAGTTAAGGTTTTCATCTGTAATAATGCCTAGTAATTTAGTGTATGGGACAACTTCTATTGTGGTATTGACGTGGGCTTGTATAGTGAAGAGATTTTTATCTAGGAGAGTGGTTTTCTTAGGGGTAAAAGTTACTAGTTTAGTTTTTTTCAGGTTTAAGGCAAGATGATTGTTAAGCATCCAAGATTCAGTAGAGGTCAGGGCATTCTGGATGATTTGTTGGAGTTTAGAGATGGAATTTGCAGTGCATATTATTGTGAAGTCATCAGCATACTGGATTACTGAGCATTGAGGGAGAGTGGAGTGAAGGTTGTTAATAAAGATGCTAAGTAAGAGAGGACCAAGTATGGAACCTTGGGGTACCCCTGTGGAAGTATTGAGGAAGGGAGAATAAGACTGTTGCCATTTGGTGGATTGCTGCCTATTGGAGAGAACTATTGAACCATTGTAGGGTAGGAGGAGAAATGTGGAGGGTGGATAGTTTAGAGAGGAGGATATTGTGGGAAATGGTATCAAAAGTATTGGAGGGGTCGAGGAAAAGTGAAGAGATTATTTTACCAGAATCCTGTGCCTGGTTAACTGTATCAAGGAAGGATAGGAGGGCGATATTGGTGCTGTGTCCTGGTGTGAAACCATGCTGTGTGGGTGATAGAATTTGATTTTCAAGCAGGTGGTTGAGGAGTTGGGCATGGGTGCATTTTTCCAGTATTCTAGAGAGGGGTGAAGGAATTGCTATGGATTGAAAGTTTGTGGTGTCTGTGTTGGTGCCGCCTTTGTGTAAGGAGAGAATGAATGCTTTTTTCCAAATGTCTGGGACAAGGGATTCTTTAATTCATCTGTTAATGAGTATGCTGATGGGATAAGCTATAGAGTTTCTAGCTAGCTGCAGGAAGTATAGGGGTAGCTTGTCAGGGGCCAGAGTACAGGTTTTAGCTTAAGTAAAAGTTTTTTTTTTATTGTGGTGGTTGGTATGGGGGAGAATTTTAGGTTAGAGTTGAGGGTAGGATTGTTTTCTGTGATAATTTGGCCATCAGCTATCTTGGTGGTGGTGGTGGTAACTGTAGAAAAGGTGGTGGTGTTAGGCTAGCTATGGTGTCAGTGAAGTAGGAATTGAAAAGGGTGGCAAGTTTGATAGGGGTTGTGTGTGGGTCAGGGGATGGGTTGCTTTGAGAGCCTGGGTGTAATAGTTGGTTGATGGAGGACCAGAATTTTTTGAGATTATTTTTATGCTGGCATTGTATGTGGATGTAGTGGGCTTTTTTTATCACTGGTTATTAGACGTTTTGCCTTGTTACGAAGTTGCTTGTAATGTAGAGTTGAGGGGTCTTTGTTTTTCTGCCATGATTTCCAGATTTTATCCCTTGTGTACATTACTTCTTTGGTGGAGTTTGAGAGCCAGCTTACATGGTTATGTTTTACTCATTTTTGGCGAGTGGGTGCGTGCCTATTTAGGATGTCTAGGAATGTTGAGTTAAAGAATTCAACAGCCTCATTAAGTGGTAGGGATTTGAGGGGTTCCCAGTTTACTTTAGCTATGGTTTCATTAATTATGGATGGCTGGAACTTAGTAAAATTTTTAGTTGATTTGTATTGGTGTTGGCGTGAGGTTGTGGTGGTTTTGTGTAGGATATATGCTGGGTGGTGGTCGCTAATGGTATTAGATAGTATGCCTGCAGTGATGACATTGTTAAGGTGGGGCAATTGTGGAGCCCCGATTGTTATATTTGTGGGGTCTGTTGATTTCTTCAATTAGTTGGGAGAAGTTGTAAAGGTTTATGTTTTTTGAGCGGTTGTTGTGGGCAATGTCTAGCCAATCGATGTTTACATTACCTAAAATTATGATTTCATTATCTATATTTTGGGAAGTCCAGGCAAGTATTTTTTCCAGTATTGGTGCAAATGTTTTTATGGTTGTTCAGTTTTAATATAGAGATTAGTACTTCAGCTGGGGAGAAGCTGGGCATTGGTTTTTAGTAGGGAATTCATGTATATTTGTTAGGGAAGAGTATTGCTACTCCTCCTCCACTCTTGTGGGGCCGATCGGCTCTCAGGCATGAGTAGCCTGAGTGGGGGGGGGGAGAAATTTGGTGTCTTTTACATATGATTTCAACCATGTTTCAGTAGCTGCTATAATATCCGGGTTATTTGGTGAAATCCACACTAGGAGTTCAGATTATTTTGTTTCTAAGGCTTTGGAGATTTATGGTTGATAGCATGAGAGATTTGCTAGGCTTGCTTGGGCTGAGGGTGTGTGGACTTGGGTTGGATTGTACATCACCGCACTGGGATATAATGCTTTGGCAAATTGTGTGGGTTATACTTATTTTTTTTTCTAAAAATGGTATAGTTGCTGCTGGTGGTTTGATAATGGAGGTGTCTTTAGACAGGTAGAATTTTTACTTTGGATAGTACAGAGGTATTAGCTGTGAATAAGATAGGGTGGATGTCTAAGTAACCTCATAAATGTGGATTATGTGTGGTTGTTGTACAGGTGGGTATAGGAGGTATGGTGGGTGTCTGGAAAGCTGTGATTATTCTTGTAAGACAGAGTACAGGTAGTGAGAGAAGTGAGAGCAAAGTAATAGTTGTGATGGACATGATGGTGGTTGAGTGCAGTGTGGTAGCAGAATGACTATGAGCAGGTAGTGATAGTTTAGGGGATGAAGCACTATATAGCCCTATTTAGAATGGGTGGGGAAGTAGAGTAGTTAGGAGGTATGGTATGACTGGGGGAATAATTAGGGGGGTTATGGGATAGGTGGAAGAGAGGTGTGGGAGGGGTCAGGCTAGGTTAAAGGTTGATGTTATGGGAGGAGGGTGGGGAATGGCGTGAGGGAGAAGAGCTGAAAAACTATCAGTTTAAGGTGAATAATAAGTTTAGAATATCAGTATCTAACAAAAGCTTAATCTAAGTAGCTCTGGAATACTTTAAATAATTATCACTGCAAGGACACAAACAGGGTTATTTGGCAGATAAAGAGATAGTTGTGATTAGTATGGAGACTATGCTGAAAGTAAAAACAAAAATTTACTAATTTAAGCAGTAAATGCTTGGGACTGGAACACTGTGTATGTATGTGTGTGTGTAAGGCTGATTCAAGGTATTGGCCCAATCTAATGGCAGTTGGCTGGAATCCTTCACTTATGTTGTGCATACACCTTTTAAGCCTTAAAACTTTGCAAAAAACTAAGTTGTAATTCACTTATTACAACAGAAAAGCTCTAGGGTGTCAGGTTCTTGCTTCCAGCAGATTTTATTTAGTTAAAATGGTCAACTTCAGTGGATAAAGATGATATTGTTGTATGCAGTTAATCCCAGGTGTGGGGAGGGGTTCATGCAGAAAAGAAACCCATGCAAACTATTAGGTATAGGGTGTCAGGTTCTTGCTACTGAGAGGTTTTATTTAGTTAAGATAGCCAGCTTCAGTGGTTAAAGAAGATATTGTTGTATGCAGTTAATCCCAGGTTGGGGGGGGGGGGTGGCCACGCAGGAAAGAAACCCATGCAAACTGTTACAACAGAAAAGCTGTAGAGTGTCAGGGTCTTGCTTGCGGGAGGTTTTATTTGGTTAAGATAGTCAGCTTCAGTGGATAAAGAAAATATTGTTGTATGCAGTTAATCCCAAGTTAGGGGGGGGGATTCACACAGGAAAGAAACTCATGCAAATTGCGATGCGCATGCACAACGAACAGAGGGGTAGGGAAACCAAAGCAGCTACAGGATTAGAAATGAGTGTGAGTTAGGTAGCTGAGAAATGGTTTGAAGAAGATGGTTTAAAGTTTTCTCTTGAGTACTGAACAAAAGAAGTAGTCCTTGTTGCTCCTGTATTTGCTGTAAATGCAAAACGTGGGGGCTACAGCAGTAAGTTCTTGTGCTATCCTCCTCCATTCTGAATTTGCATTCTGCCCAGTCTCTAATGTTCCTAGCTGTCTTGAAAACAAAACAAAGATGGGGTCCTAGGAGTTTTTACAGTTGTTTATTGTCTGTGATCCGCACCAGTTGCTGGTCACAATTGTTCTGATTGTTTTGTAATCCACTGTAAAAGTGAGTGCCATGCTTCTTTTTCTTTTGTCCTCCTATGGATCTCAGTGCTGGTTTCTGTTGAGTCATAGGAGTCTCCCAGGAGGGTCCCTCAAAAGGGGGTTCTGTGCCTCTTTTAAAGTTCTATTGGGATTGAGGATGGAATTCAGTACCTATTGCTCCCCTAACCAGGAAGTCTTAGTGTAGGCTCCTTTGATTTATGATGGAATCTCTAATCTCACTGGAGACCTGCAATTCTTATCTCCTGAGATTTTATAACATTTTTGTTATTGATCTAGGGATGCATGGTTTTACTGTGCAGCAGCATATTAACCCTGGTTGGTTTTCTGAACAATTTAATTGGAGAGAGATTTGTTTTCAGTGTCCTTTAGATATGAAAACAACAAAACTCCTCAGGTATATGTGCACTTTTTTTGTTGAATGTAATATGTGGGTGTGTTTCTGTATTCAAAAATTTAAGCTCTTTTGTTAATGATTTTAACTAGGTTCTGACGATGGCCGACAAATAAGACAAAAGCGCTTAACCTGGTGGAACAATTAAAGTTTTGTGCTGCTGCTTTGACCGACTGGCTTTGGTTTTTCGTTTATTTGTTCTTTAGATATGGTTAGATCTAAAAACTGACTAAGGGCTCGCTGTGAGAGGTCATGGTGGAATTACTGATGTGATTATAAAAGTCAAGTGTAGCTTCAGCCCCCTTCCTGGATTATAAAGATATCATCAATGAAACAAAGATAGCATTTTACTGATTCAAAATAGGGGCTTTGGAACAGTCTCCCATATTACATGTGATACAAACATTGATAAGGACAAGTCAGGCTAGGAAAGGTTCTATAATAAAGCTTTCATAATTAGCCCAAAGGAATAAGAGACCTACAAAGGCACATACAGCATATCATATTATGTATTAGAAAACAGGCATTTTCAATAATCAGAATGTAAACCACTCTATTAGACGGACCTGATAAAGGTCAGTAGAAAGCGTTTTCTTAAATATAGTTCTATAGTGGTAGCTCATGGTGTGTTGTCATGATTTGTTGGTTAAAAATAAAAATAAAAGCCTTGTAGCCAAGAGTGAAGTTCCACAGGCTGCTAACTGGTAAATCCTTGTGGGTCTTTCAGGAATATTTAAATAAGAGACTTAGCCTCTAAGCTTTGGGACTGGCTGTTTCATTTTCTGTCTCCCAGATTTTCCTCCAGGCAGCTCCCCTGGGCCTCCCCACCATTGTCTGTAGCTGCCTTTAAATAACTGACCTGTTGAATGTAATGTATTAGAACAAGAATACTCGTCCACCTGCCTGTTTAAGTGAATAAACTATTTGAAACTTCAGCAATGAGGTTTTATTCCTCCCAAAGGGTAGGTATCAGAGAGAGAGAGACAGAGTCTCCTCGATCTGTCAGGTAAAGTGATTTTATCTGGACAAATCTTTTGTACTCTGTTAATTTTGTGAGTTTGTCTACAATGCCTAAGTGGGTTGTTTTGTCAAATGCTTTGGCCAGGTCAAGGTAGACAGTATGCAGTATTTTGCCACCGTTCATTGCTTTGGTGATCTTCTCAAATAAATCATGACAGTTGCAATCCTTCATTTGCTTGACATGAAGCCTGTCTGGAGGCAACAGTTAAATAATTATTCTAGTGGTCATGTTTCATGCTATTTTGGAGGTATCCTGGGATGTTGTCAGGGCTCACTGATGCAGTGTTCTTAGCCTTGGAGAGTGCATTGAGGACCTATTCCCTAGTGATAGTTGGAGTTATGTTTATGGGTATTTCCTAAGGGGTATCAGGGAAGGTGATTAGGGTAAGATTGGAGTCTTTGGTTTTATTTTTATGTCATAGGAGACAGCTTTATGTTCCAGCCTGGCCACTGACAAATTTACAATTGGAGGAGGGGTGCAGCATTCTCCCATGTTTGTGAGGACCAATTCAAAGATGTCAGCACCCCTAGTGACATATAGACTAGCTGAATCAGGGTGTTTGTGTGTATAAAGTCCAGGAATCTCAGGGCCTGCATGTTTGGGGCTGTGTATGATTCCCAGTTTGTAGTGGGGTAGTTAATGTTGCCCACAAATATGGTGTTCACTTGACTTGAATGGCGAGTGTCTCCAATACATTTAATTATGTGTTATGGGTTTCCTGGGTCATAGAGGAGGGCCTGTAGCTTTTAAGGATATGGTATGGGGCTTTGCCTATGGTAATTTGGATGTGGAGAAGCTCTTCTCTTATTTATGAAAAAATAAACTAATGCCGTTCTTAGTGGAACTGTTTGTCTCAGAACACCCTTTAAAGACCTTGTTCCACCTTGAGACTTGAATTTTGTACTGTAAGAATTAACAACTCTACTTCCCTTTGAATTGACATCCAAGATTTAGATAAAATTCTATCATAGAGGAGTCTTTGTTTCTTTTAGTTATATCAGCAGCAAGAAGAATCTCACCTTTTCTTGCTCCTTTGGGCCTTGGCCCTTCTTTTAATAAAAAAAAAAAACAAAAAAAACCTTTCTAATAACTTTCTTTAGTATTGTTATTTAAGGTTTATTTGTATACTGGATAGTGATACAGAAATGGATAAACCAACCAGATTTAAGAGATTCTCTGAGTGTAATAGGAAAATCCCGCACTCAGAAGCACACAGTAAATGTGTTTATTGTTTGGGGGCAGACCATTTGGATTTCCCTTGCAAAATATGTGAGGGTTTTGATCCTTAGGCAGTCCAAGAGTGGAAAAATAAGTTAATTTTGAAAGGACTTCTGACCACTTCTCTGTCTTTTCCAGGGAATCAACCCCCCACTAAAGACTCACAAGGCTCCAAGGCAAAAAAGCGCCACCATAAGGACCCCAGGGCGTCCTTGGAGCCTCCTGCCAAAATTATCTAAGAGTCAGATCTGAGGATGTCGGCGTCAAGATCTATGTCAGCTTTCTTGGATCCGATAGACTTGATGGCGCCAAGTGAGCCTACTTCTGGGTCAACTACTTCTTCGGATCCTACCAGATTGGATCTGAACATTCAGACAGCTTCTCAGCTCTGTAAATCCCCAGATCCAGGGTCCAGCATTCGGTCAACCAGGAGATCCATTAGGTCTGTGTCTCCCACTGTGCCACCCAAGATACTGCAAACCCCTAAGACACTCAAGACCTTCTTCAGTGGCTTCTTTGAGCTCCTCTAGGAGCCTATACAATTACATGGACAAGATGGTTAGGTCTATTATCAAGGCTGAGATCCAAATAGGGGTACTTCCAGCTCCGTCCTCTTGTGGATCCGAGAGAGTCCTTGCCACTTCTTATTCTCCTTCACTGATTGTAATAACGATTTCAGAGCCCCAGAACAGCAATCTTCCCAGGAATTCGGGTCAGATCAGAGGACCTTTGTTTCCTCGACCCCAACCATGACCTTGACTACCTCTGCTGTGAGATCCTCAGATCGGAGTGAGTCCCAAGTCCGTGATGTCTCGGCCAGATCCGAGAGGTGAGGTTCAGCTCCAGTTTTATCGGATCTTTCTCTCCCTCTTGGAGCTTTGGCGCTCGACAGTGCAGGTCTGGTTCTTTCTGGAAGCTGGGGTTCTGGGGTGCTTCTTCCTTCTTCCTCTGGGGTTTCAGTTCTGAGGGAGTGTGGGAGGGTATCCCAAGGACCTTTGGCTTTCCAAGTTTTAGAAAAGGCCTTCTCTACAGACAGAGCACCCAACCCTTTAATTTCTGCTCCTCCCCATGTTCCCATATCGGATCTGGGCTTTGAACCTTCCATTTCTGTCCAGGGTCAGCCCACCTCTAAGGACCTCCAGATCCTTCCACTTCTAATTCCTATCCCATGGTGGAGATCCCACGGAAGAGGACGTGCAAGAGGAGGCACTTGGACTTATGTAGTCCCTCACTGAGGATATGGACTACGATGAGGGAGAGGGATCTCCTAAGTCACCATCAAACGATGCCTCCTTTGCAGACATCTTAGAAATTTTAAAGCAAAGAGGTGGCTGGTCATCCAAAAATCCTTCCTCAGAAGACTCCGTATTCCTGGAGGCCTTTGGGGTGGGCCCATCTACGTCTTGGGTAGTCCCCATGGCCAACGCTCTTATAGATCTTGTCACCATCAGGCCTGAAAGGGGCCAGACCATAGAGCCTGTACCAAAGCGACCAGATAAAATCCTTTCTCCCCCCAAGGATCAAACTTTTTGTAGCAAGAGCATCCCCTTTGATGCTATGGTGGTGGCAGCTACTACAAAGAAAGAGCTTGCACAACAGAGCTCAACTGTCCACCCACCAAACAAGGAGTCCAGAGCGCTGGACAGGTTTGGGAAACACACTTTTGCCTCCATGACCTTTTCACTTACAGCGCTTAATTACTTGGCACATTTTTTTGCCTGCAGCGACACCTATTTAAGGAACTCTCTGAGTCCTTGGAGGAGTGCTTACCTAAGGAGGAGTTATTTAAGATTTCTCCAAAGCTGACCATTCTTACTTCCCTGGCAAATTCTTCCATGAGGCTTGTTTCCCATTCAGCAGAAGGATCCTCAAGGGCAGCATGCACCAGCATTGCAATATGTAGGCATGCATGTATGAGGCTTTGTGATTTCGCTGAGCCCTTTAAGGCATGTTTTGTTAATGCCCCTTTTGATGGGTCTTCCTTGTTTGGACCATCAGTTAAGGACATCCTAACCTGCAGTGAACAGGAAGGTAAGAACTTGTCTGCTGTGGAGATCAAGTTTTCCACCCCCAATGAACCTATCAAGGAATTGGAGAGGGTCTAAGAAGACCTGGTTCTGTAAATCACAAGGTTCCTTTCCTGATCAAAGTGGTGTACTCCTCCAGAGGCAAAGGAGGAGGCGTTAATGTGAGACACTTCCCTGGAGGCAGAGGGGGCATTTAAAACCAAGGCTTTAGGGAACCCTTTTCCAACAAGCCCTTTCAGCGCTCCTGAAGCACTGCCTGACTGTCCATCTCTGGAGGCAATCAGGGGATGTTTTTCCTTGCACCCAGACGTCTGGACCCAAATAACAACAAATGCTTAGGTGCCAAGCATAATATCCAGAGGATACTACATTCCCTTTTCTCTCCCTCCTCCAAAAGTTTAAAAGAAGCTCCCCAGCATTCCACCCAGCCAGAGGGAATTGGCAGTTCCAGAGATCAAAAGATTACTGCAAAACAGAGTCATCCAAGAGGTCCCAGCTGAACAGAGAGGATCCGGAACTTACTCCCGTTTCATTTTGGTGCCAGAGAAAACAGGGGACCTGAAGCCCATCCTACTCCTAAGCAAACTCAATTTATAGTAAAGAAAGAGAAGCTCCAGATGGTGATGGTTCAGTCTATCCTTCCATTACTAAGGAAAAACAATTGGATGTTCTTTGTGGACTTGAAGAATGCTTACTCTCACATAAAAATACACAGGCGCTTCAGAAATCACCTGCGCTTCTGTATGGAAGCCAATCACTTCCATTTCAGAACACTGCTCTTTGGTCTCACCACAGCCCCCTGGATGTTTACCAAATGCATGGCAGTGGTCACAGCTCATCTACAACTGCAAGGGTTTCAGGAATTCCTGTATCTAGACAATATGCTCCTAACTACTCCTACCTAGCATCAACTTTCTCAGGCCAGAGACTATTGATACTGGATATCCCACATACTAGGCATCACCATAAATCCAAACAAGTCACAACCATTGCCGTTACAAACTTTGGAATTCATCAGGGCTAAGCTGAACACAGTTAGGCAGGTAGCCTCCTTGCCCCAACATTGCATCAACACTTTAACTCTTCAGGCCCAAGCTATATTATTTCATCCATCTCCTCCTACCAGATTGAGTCTATGGGCCCTGGGGTCTATGGCAGCTGCTATAATCTTGGTTCCTCTAGCCAGATACTATATGCACATTCTACAATGGACACTTGCTGTTCAATAGTCAGTCCTACATCAGTCCCTATCTGTTCCTATCAGGTTGACCTATGTTTGCAGAAGTCATTTAGGATGGTGGATTTTCTCCGATCTGTAGATATCCTCCCCCCTCCAATAGCCACAGTGACCACAGATGCTTCCCACCTAGAGTGGGGGGCATTTCGACGGGAAAATGGTCCAAGGTATGTGAAGTCCCCTAGAGACCAGATTGCATATAAATATTCTGGAGATGAGAGCTGTCCTCCTATTGTTGCAAGCCTTTCAGGACAGTCTACCTCTGGAGACCATTATAATTCACACCAACAACATGTCAGTCATCTGCTATAGCAACAAACAAGGAGGAACCCATTCATACCCACTGTGCAAAGGAGCCATGAGGGTGTGGGAATGGGCAATCACTTCACACCACTTTCTACTTGCAACACAATGTACCAGGGAAGTCCAACATATTGGCATGCAGGCTCAGCAGGCCCATTATAATGCCTCACAAGTGGTCCCTCAATCGATCAATAGCGGACGAGATATTCGACCGTTGGGGTCAGCCCTGCTGTGATCTCTTCACATCCCATCACAGCAACAAGTGCAGCAGTTGTTTTGCTCTGACACCTCCTTCAGAGAGTTCCTCGAGAGATGGTCTAGTCCATGATTGGCTCCCCCTGGTCTCTTTTATGCTTACCCTCCTCTTCCGCTGATCCCAAAATTTCTTCAGAAAGCCAAATGATTGAAGAGTATTGTGATCCTCATTGCCCCCTTTCAGCCTCATCAGATTTGGTCTGGTCTCACCTGAGATATCCTCCATGGATACTGGAACCCAAACCGGACTTCCTCTATCACCCCACAGTAGGACTCCACCCAGATCTCCCCACCCTCATGTTAAGTGCCTGGTTTCTCCAGTTCCCTTAATTGCTAGATTGCCCAGGTTTTCCTCACCTGTCAAACTATCATTCTAGCTTCCCAGAAAGCTTCCACCAAGAAAGTATATAAAAGCAAGTGGAAAAGATTTTCTGTTTAGGCCGCTAATCATCACATTGACCCCTTTTCAGCACCTGTTTCTTCAGTTCTTTCTTTCCTTGAGACCTTATTTAAAGAAGGTTCCAGTTTTATGACTTTTTACCTCCAGTTAGCAGCCATTTTCAATTTTCATTCAGGATTATCTTTGTGATCTGTAGCTACAGCTAGGATAGTTAAAGCATTTTTGAAAGGTGTCTTTCTTCTCAGGCCTCTGATCAAAGACCACACTCCCCCATGAGATCTGACTGTCATTCTGCAAGGGTTGACCCAAAAACCCTTTGAACTGGCTAATGATTGTGACTTGAAATTTTTGTCCTGGAAATCTGCTGTTCTCGTAGCCATTACCTCAGCAAAAAGAGTTTCTAAATTGCAGGCACGTTGTCTAAACATCCATACATTATTTTTCACAAGGATAGAGATTCCCTATGTGCTAACCCAGCCTTCATTATAAAAGTCACCACAAAGTCTAACATAAATCAGTGCATTCAGTTACCATTGTGCTTTCCGAACTATTCTAACAAAGAAGAATATATGTTACACTCCTTGGATGTTCACAGACAGTTATGTTTCTATCTACATAGAACAAAACAATTCAGAAAAGCTGAGCAGTTATTTGTCTCTAACCATAAGGGTCGAGCAGTTTCTAAAGTGACAATAACAAGGTAGATAACCAGTTGCATAACATTTACTTATGAGAAAAATGGTTTGAAATTCCCTAGTCTTCCAAAAGCCCATTCAACAGGATCCGTAGCTGTGTCAGCGGCTTTTTCATGTAGAGTTCCAATTGATGTTATTTGTGCTGCAGCAACCTGGTCTAAGTCTCATATCTTCATGACCCATTATAAATTGGACATGGTCACCAGGAGCAGGACATCTTTTGGCTTTTCGGTGTTCTGGCTTATCCTTCCTTGAGGCCACCCAAGAAATCCTGTAGCTGGGGACTCTGACCCATCAGTGAAGCAGAATGAAAGGGACAACATCAGATTTATTAGTTATGTACTTACCATAACTTGGTATCTGCGTTGTCCTTCTCTCATTCTGCTTCACTCTCCCACCCAGCCACCCCCCTCCAAAAAGTGTGGTTTTTAGAGGATCTGAAAAAGTCTTTGTTGGAACCTACATTCCAGGTTGAGCCCTTGGTTCCCTTTTTCTTCTGTCTATTTTCTGTTAGAGGCAGCAAACTCGATATGAGGAGGTAGAGCTAGGACAGAGGATTATGGGTAATGGAGGAGCTCAAGCCTGGGAGCTAAAGTCTGTAGAAGAGCTAAAGTCTGAAGTCGGATCCAAGGATCAGATGTGTAACCCATCAGTGAAGGAGAATGAGAGAAGGATAACACAAATACCAAGTTATGGTAAGTACATAACTAATATTTTTTTCAGTTATACCAGTGTGATGTAACTGGGAATGCCATAGTTGTAGATTGTATTTCCTTTCATAGCAAGTATTGCTGGCATACAACTGTAGTATGTCTGCCATGAGAGAGATGCCACTTTGCAGTAGCATTGTGCTTGTCATGACAGGAATATTGCTACAGCAGGATTATTTCTGTCGTGATAAAGAGTACCATTTTACAAATGGTATTCATGACAGGGAGTACCAGTGTACAACAGTGTAGCTTTTATGACAGGGACTGCCAGTGTACAGCAACAGCAGCATTCATTACAGGGAGTGCCAGAGTACAGCAGCAATATTCCTATCATGACATGAAGTGTTGATATGCATCAGCTGTATACCTTGTCATACTCTGCATACATTTTTTGAACATCTGTCATAAAATTTATGGTTCATAGAACATATGGAACTGTCTGAATGAATGCCTGCAACATAAAACTGTACTTAGAGCTAGAAATAGTCCTAAAAACAAATAACTTGTATCAATATGGGGGTTAACAGCTGAAAATACTGTATACAGTTCATGTGTAGAGTTCCTAAGGTCTAGGGTGTAGTATTTGGTGATACAAATTTTAAATGTTAGGTGTGCAGGCAACAGTACGATGTCTGAGTACAAAGGAGAAATTTCAGGATATACCCATTGTGTACATCATAACATTGTTTCACATAACAACCATCAGAAAGTACTAGCAAATTTATGTAAATATCCTAGCATATGCACATGACATCATGCATTTGTTCATCACTGTTGCATCACCTTTCTTCTCCAGACATCTTCCATCCTAGTCTTTTAATTTGCCTTTTACCATACCTTCTGGTAGCTCTTTCCACAAACCCACCATCCCTTCTATGAAGAAATGCTTCTTAGATTGAAACTGGTTCCACCTATTTCTAATTGGTTATCTTCCTGCTCTGCATCTTTCCTCTTGACTTCTATTCCCTCACAGCCTTCTTGTTTGATCTTAAGTTTCGTCATTACCTTGTCTTCCAGCAAATGTAGTCCATATGCTGTCTAATTGTTTTTGCGTAACTTCTTCCCTTCAGCCCCCTGATTACCATCATTGTCATTGCTGACCGTTGTACCTTCTGTAATACTGCAGTTTCCTTATATGTCTATATTATGTATAAGTGCACACAGTGCCCCCTCCTACAGCCTCACTAGGATGCGTTGAGGATGTATTTTATCATTTGTTTGACCCATGCAGACACTTTTTCATGTGGTGCTAGAGGATTTATTTGTCCTGTCGTTAACCACTCGGAGATCTTTTCCTTAGGCAGGCTCCCTCAGCTTGTACTCATCCCAGGGGTGATTGTGGCCAAAGTGCGGCACCTTACATTTCTTTGTGTTAAGCCTCAGCTGCCAGTTTTCTATCTGGTTGGTCAGCATTTGTAGATCCCTTGTCAGGCTTCCCACTCAGTCTTCAATCATCTCTTGTACATGGGTGTCATCTACAAACATGCCTTTTTTAATGCCTGAGACAAATGCATTAGTGAACATAAGTCCAGCACCAGTCCTACCTACATTCCTCTGGTTATCATCCTCTCCTTAACTCATTGTTTCCTGCAAGAGTATTGTCATCAGGAAAGCAAAGCTGCTGTGTATCCCGTAAAAGTATACTCATCTGTACAGGAGACTTCCTTGTACTCTTGAAACGAGTGTACTCATCAATGTTTTCAAAGTCTAATACCTGAAGTCTTGGTAAAGATGCATAAAAAAAAAACCTAAGGCAGCAAGGTGGCACCTACAAACTGACATTATTTGCTAAGCATACATAGTGAAATGATCAATGTGGAATGTATACAGATCAAATTATTCAGGAGCATTTGCAAAAAGCTATGAAAAAATATAAAATCTGTGCTCTGATGTAATTTTCATTCGTTCCTCAGTGAATGGGTCTTGGATCTGACCTCAGGTCCGACTTGGCCATTTTCTTTAGATTTTTGGATCTGACTCTCAAGCTCCTCCCTGTATCCACAATGCCCCTTACTGCTAAATTACCTCAGATCTCATTTGCTGCTCTAACAATTTGGTTATGATTGCATTCTCTCGAGCTCTAGGTTGCAGTTATTATGTTTTGTGAATAGAAGAATAGAACTTAACTCTTTTTGATATTACTGTATCACTTTTGTAGAACCTTTTCTCCCTTCACAACTTTCAGTAGTTCTCTAACCTACTTTTTCTAAATTTTATAGGTACTTCTGTTACCATAGTTGGTATTGGCCTTTCCTAACCTTCCTTCTAAGGTAGTTTTTTGTTGCCATTGTTGGTACATCCTTCTATCTCTTAAAAAACAAAAAAAAAACTTTTGTATAGGTATTATTATCTTTGTTGTTTGTCTTACTGTTTAGCGTAGGTATGGCTGATAAGTCTACCGGGTTTAAAAAGTGTAGTTCCTGTGGGCATAAGATCCCTAATTCTGATGCCCGCAGGGAGTGCATTTATTGTTTAGGCCCATCACATTTAGAAGTGCCTTGTGAAATCTGTGCTGGAGTTAAACCAAGGCCACCAGTGATAGAAGAAGTAAGTTTATCCTTAAGGGCCTTTTGCTAGCTTCTACTTCAGGGGCTCAAAGCCCTCCAAAAAGCAGAAATCTTTGGAGCCAAGAGAACATAGGAAACGCTCTCTTGTACAGTCTCCAGAATCCACTCCAGTTTCGGAGCCACTTGCTAAAAGTTAAACAAGTGTCGTATCTGATCCCCTCGAATCTAACAGCCGTAGTGTTTAAATCTCCTCAGATCCAGAGTCTCTGATTCTCTCTGGATCCAGTCTCTGCTAGGCTTATATCTCCCTTTTTACAGGAGACTCCTATGAAGTCATCTCATCCTCCATCCAGCTCTCTCTTCCTTAACCAGGTCCTCCCAAAGTCTTTCTAAGGCAGATGTAGACAGGATGATGAGACATTTCCTTAGAGCACAGATCCGGATATCGTCTCCATCTCCTATCAGATCCGTGAGACTTCATCCATCTTCATACCCGATTGTGACTCTATGATCTGACCTATAACTGTGACTCTTTCTATGATCCGACCTGTAACTTCGGAGCCATCAGATCCAACAGTGTTGGGAGTCGATGTGTTGGATCTGAAGATGCCACTTTTTTCTTTGGAGCCAGTGGTACACCTGACCCATTTGGCATGATCCCCACTGAGCAGGATGAGTCTTGTAGCTGAAGCGTTGGCATCAGATCCGGTGGGATGACTTCAACTCTGAGATACTCAGAGCCATCTCTCCCCCTTGGAGCCTCAGCGCTGGACAGCTCGGCTCTGACCCCCTCCTTGAAGATGAGAGGGGTGGCGAAACAGTTGAGCTGAGTGTTTTGGTTCTGATGAGGTTGGTTTCTACTTCTCCTGGTTTCTCTGCCTTTACTATAGTGGAGAGGGCTTTTTCCCATCGAAGGGCTTCCTCGACTCTCATATCCTTGAATCCTGTCCCCTTTCCTCCATCGGAGTTGAGCGCTAAGCCGCATCACCCTACTCCACATTGACAGCCTGAAGTAAGAACTTCCAGGCAGTTCTTGCTCAGGAACTTCCCATTTCTTCTGCTACGTCTCCAGAGCATCCCACTGAAGAGTTTCCTTAGAAGAGATTGTGTAAGAGGAGGCACTTATGTTCCCCTCAGGAATCTTTGACTGAAGACACCAGTTTTGATAAGGGGAAGAGTCCCCAAGATCACCACCAGAGGATGTCTTCTTCGGAGACATTTTAGACATCCTTGCCAGAAAAGTGGTTGGTCCTCCCAAAGCCCTTTCCAAGAGGAGTCGGTGTTCCTAGAAGTCGTTGGCTCTAGCCCATGTATGTCTTGGTTTACCCCCCCCCCCCCGGCCAGATCACCTTATAGATCTTGTCTCCCGCCAGGCTTGAAAGGAACTGTACACCATAGAGCCTATCCCCATTGACCAGCAAGATCCTGGGAGCCCCTAGAGACAAGCAGTTTTGGAGTAAGAGAGTAACCTGTAGGTGCTGTGGTTGTTGTGACAGCCACCAAAAAGGAACTAGCTGAACAGAGTTCCACTGTCCATTGTCCTAATAGGGGTCTAGGGTGTTGGACAGATATGGAAAGCACATTTACACTTTCATGACCTTTGCCTTGCAGTCATTTATCTACCTGGCACACTTTATTAGGTTGCAGAGAGACTTGATAAAGGAACTAAGTCTACCCTAGTGTCCATGTCACCAAAGGAAGAGAAAACTTATTCCTCTCAACTTGCCACATTACAATCTATATCAAATGCTTCCATGAGGTTAATTTCTCACGCAGCTGAAGGTTGTTTACAGACTGCTGGTTCAGACATAGCCATTAGAATATATGCCTGGTGGAGATTGTGTGATTTTTGCAGAGCCCTTTAAATTCTCATTCATCAGTGCTCCCTTTGATAGATCTTCCTTGTTTGGGTGGACAGTTAAAGACACACTTTCCCACAGTGAGCAAGATGGAAACACCTTGTTTGCTGTTTGAATTAAATTTTCTACCCTTCACAGACCTTTTTCCAGGAATCAATGTTGATAAGAAAATGTAGTTATGAAAATCTCAAGGACCTTTCCAAGATTCATTTTGGGATTTTTCTTCCAGAGGCAGAGGAGAAAATAACAATTTGAAATGCTATCCTCACAGCAGAGTGGGTCTGCAGAATCTTTTCGGTGCTGCTGAAAGGATACCTGACTGTTTGTCTCTGGGGGCAGTAGGGGGGGTGCTTATCCTTGCACCTAAATGCCTGGACAACTATCAAAAAAGATACTTTGGTGCAAAAGATTATATCCAGAGGATACTGCATTCTCTTGTCACAAAGTCCTTCACAAAAGAGACATCTCCCTGATGTTCCACCCAATCAAAAGGATTTGGCTGCTCTAGAAATTCAAAACCTGCTAGAAAAATGAGTCATCCAAGAGGTTCCACCAGACCGATCAGGATTTGGAGTTTACTCAAGGTTCTTTTTAATGTCAAAGAAAACATGGGGCCTGAGACCTATTGTGGATCTCAGTCATCTGAATCAATTTGTGAAGAGCTCCAACTTCTGGATGGTCACAGTTCAGTCCATTCTGCCTCTTCTACAGAAGGACAACTGGATGTGATCTATAGACCTTCAAGATGTGTACTATCACATCAAGATAAACAGGTGCTTTCAAAGATATTTGTGATTTTGGCTGGGAACCAGCCATTACCATTTCAGAGCCCTGTCCTGTGGTCTTATCACAGCCTCCAGGGTGTTCACCAAATGCATGGCAGTGGTGGCAGCTCATCTTAGATTGCACAGATTTATAGTGTTTCCTTATTTAGATGACTGGCTCCTTTTTGCACCAACCAAGCATCTAATAGAGAAGGCCAGAGATTACTTATTCCAGTTGTGTCAGTTCATTGGTATCACAATCAATCTTTCCAAGTCTCATCTTCAACCAGTTCAAGTCTTGGAGTTTATAGTAGCTTGACTGAACACTGTCAGTCAGTTAACATTTTTACCCCAAAGCAGAGTTCATATCCTAAGGTTGCATGTCAGATTCTAGAGCATCCCATTCCTCCAGCAAGATTGGTTCTTCAAGCCTGAGGTTCGATGGCTGCAGTAATCACCCTGCTACCTACAGCTTCCGTTCACTTGAGAATTCTCCAATGGACCCTGGCAGTACAGTTGTCTGTGCTTTGGCACTCTTTGAAACATCCTATAAATATTTCACAAGCCTACAAAAACTCCCAACTTTGGTGGATGCAGTCCAATGAAGTTCATCAGGGACAGCCCTTTATCCTTCCTCTCCTGAAGGCCACGTTGACCACAGATGCTTCCCAATTAGGGTGTGGGGGTGCATTTCTTGAGATGGACTGTTCAAGGCATGTGGTCCCCAGAAGAGACCAATTTGCATATCAATGTTGTAGAGATAAGAGTGGTCCAGTTAGCATTGCAGGCTTTTCAGAACTCTCTTCCTCTAGGAACAGTTGCTATTCAGATAGACAATATGTCAGTGGTTTGGTACATCAAAAAATGGGGGGAACCAGATCTTAACCCCTTTGCCAAGAAGCAATGAGAGTCTGGCAGTGGGCAATCTCTTCCAACCGCTTTCTTGTAGCAATGCACATAACGGGGAAATCCAACATTTTAGCAGACAAGCACAGCTAGACCATTCTGATGCCGCACAAGTGGTTTCTCAATCATGCAGTGATGAAAATGACTTTTTGTCAATAGGGTCAACCTTGCTGCAACCTTTTTGCCTCTCCCTTCAACAACAAGTGCAGCAGGTTCTTTGCCCTAATTCCCCCGCAGGGGGAGTCAACAAGAGATTCTGTAGTCCACACTTGGCCCTATGGTCTCCTGTATGCTTATCCTTCCCTCCCCTTAATACCCAAATTTCTCCAGAAAGTACAACAGTTGAAGAGCAATGTAATCTTCATTGTCTCTTTCTGGCCTCAGCAGGTATGGTTCCCATTCCTATGGTCTCATCTCCTATGTCCACCTTGGACACTGGACCCAGTCCAGATCTACTATCACATCCATCGGGAATGATTCATCTAGATATTTAAGGTCTCAAACTGACGGCATGGTTTCTCCAATTCTAGTGATGGCTAGACAGTCCAGCCTTTCCTGTCTGGTTCACCAAATATTATTTTCATCTCAGAAGCCTTCTACGAGAAAAATTTGTAAAAGTAAATGAAAGAGATTTTCCTTTTGGGCAGAACAGAGAACGTTAGAGCTTTTTACCAGTCCAGTTCCTGTTGTGTTAGAATTTCTTTTTTCAGTTTTTCAAGACTGTGCCAATTTCTCCACCGTAAAAATTCAGCTTGCAGCCATCTCTACCACATAAGACATAATAATTTCCCGTTAGCATCCTCTAAAATATGCAAAGCATCCCTTAAGGGTACCCTGCTGTTTAGACCTTCGATTAAGGATCCTACTCCATCTTGGGATCTTAATGTTCTATTACAAACTTTAATTCATTGCTCTTTTGAGCCTTTGGCTAAGTCAGATCTAAAATTCCTCTCTTGGGAAACAATTTTTCTTGTCGCTATTACATCTGTGAGGTGAATTTTTGAACTCCAAGCAATCTCTTCAAAACCACCTTTTTTGATTTTTCACAGATAAGGAATGACTTTACATACAAAACCCTTCCTTTTTGCCAAAAGTTGTCTCTGAGTCAAATTTAAGTCATGCATTCAATTTGCCAGTCTTCTTTCCAAAATTTGACAATAAGGGGGAATACATGCTCCATCTTTTAAGATATATAAAATAAAATAAAAGCAAAGGTAGATGCTGTGAGGCAAGACCAGTAATCAAGAAAACAGCACCCAAACGAAGCCACAGGTCACTAGTCTCTCTAAAATAGTTTATTCGATAATACATGCAAACAATTAAGCGCTTTCATCAAAAGAATTTTGACTTCATCAGAACAATGACATTCTCAAGTGACAAAATTAAATACCCCTCAAATAAATCAGATTGGACAAATGTTCAACAAATACCATACAGTCAATTTAAATAAATAATTAACCCCTTGAGTAACTGACCACAATAAATAAAATGTTATATGAAAACATGTTGCCAGAATAAAAATATAAATATATAAATATGTAATTATATGAAGCACAGCCTTGCTGAATAATACATGTTCATGCTAAAAATGAAATTAAAAAAATCACACAATAATGTCCAACATAATAAAAAATTCCAATATAAATGTATAATTTAAAATTTAAACCTTAGCTGCTTTTTCTTTTAAAGCCGGTGCAATAGAAATAAAGTCATTAAGACCTGGATATGCATTAGCAGCTAAACGTAACTGCCACAACATTTCCTTGACATTAAGTTTATTTTTCCAATCTCCCCCCTGGGATCATGTATAATTTCATCTTTAGTGCCAAAACTGTAACCTGAATGTTTGTCACATACCTTGCTGTGCCTGAAGAGGGCATTGGTTTCCTTTTTGGTTCTAATATCATACATATGTTCATAGATTTTTAACTTTAATGCCCTTTCAGTTTTACCAACATAAAAACAGGTACAACTCAAGTACTTAGCAAGGTACACTATTCTTTTAGTAGCACAATTCCCTTTCCTAAAAAAAAAATTCAGTTTTAGAATAATTATCAACCACAATAGAGGATGTAGGTGATATAAACTTGCAATGGCCACAATGGCCACATGCTTTGGTTCCCCGATTTCTATTGTCAATAGATGAAATGGCTGGATAAACCTCTAAAATATTTTTAATAGTTCTACCAACTTTGGTAGAAATAATAGGTTTTTTACCCAACAGGTTGTAAATGTCATAATTTGCTCTAAAATGTTCCAATTCTTGTTTACAATATTCTGAATCCCTTTGTAATGGGAACTGTATTGTATCACACATGCTTCTGTGAAATCACCTATCCTACCCTTTCCACCATCTAAAGGGTCTGTATTGTCAACTTCTTCAAGTTTCTTACCTAATAAAGGTATGTATTTGTCCCCCCAACCATCAAAAATCTCCTGCAATATTTCTTTAACCAAACCAATAGGATAACCTCGCTCTATAAACATTGTTTGTAAAATGTCCAGTTCTCTCCTCAGATCTTCCTTATGTGAGGTCATTCTGGCTATTCTGATGGCCTGTCAAAAAAAAGGTGTTGACTATTGAAGTGAAGGTAAGAATTGCAAAATGTATGTTTGCAAAATACGTTAGACCTGAAACCATCAGTATCCTTGATAATCAAGGTGTCCAAGTAACTAATCTCAGTAGGGTCACAATGATAGGTAAATTTGAAAAAATGGGTAGTGTTGTTCAAATATTCAATGAATGGAAATATATTATCCATGCTCCCTTTCCATAAAATAAAAATATCATCCAGGAATCTATTGTATAACAAGATATCAGACATGAAGTTACTCTTGAAAATATGTTCAAGCTCCCACCCCAACATGACAAGGTTAGCATATACTGAGGCGCAGGCCACACCCATAGCTACCCCCGAAACTTGTTGATAGTATTGCCCTTCAAAAAAGATATAATTATGTTCTAAAATGAGGGCCATCATTTCGCAAATGAGTTTCACCTTGTCATCACTGAGTGTAGAGCTAGAATATAAAATTTCCTCAAAATAATTTAGGCCTTCCTCTTTGGGTATACTTGTAAATAAATCCTGGACATTGATGGTAAGAAAAATGATTTTAGGAGACCAAAGTTCAGGTGTAAGTTTAGCTAAAAAAATCCTACGAATCTTTAACTAAGTGGGAGAAAGAAGCCACTACATGTTTGACCGTCCTATCAATATAAACAGCCAAATTGTGAGTTTTAGACCCACTGCCAGCAACAACCGGCCTGAACGGAGGATTTTTAATGTTTTTGTGCACTTTTGGTATACCGAATAGTGCAGGTATTTTAGGATGAGTATTGGTCAAAAATTTGTGAGTATCAATATCTATTCTGCTTTCTGTAACATATTCTTCAAGAAAACTGTCAATCCTACAATATGAAATATTGATTTGATTAATAGACACTTGCAAATATGTATCTTCATTAAAAAGAATGTTCTGCATTGCATTAGTGTAATCCTCAGAGTTGAAAATCACTACCCCCCTCCCTTATCTGGGGTCATAATACGTATCTTTTTATCACCCCTTAATTCATTAAGCAAGTCTTTCTCCTTTTCATTTAAATTATGATACAATATTTTATTGTCTACCCATAACCGGTAGATGTCATCTTTGACTGTCCTTTCAAAACTGGCAACCAAAGGATGTAAGGGGGGGGGGTTGTAAACACTGTGTTTCCTAAGGGGAACAATCCTAGGAAAAGAGGTCTTGTTGGTATCAGAGGAAGAAAACAGGATTTTAAAATTCAGTTTCCTAGTGTATAAGTGAATATCCAACAAAACTTTTGCTATATCTGGCAACTTACTAGGAAAAAATTTGAATCCTTTTAAAAATAGAGAAAAAACTTCCTCACCAGTGTCACGGTCAGTATAATTATATACATTGAAACCTTGAAAACTATGCATAATATGATCAGATGAATGAATTAATATCTCACCCTTCCTCTCCCCTTGTTGGTGAATGATGGATTGTGGTCCACCACCTGGTTGTGGGTATATGACCCCTTTATGTTTCTGTTTGCTGTTCTCTCTGAGCATCTCACAAACTGAAAATCCCGAGAATCGGGTATGACTATTACTTCATTTTCAAAAAAAGGGGGAATATGTTCATTATCCCCACTCTCTATCCTAAACGCTGGGTCAGATGAAATGAGATTGGGTTTAGGATTAAACATTTGATTGCTATCACTAAAAAGTTTGTCTACTGGATAGACAGACTGTGTACTATACTGTTTAACATCTCTGTCTAATTTCCTTTTCTTTTTTTGAAGTAAACCATTGCATTTTTTGTCAACCTTCTCAATCGTTCTGTCAAATAATCCTTCATATTGGTCAAATAACAAGTCAGTAATAATAAACCTATGTAAGCTAATAACTTCTTCCTGAATCTGAGTTTGCATAGATTCCAAATAAAAAACATTTTTCTCCAACAACTCCAACCCCCATTTGTCAAACATACTTGAAAAGTCGTTCACCATATTGTCATCATACAGTAAACCATAAGGAAATTTGAACACACAAAGTCCTTGTGGTACAATGAGCATATACATTCCTTCAAGTAAACAATATCAATTTCAATGGTCTTTAATTTAAAAAATATTTTCTTGAATGTAAAAATAGCGTCCTTTAAACTGTTAAAAGTTCCCAAACCATCTCGATTTGATGAAAAATTATGCACAGATTTAGATGATTTGTCCTTAAAATTATATTCCTGCCATAGCAGGGAGTCAAAAACCATGTCTTTTGAATGTAACAACTTTAGGTGAACTAGTACATCTTTTATTATCATCACTAGTGTACTGTTTGCCAGAAGGCTCGAATACTTATCCTTTACACTGACAAGATGTAGAAGAAGTTCCCTTTTGACTAGTTACATTATTTTTAAAAGCAGAAGAGTTCACAGTACCTGTCGTATTCTACAAACCAGAACACTGTCTCTGGGAGTCCTCGATGACAATACTGTGGACATCCTTCCCAAAATAAATAACTCCGTTGGTCTTCACCTCTGTGGAACCTTGAATACTAACTGTTTTCTCCTTTGAAACTCTCAAAGAACCAGGCCCTCCTGAAGCGCCGTGTATATCTTTTAAGATATACATAGACAACTTGGATTTTACTCCATAGAACAAAAGACTTTAGAAAAACTGATCTACTTTGTTTCCTGTGCCAAAAACAAATCGAGAAAATCAGTATCCAAAGTTACCTTAGTCAAATGGATAACAGATTGTATTTCCTTTGTCTGTTCTCTGAGAGGGTTTTCATTACTCAAACCTCCAAAAGCCCATTCATCTAGATCCATGACTATATTGTGTGCTTCTTGGGCTGGGGCTTCCATTGATGATATTTGTGCTGTGGCCACTTGGTCCACTTCTTATACTTTTATTAGTTATTACAAGTTGGATATCATCTCCAGGAACAGGGCTGCTTTTGGTTCTGCGGTTCTCCAGAATATATTTCCAGAAGGGCTACCCAAGATTATCGTAGCTGGTCCCATTTGTTGAGGAATGAATAAAAATGACAACATCAGATATTAAAGTTATGTTCTCACCATAACTTTGCATTGGTGTTGTCCATTTTCATTCTAACTCAACTTCCCACCCTCCTTCCCCCTATCTTTATCCTTTGGGAGTGACCTGATTAGGTGCATTGGACCCACTATTTCCAGTTTGAGACCCTATTCTGTACCTGTACTGTGTCCTATTATTATTTTGGTACTTATACCCTAAGGCATACTTAGCAGCAGCAAACTCAGCCTGAGCTAATTTAGTAGTAAGAGGAATTATGGGTAAAAGGGGGAGCTTGAGAGTTGGATCTAAGAATCTAAAGAAAACTGCTGAGACGGATCTGAAACCCATATGTTGAGGAAGAATGAAAATAGACAACACAGATGGATAGTTATGGTTAGTACATAACTTTAATTTTACATTAATAATGCAAAAGCCGAGTGTGGTACTTTCATAACAACCAAAATCAAACAGCAGAAGCAGCAATCAGAGGCAAACTGGAATGAATGAATGACAAAATAATAGCGTAACCAGATTTAATTCACCGCTTTCGTCCAAAGACTTCATCAGAGTAAAAAAATGTCAAGAAAAAAAGTTTAAATACATTTAAAAAAATCAATTAAACTATCAAGTACTTGATTGCAAACAACTAATACTGATGTTTCAATTAAAAAAGGAAGTAACAGCATCATTCCTTTTATGGAGATGCAACTTCTTGTGTTTCAAAAAGCATTTGATGTTAACAGCTTCGTTGATGCCTGGATGTTTGTCAGCTTTTAGTTTCATCTGCCATAAAGTTTCTCTTTGTAATATATAATTTTTAAAATCCCCTCCTCTCATGTCAGCCTGACATACTTCTAGTATAGAGAATAAAAATTTCTTAAAATTGGTGCAAACAATAGAATGCTTATATAAAGCACTAGTTAATTCTTTCTTTTTTATGTCATAAAGATGTTCTTTAATACGAGTCTTAAGACATCTACTAGTCATTCCAACATAAAAAGCTGGACAAGAACTACACAAACTAATGTATACTACACCACTGGTGTCACAATTGACACAATTAGGTGCAGTCAAAATTCTGTGGTAAGATTCTATGTTGATGCAGGGTCCCACAGAAATGTACCTACACACATTGCAGTGATGACAACACTGCATGCCTTTGTTGTTGGTGATCGTGTTATCGTTGTAATTATTTTTGGACTCCAGAATTTTTTTCAAATTACGAGTATTTCTAGACACAAAGACAGGTTGGTCACCAACAACCTTAGATAAATCCAAGTTTCCTCTTATCACCGACCAATTTTTCCTAACTAAATTTTGTATATGTGTAACATCACTACTCATCTCAATAGAACAAATCAAATTAGTGTTCGGGTTACCCCTATTGGTGGTGTTAATAGGAATAATGTTGTCAATGCTTTCCAGCCTGTTAGAATAGTTAAGCAAAGCTGGATATTGCTTTGTTCGCCTATTCCAAATGTCTTTCCTGGTGTTAACCAGTATTGATTTGTGATACCCTCTGTCCATAAAAAGAGAAACAATAAACTCAAATTCTTCCATCAAATCAGTTTGTTTGGAGGTCATCCGACAAGCTCTGATGAACTGGCCCCTGGGGATGTTTTTAATAATGTGCCTAGGATGGTTGCTGGAAAAATGTAGGTACCCATTTGTAAATGTCTCCTTTCGAAAAATACTACTGTGGAATCGGTTATCAATATCATCCCATTTTAAACAAACATCTAAAAAGTTAACCATAAGACCAACAGCACCTTTCACAAATTTTAAATAACTTGAAAAGGTGTTGACCTCGGTGATAAAGGCATCAACTGTTTCAAAATTACCATCAATAATGAAAAACAAATCATCTATAAACCTGCAGTAAAAAGAAATATTATACTTCTGATTAAGAAAAGGGATAAATTGGTGCTCCCACCATGCCATAACAATATTGGCATATGCCGGAGCAGCTGGGGAGCCCATGGCCACACCTCGCTTTTGTCTGTCGTATGTTTTACCAAATAAGAAAAAATTGTTGTCTAATATAAGTTCCAAAAAATTACATATAGTGGCAATAGCGTTGTTGGTGAGACCAGTGTTGTTATGATGTAAGAAACTTCTAACTGCCTCAATTCCCTCATGATGAGGAATGCAGGTGTACAATGATATTACATCTATGGTGAAAACAATCTGTCTGTTAGGGTCAAAAGGATTTTCCTGAAAATATTTGTTCAATTTAATCAGAAAATCCCAGGAATCCCTAATGAATGAATCGTGATGGTGTAATATCGATCCAAGGGCACCATCAATGATAATAGAAATTCCTTCTGTGATGGAATGAGGTGAAGACACAATTGGCCTAAACGGTGGGTCTTCTAGGTTTTTGTGGGTCTTGGGTATTCCAAAAATGACCCCAATTCTGGGGTCTTCCACCACACAAAAATCATAAACCTCTAAGGTGATGTCACCTGACATGAGAGCATCATAAAGGAGAGAATGGATAAACCGCTGTCTCCTTAAAATTTCAAATAAAGGAATCATTTCATATTCGTCACAGTTGTTTAGGATATCTAACATTTTGATGTTGTAAGAATCCTGTTTCATTACTACAATGTTGCCCCCTTTATCACTTTTCATGTATCTAAATTCCTTGTTCAAAGCCTGTAAATTGTGTAATGCTTTCCTTTCATCTTTATCTAAATTATTAGTGCATCTACTTTTATGTTCTAACAAATAGGTGGCATCCTGGATACATAAATCTTCAAACACTCTAATTGTGTGCTGTAATTTAGGTGTAAAACATGATGGTTTAAGAAGAACTTTGTCGGTAGCCGAAATATCTTGCATAATGTATGCCAAATTTAACTTCCTAGTGTATTTTTTAATATCTAATATGGTCTTACCAATATTAGCTCTGTTACTGGGAACATAGTTTAGGCCATAACGCAAAACTTTCAACTCACAATCAGTAAACAAATGCCCACTAAGGTTTATTATACTAAAATGTTCACAGTCTTTATTCAGGTCTCGTCGCCTGAAGAGTTCGATCCCAGAAAGGTTCGACTTCTGGTGAGAATGTTCGTCGTCGAGTAGTTCCTTTTTTGAAAAAAAGGATTAACGTTAGAATGAGATTTAGTCCTAGTGGATTTGTCTTTGTCAAAAACAGAGTTTTCAGTCTTGTTATCATTGCTTTCAAAGTCAGTTGATTCCGTTTCGGTAACACAAGCCTCTACATTAGAAAAGTGGGCAGTGCTAACCGGTGGATTTGAGTCTAAAATGACTTTGTCAGAATGAGTCACCTCTTTCGTGTTAGCAGCTTCAAAGAAAACATTAGTATTAGGTACACGCCTGTCCGTTGTGTTCTGAATTTGCTGTTGATAATGGTTTCTCTTAAAGGAACCAACAAAGTTGTGATAAGCAGTTTTGTTTTCATAGGAAGAAATGTCCCTTGCTAGTTTCGACTGCTTTCTATTAATAACATCAGTGGAATGCTGTTCAACTTCGTTTGATAATCTATGAAATAAATCATCAAATGATTTGTCAGTTAGTTTTTCTTTAAAGTAAGACTCAATGGCCATGATATCGTCCTTTAGACAACTCATTTTAACGGTGTTGTTGTCTACTAATAACTTCAAAAACTTTATACCAGCATCGTTAAAAAAACGGACCAAGTTGTCGAAAAATGGTTGCCCAACAAACACACCATTAGGGCATTTAAAAAACCGGAGCCCTTTAGGCACTATGTTCAACTCAATACACTTCATAAAATAACAATTTTCAAATTCTAAAGAACGGTACCTTTTCAAAAGTTTCAGCAAAGTATCACATTTGCGGTTGTATTCCTCACCGTTCAGTCCTTGACCAGATTGATTAAAATGACAAAAAGTATTGTTCACAGGTTTAAAGAAATGGTTAGTGTTCTTATAACATGGTAAATCTCGGCGATGTCCGTTTGTAGGTTTGTTGGCACTGGAAGATTCACCAGAAACGGGAATGTTGTTAAGATCGATAACAGTTTCCATTTCACAAAATGGCTCAACAGGGCTGGAAACATGGCACAACCTTTCCCTTTCGGAAGTCTTTGCCACCAAAAACTTCAACGAATTTTGTATGTCTATCAAGGTCGTAACTAACAAACCGTTGATATTACATCCGTCAGAACTAGGCGTAGGATGTAGTGTCATGTTCAATAACGAGTCCTCCGCTGCTTCAGACATAAAAAGGCAAATAAAAACAAATAATTCACCAAAGAGCCTGTACTTGACACAACAACCAAAATCAAACAGCAGAAGCAGCAATCAGAGGCAAACTGGAATGAATGAATGACAAAATAATAGCGTAACCAGATTTAATTCACCGATTTCGTCCAAAGACTTCATCAGAGTAAAAAAATGTCAAGAAAAAAAGTTTAAATACATTTAAAAAAATCAATTAAACAATTAAGTACTTGATTGCAAACAACTAATACTGATGTTTCAATTAAAAAAGGAAGTAACTGCATCATTCCTTTTATGGAGATGCAACTTCCTGTGTTTCAAAAAGCATTTGATGTTAACTGCTTCGTTGATGCCTGGATGTTTGTCAGCTTTTAGTTTCATCTGCCATAAAGTTCCTCTTTGTAATATATAATTTTTAAAATCCCCTCCTCTCATGTCAGCCTGACGTACTTCTAGTATAGAGAATAAAAATTTCTTAAAATTTACTCTGATGAAGTCTTTGGACGAAAGCGGTGAATTAAATCTGGTTACGCTATTATTTTGTCATTCATTCATTCCAGTTTGCCTCTGATTGCTGCTTCTGCTGTTTGATTTTGGTTGTTGTGTCAAGTACAGGCTCTTTGGTGAATTATTTGTTTTTATTTGCCTTTTTATGGCTGAAGCAGCGGAGGACTCGTTATTGAACATGACACTACATCCTACTCTGACGGATGTAATATCAACGGTTTGTTAGTTACGACCTTGATAGACATACAAAATTCGTTGAAGTTTTTGGTGGCAAAGGCTTCCGAAAGGGAAAGGTTGTGCCATGTTTCCAGCCCTGTTGAGCCATTTCGTGAAATGGAAACTGTTATCGATCTTAACAACATTCCCGTTTCTGGTGAATCTTCCATTGCCAACAAACCTACAAACGGACATCGCCGAGATTTACCATGTTATAAGAACACTAACCATTTCTTTAAACCTGTGAACAATCCTTTTTGTCATTTTAATCAATCTGGTCAAGGACTGAATGGTGAGGAATACAACCGCAAATGTGATACTTTGCTGAAACTTTTGAAAAGGTACCGTTCTTTAGAATTTGAAAATTGTTATTTTATGAAGTGTATTGAGTTGAACATAGTGCCTAAAGGGCTCCGGTTTTTTAAATGCCTTAATGGTGTGTTTGTTGGGCAACCATTTTTCGACAACTTGGTCCGTTTTTTTAACGATGCTGGTATAAAGTTTTTGAAGTTATTAGTAGACAACAACACCGTTAAAATGAGTTGTCTAAAGAACGATATCATGGCCATTGAGTCATACTTTAAAGAAAAACTAACTGACAAATCATTTGATGATTTATTTCATAGATTATCAAACGAAGTTGAACAGCATTCCACTGATGTTATTAATAGAAAGCAGTCGAAACTAGCAAGGGACATTTCTTCCTATGAAAACAAAACTGCTTATCACGACTTTGTTGGTTCCTTTAAGAGAAACCATTATCAACAGCAAATTCAGAACACAACGGGCAGGCGTGTACCTAATACTAATGTTTTCTTTGAAGCTGCTAACACGAAAGAGGTGACTCATTCTGACAAAGTCATTTTAGACTCAAATCCACCGGTTAGCACTGCCCACTTTTCTAATGTAGAGGCTTGTGTTACCGAAACGGAATCAACTGACTTTGAAAGCAATGATAACAAGACTGAAAACTCTGTTTTTGACAAAGACAAATCCACTAGGACTAAATCTCATTCTAACGTTAATCCTTTTTTTCAAAAAAGGAACTACTCGACGAAGACGAACATTCTCACCAGAAGTCGAACCTTTCTGGGATCGAACTCTTCAGGCGACGAGACCTGAATAAAGACTGTGAACATTTTAGTATAATAAACCTTAGTGGGCATTTGTTTACTGATTGTGAGTTGAAAGTTTTGCGTTATGGCCTAAACTATGTTCCCAGTAACAGAGCTAATATTGGTAAGACCATATTAGATATTAAAAAATACACTAGGAAGTTAAATTTGGCATACATTATGCAAGATATTTCGGCTACCGACAAAGTTCTTCTTAAACCATCATGTTTTACACCTAAATTACAGCACACAGTTAGAGTGTTTGAAGATTTATGTATCCAGGATGCCACCTATTTGTTAGAACATAAAAGTAGATGCACTAATAATTTAGATAAAGATGAAAGGAAAGCATTACACAATTTACAGGCTTTGAACAAGGAATTTAGATACATGAAAAGTGATAAAGGGGGCAACATTGTAGTAATGAAACAGGATTCTTACAACATCAAAATGTTAGATATCCTAAACAACTGTGACGAATATGAAATGATTCCTTTATTTGAAATTTTAAGGAGACAGCGGTTTATCCATTCTCTCCTTTATGATGCTCTCATGTCAGGTGACATCACCTTAGAGGTTTATGATTTTTGTGTGGTGGAAGACCCCAGAATTGGGGTCATTTTTGGAATACCCAAGACCCACAAAAACCTAGAAGACCCACCGTTTAGGCCAATTGTGTCTTCACCTCATTCCATCACAGAAGGAATTTCTGTTATCATTGATTGTGCCCTTGGATCGATATTACACCATCACGATTCATTCATTAGGGATTCCTGGGATTTTCTGATTAAATTGAACAAATATTTTCAGGAAAATCCTTTTGACCCTAACAGACAGATTGTTTTCACCATAGATGTAATATCATTGTACACCTGCATTCCTCACCATGAGGGAATTGAGGCAGTTAGAAGTTTCTTACATCATAACAACACTGGTCTCACCAACAACGCTATTGCCACTATATGTAATTTTTTGGAACTTATATTAGACAACAATTTTTTCTTATTTGGTAAAACATACTACAGAAAAAGTGAGGTGTGGCCATGGGCTCCCCAGCTGCTCCGGCATATGCCAATATTGTTATGGCATGGTGGGAGCACCAATTTATCCCTTTTCTTAATCAGAAGTATAATATTTCTTTTTACTGCAGGTTTATAGATGATTTGTTTTTCATTATTGATGGTAATTTTGAAACAGTTGATGCCTTTATCACCGAGGTCAACACCTTTTCAAGTTATTTAAAATTTGTGAAAGGTGCTGTTGGTCTTATGGTTAACTTTTTAGATGTTTGTTTAAAATGGGATGATATTGATAACCGATTCCACAGTAGTATTTTTCGAAAGGAGACATTTACAAATGGGTACCTACATTTTTCCAGCAACCATCCTAGGCACATTATTAAAAACATCCCCAGGGGCCAGTTCATCAGAGCTTGTCGGATGACCTCCAAACAAACTGATTTGATGGACGAATTTGAGTTTATTGTTTCTCTTTTTATGGACAGAGGGTATCACAAATCAATACTGGTTAACACCAGGAAAGACATTTGGAATAGGCGAACAAAGCAATATCCAGCTTTGCTTAACTATTCTAACAGGCTGGAAAGCATTGACAACATTATTCCTATTAACACCACCAATAGGGGTAACCCGAACACTAATTTGATTTGTTCTATTGAGATGAGTAGTGATGTTACACATATACAAAATTTAGTTAGGAAAAATTGGTCGGTGATAAGAGGAAACTTGGATTTATCTAAGGTTGTTGGTGACCAACCTGTCTTTGTGTCTAGAAATACTCGTAATTTGAAAAAAATTCTGGAGTCCAAAAATAATTACAACGATAACACGATCACCAACAACAAAAGCATGCAGTGTTGTCATCACTGCAATGTGTGTAGGTACATTTCTGTGGGACCCTGCATCAACATAGAATCTTACCACAGAATTTTGACTGCACCTAATTGTGTCAATTGTGACACCAGTGGTGTAGTATACATTAGTTTGTGTAGTTCTTGTCCAGCTTTTTATGTTGGAATGACTAGTAGATGTCTTAAGACTCGTATTAAAGAACATCTTTATGACATAAAAAAGAAAGAATTAACTAGTGCTTTATATAAGCATTCTATTGTTTGCACCAATTTTAAGAAATTTTTATTCTCTATACTAGAAGTATGTCAGGCTGACATGAGAGGAGGGGATTTTAAAAATTATATATTACAAAGAGAAACTTTATGGCAGATGAAACTAAAAGCTGACAAACATCCAGGCATCAACGAAGCTGTTAACATCAAATGCTTTTTGAAACACAGGAAGTTGCATCTCCATAAAAGGAATGATGCTGTTACTTCCTTTTTTAATTGAAACATCAGTATTAGTTGTTTGCAATCAAGTACTTAATTGTTTAATTGATTTTTTTAAATGTATTTAAACTTTTTTTCTTGACATTTTTTTACTCTGATGAAGTCTTTGGACGAAAGCGGTGAATTAAATCTGGTTACGCTATTATTTTGTCATTCATTCATTCCAGTTTGCCTCTGATTGCTGCTTCTGCTGTTTGATTTTGGTTGTTGTGTCAAGTACAGGCTCTTTGGTGAATTATGTGGTACTTTCATGTTGGAAACGGTGTATTCAGGTAGTGGGTGCTAGTAAAAAAATGAAATTACAACATAACAGATAATGTGAAAACAGAGAGATACAAATACATTTTTGGTAAAGCAGTTTTGACTATTCCCTATATTTTCATAACTGCATTGATTTCATAAATATCATGAAAACTGTGTGACCTGGTGCAATCTTTTATAAAACATTAATGCAAACAATGTTGCTACTGATACTGCCATCTAAGGCAAACAATTTTGTAGATTAGTATAATTTTATATATTGTGAACATATATGCATAGTTTGCACAGATTTTACAATATGACAAGACAGCAGTTTGGTATTCCCTCTTGCCATACATTATTGGAAAGCTGTTGAGCAGTTCAGGAATTCTCCCACTAATATCATGGAACTGTCCAGAATACTTGGAGATGTAAGTCTTTGTTTTACTATAACATTAGTATTTTTTGGCAAACAAAATCAATTTTTTCCCTTCATAAACCTGCAGTATAAAATTAGAATCTGTGACAGACCTTTGATACTAGCACTATTATTTAGCCAATTGTCTACCAAAGAGCTGTCATATTTTACATTTTTTGTAACTCGTATCTTTCATTAGATTTATCTGATGAAATGTGTTTTGAGTGGAGGATTTTTGATAAAAAGTTGACAGGAAGTAAGTGGTTTCCTGGCTTAGTAAACGTCAGGAATCAAAGATGTTTGCTAATTAGCCTCCTGCTGTTCAGGATTGAGTGAGTTAAAAAGATTCCTTCTCAGCACTACCTTCCACTTTCTTCCATCACGCCACTTTTCCCCATGCACATCATTAGTTCTTTGCTATGTTGATAGCCTTGAAGCTTGTTTAGTAGGCTTCTTTTTACTGGGTCAAAGGGCCTTACTGAAATCACTATAGACTGCATCAAGTGGGTTACCTCTGTCCAATTCCATGGCAATGCAATTATGGAACTGGATTGGGTTTGCTCAGCAGGACATTTGAATATGATCCCATGTTGATTAGCATTCTTGAGTATGTTTTTCTTTAGGTATGCTGCCAGTCTGTCATTCAGTATTTGCTCTGCTATCTTCCCCACAGTTAAGGTCAGGTTGAATGACATACATTTTCTTGGTTGTTCTTACTGCTGTGTTTGGTAATTGGCATTGCTGCAGCTTTTTTGCATTCTTCTGGAACTCCCCCACTGACCAGTGACCTGATGAACACCACTGTTAGAGGATTTATCAGGACATTGGCTAGATTTTTTTATGTGTGTTTTTTGCAGTGGATCCCCTCTGGTCATTGTGCCATGTCCTCCCTCTCAAATTGGTCAGCTTCTGTTCTACCTACAAGGCTTCCCTGCTTCCAACAGCACTGCTTGACATCATAAGTAGTCTCAGTGTGTAGCAGTGCATTTCCAGTGTCATCTTGTTGTAGTGTAGAGTAGCATGCCTGCCATGGTACGGAGTTCTGGAATATGGTAACACTGCGCTTTTCATACTGGGGAGCCCCACTCTATAACATCAGCTTGCCTTCCAAACCATTTAATCATAACTTTGTCACAAAAAACATTTGTAATTAACTAGCAGTGCAGTATAATGTACATTGGATGTCGAATGAATCAGTACTCTTTTAAGATGTCTGACTGCCAAAATGCCAAGTTAAGGAACTCTACTTCCAATAAGTTGAACTGTTTTTATAGTTTTTATAGACAATGACAGCAAAGGATCCATTACCTTAATCCTGAGATACTCAGAACATTGGTTTTGTAAGAGTTTGTATCTTTAAAATAGTTCACCTGAAACTTAAAACGAAAGTTGTATCTTATAGTTATTGCATTTGTACATATGAGAACAGACTCACTAAAAATAAAGAAGGTATGTCAGAAATTAAAATAACAAAGTAAATCTGCTAAATAAATACAAATTGCTCTGTAGAGATTGCTTTTTTGCCATAGAGGACTATGCCTGTTATTCCCGTTTACTAACTATACTATTTTTATGTTACCTAAGAATAATAAAAATGTTTTGTTTTGCTGAAAAATCAAATTTTCTATCTTAAAGATTGCAAAGTCTCATAATTAGCTTATTCAGTAAGCATAAATTTTAACTGATTTTTTTCCAGTGGGGGTTTGTCCCCCCACTTCCCTTCTAACTGAATTTACTATATCTTAAGACTGCTGTACCACATAGTAATGTGAATATTTGTTTTTACTGGAAAATTCAAATATTCTGTCTTCAGGATAGCAAGGTGTTATGACTACAGAAGATTTTTAGCCCACATGCTGGAACAATGAATGTGTTTTAATTTTTCTAGTTGTATATTGCATATTTCATTCCAACTGATTTGCTGAGTGTTAATATGTATCAGGCAGTAGCATGTTCCATGCTCCATATCAGTTACTTGTTCAGAGTAGAGGTGGCACTGTTTGAAAGAAATTCAGTATTAGCATAAAAGGGCTGCATAGAGTAATAAGTTTTGTTATTAGAACTGTATAGTTCAGAAGTTTGAAACACACCAGACTACATTAAGAGTTCATTTATTTATTTGGCTACTGGGAGAGTCTGACTAGGTAAGGAAGCCATTTTCAGCGGAAGCTCGGGGGGAAGAAAGCTCCAATATAAAGAAATAGAAAATATATTTTTACATGTTCAACAACAGAAAAGAAAAAAATAATTTACATGTGGTCCAAGAAGAGCCAATTACATACATTTGTACATAGGAAGATTAACAAGCATAGCAGATAAGATGTTTTTCAAAGGAGGCACAACTTTATTATGAAAGGATTGCAAGAATAGAACGTTTGCAATTGAAGGAGACCTTATGATTGGAACAGGTTATTTGAATGTAATATAGAGAGCCTCACTTATTAATAGTCCTAGCAGAGTAGGAGATAAGGGTGGTGCAGGTTGGCAGTGAGGGGAGGAAAGGAAGAATTGGGTTAGAGATTCAATGGGAAGATGGTAGGTGGATTTTTCAGCACAGGAAGTTAGTGATTAGATAGAGTATAGTAAAGGGTTAGAAGTGGGGGAGGGAAGGTGAGATTACTTCTAGTGCACTGTGTAAAAGTTATGGTGGGATATATATTGGAGGTTGTAATACAGATGATGGTAGATTACATAGGTTCATAGGTTCATACTAGGCTATCTGCCCAAGGGCATTTATAAGCCTAGCCCATAGTTATGTGGCTTTCGCCACCCCTTTAGTTTGAATAAAAACTATGCCTATCATTTTTCTGTGCCTCTGTCAAGCAGTGACACTGAAGTAATCCCTGGGGTATATCTGCGATCTCCCATCCATTGGTCAAGATTCCTCTTGAACAAGGCCAGCGAGGTGCTCTGCCTCACATGTACCGGGATTTTGTTCCACAGCATAGGGAGTCTCTGGGTGATGAATCTGTCCCTCCAGCACGTTCTATTTATAACCGTGTCAAGGTTTAAGTCTCCGCCCTTGTGGTTCTGAGGGATCTAGATTTTTGAGGTGAAGCATATTCATCAAATCTGGGTTTGACATGGCCTTATATGTCAGGCACAGGTCACCTCTGAGCAAGCGGTATGAGACTGAATAGAGCTGGAGTTCTTTCAGTCGGGCAGCATAAGACATATTTTTGAGACCCTTTATCCTTTTGGTGAGGAACTTTTGGGGCCTTTCAAGCTGCATCAGGTGTCTGGTCAGATACATTCGAACGGGCATTGTACTCAATCATAGGTCTAATGAGTGATGAGTACAGGGGGACGATGACCTCCCTTGATCTAGATGTGAATCCCTTCATGATCAGGTGGGCGATATAGAAGGTTTTCCTAACTACTTTAGCAACATGAGTGTCAAATGAAAGGCTACTGTCAACTTGGGTCCCCAGATCCCTGATGACTTTTTCTGTGCTCAGTGGATTGCCACCTATATGGTAGCTAGGGGTAACCTTGTTTTTCCCGAAGGGTATGACTATGCATTTTTTGGCGTTTAACTTCAGGCCATGGCTCTGGCACCAGTTATCCGTTCCTGTGAGGCCCTTCTGGAGGATATCTGTGTCAGATGTGTTTTCGACTATGGCGCCCAGTTTGCAGTCATCTGCAAACTTTGTCAGCCATAACCCTCCTGTGTTTGCTTGTACTTCAGAAAAGTAGATGCCGAACAAGAGTGGACCCAGGACTGAGCCCTGTGGGACACCACTTGTGACAGGCTTTGAGTCTGACATGGCTCCAGCAACTCTGACCCTGTGGGTTCTGTCGCTTAGCCAGTTTGCAACCCATCTTGTGATGTATGGGTTTACATTCAAGCTGATGAGATTTTCGATGATGCCTGAGTGGGGTATTGTGTCGAAGGCCTTTGCCAGGTCGAGGTAGGCTGTATGGACTGCCTTTCCCTCATCAATGGCCTTGGTGACTGTCTCGAAAAAGTCAACCAAGTTTAAGAGGCAGGATCTGCCTTTGACAAAGCCAAACTGGGTTGGATCCAAAGTCTGCAAGTTCCCTATGTCTTTATTTATGAGTTCCATTATGATCCTCTCCATGGCTTTGCAGATAAGGCTTGTCAAGCTAATGGGGCGGTAATTTCCAGGGTCTGTGGAAGCACCGCCCTTATGAAGTGGGACCACAGTCACCGTGCGCCACTCCTTGGGTACGTATCCTGAGGTGAGGCTAAGATTAAACAGCTGTCCTAATTGTGGGTTTAATTCCTCGTTGAGTTCATGAAGCACACAGCCGGGGACACCATCCGGTCCCATGGATGCTGTGTTTTTTGCCTTAGTGAGGGCAGTTCTCACCTGGGCGTTGGAGATGTTTGGGGGCTACAATCCTCTGGAATAGATATCTCTCCTTTTGGGGAGGGGAGAAGTTTGCACTGAACCTGTCAGCCAGTATGTTAGCAATGTGTGTAGGTTCAGTAATTTTCACATCATTTTGAACTAATTCTGAGCATATCTGGGAGTTTCCTCCTAGGTTTCTAACATAGCTAAAGAAGGCCTTATGATTGTCTTTAGAGTCCTTGGCGATTTTTCTCTCAAAATTTGCCTTGGATGATTTTATGAGAGCTCTTAGTTTTTACTTATAATGATCAAAGGTGTCTTACCTTTCAAGGATTTTGCTCTATCTTGTAGTAGCTTCCTCCTTTTGTTGTAGAGCTTGTTTATGGCTGGGGTCCACCAGACTGGACGCTTGCCTTTGGTACAGAGAGTCTTAGTTTTGTTTGGGATTGCCTGATCCATGCAGTCCTGTAGGTGCTGGTAGAAGGCATTTGTAAGTGATTCAGCGGTTTGAGTAATGTTTACCACTGGCTCAGGGGCCTTAAAGGAGACCACACTAGTTTTAGAAGTGTGAAATCGGCTTTTGAGAAGTTTTTCACTGTGGTCTTTTTGTTTCAGGTGGGGGCGGGATGAGGACCTCCAGCGAGATTAGTTTATGATCTGATCTCACCAGTGAGGGGTATACTTCGGTGTTGAACATTTTGATCCCATGTTCGTGATGATGAGATCAAGTATGTTTTCACCTCTTGTGGGGATGGTGACTAGTTGTTCCATGGCATTTGAGTTTATGAACTCCAGGAATCTTTGGGTTAGAGTGTTCGGGCTTGAGTAGTGTTCCCAGTCTATATTAGGGTAGTTGAAGTCACCTAGTATGATGGTGTTTGGAGATACATTTATCCCTCCAATGTTTTCAGGAAGGCCATGTGAGGTTCCTGAGTTTGAGAGGGTGGCCTGTAACATGCTACAAATTGCAGAGCAGTCTTGCCTATGGTTAATTGCACCTGGATGGTCTCCGATGCATCGTGCGTTGCCACCAACCTTGAGGTGTGGGTGTCCTTTATGAATATGGACACCCCTCCTTTCTTGGTGTTGTCCGGATTTTGGGGCCGAACGCATGATATGAGGTGAAACCTGTTAGTGCTGGGGTGCTCTCAGGAGCCTTGAACCAGGTTTCTGTCACAGCACAGACATCGATGTTCTCCATATTGAGAAGGGCCTCGAGTGTGTGCATCTTGAGATTGAGACTTCTGGCATTGAGCAGCATTACCCTTAGTTTTTTCCTCTTTGGTGTTCTAGGGTGCTGCGTTTAGACTTTGAGCCTTGGCCAAAACAGGCAGTATGGGGGTGGCGACAGCCTTTGCCAATATCCGGAAGCCCAGGGTGACAGGTGCAAGCCGTCCCTTGCGAAGCAGCGTGGCTTGTCCAGCATGTCATCCCAGGCAGACAGACATTGGATCCCCTTTGAATGACACCAGAATTTAAGCCAATTATTAAAGCTGATCATCTTATCACTGTATTGTGGCATCATTCTAGGTGAAGGTAGGATACTGCTCAAGGTCCGGGTCATACCTGCCTGGGCTACATAATCAGAGAGCTCCTCGATGTCCCTTTTCATGTAGTCCAAGGAGGTACGTCTCAGGTCGTTGACACCAGCGTGGACAATGACTGAGTCGTACTTGTACCTGCTGTTGAGAGACCTGAGTGCTTGCGTTATGTGGTGGATTCTAGCGCCCGACAGGCAGCTTACTGTGACCTTCTCCTTACTCAGTCTGGTGAGCGGGACGTCAGTGTGTCTGACTATGGAATCACCAATGACAAGTGTGTCTGGCATTTTGTTTGGCCTTAAGGGCTGTGACTGTTTGACACTCTGACTGTGTGGTCTATGTGTTGCATGTGTTGGGTCGTGAGGTGGTAGTTGTTTGGGTGTCTGCTTTGGTGGCCTCTGCTGTTTTGGTAAATTTTTGATCAGAGCCTCCGAGTATGTCTTTGTGTGAGTATGTGTATGATTTGAAGTTGTGATGGTACCATGTGTGACTGGGTATGTATTGTGTGTGGTTACCTTCTCCTCCTGTCTGGTCTTGCCAGTCCTATGTTGAGAGAGCTCAGCCTCCAGTTTGGCCGTATAGTTGCATCTCTCGGATATATTTGTGTTTTGTGGGAGAAGGAGAGGATTGTCTGTGTACATGACGCAATTGTAACATTGCCTCAATATTCCCAGGTTCACCAGTTGAGCTGGAGAGGACACTAGCAACTGATCCCTCGACATACTAGAAGTAGTAGATAAAGAACTTTCAAAGGACTCCGGGGGAAGTGGGTTTTAGGCTGGTGGGGTGCTATCTATAATAAGAGTGCTTTATCAAGGTGCAAGTACTGTAGGAGTAAGTGCTAGGCTTTACAGAAAAAGAATAGTCTACTTGGGAATCAAGTAGAGATGAACTTTTCAGCTATAGGATATGCTGGTTAGATCAGCAGTACAGTTTAGCGTGTTTTATAGCAGGGGGCTGAAGGGAGCTAGGAATTGGCCCAAAACGACCAATGGACTACTAGTTTCTGGCTGAAACTTCACCAAATCGGACAAAAAGGCCGCTCAGTGCTTCCCACTCCCACTGGTAAGCAAAGAAACTTCCCTCCTTCCTAATAAGGCAATGGATCAGTAACAGGAACTAAAAACAAAGCCCAGGGATCAGCAACTCTGAAACTGGACTACTCTAGTTCAGTAAGGCGGGAAAACAAGAGATTTTTTTGTTTTATTACAGAGATAAGGAAATAAACAGACAGTAAATGCTATAAATGCTGTAAATCGGCTAGCGCACTTTAGTGTGTAGCCTACAGAAACAATTTGCAACAATTAGTAACTTAAAGTGCAATAAACAGTGTAAAATGCAGAAATCACTTAAAGTAGCAGTAAAACAGGCGAAATGCAGTCGCTAGCTTAATAACAGTGGGAAAGCCACAAAAAATACTTATATTTGGTAGAAAGTCACTCTTTTAGCTCTCTGCTGCTTGGATCACTCTGCAGGCCACCACGAGGATCTGTGCTGAGTTGGTACAAGCTGGAAAACGCGTGTTTAGCGTGTTTTATAGCAGGGGGCTGAAAGGAGCTAGGAATTGGCCCAAAACGAAGGCAAGAGGGGAGGAAGTGGGAATGGGGAAGCTGAACTAGGGTAAACAAAGGGGCTGGAAGTCAGCCTGGTTTGGAACAGCAACAGATACGTAATTTGTGTAGGAAGTCTTTTAGTTTATCCTTGAATTTTTTTAAGTTGGAGATAGTTCTGATGTCTAAAGGTAGAGTGTTCCATAGTTTAGCCATTGAGTAGTATAGACATTGTCCAGCAATTTTGTTTGGTTTATATACAGTTAGAAGCTGTTTGTCTTCAGAGCGGAGCCCGGCTAGGTGTGTAGATTTGGAGTATTGAATTTAAGGCAGGGCAGACTTCAGGTTTATAGATAATTTGGTGGGCGATTGTTAGTTGTAGGTAGTTGAGATGTTGGGGGAGTTCAAGACAGTTGAGAGGGGTAAGAGCTGTATAGTGCTGTTTATAGTGTGATGCACCTACTGCATGTTTGACAATTTTATTGTAGCAGGGTTGAAGCTTGTTTTTAGTGTAGTCTGAAGGTTGGTTGAAATGGGGGCACCATATAGTAAGGAAAGTATCAGGTAGGTTGTGGCTAATGTTGTTTTGGTGGCTGTATCCATAAAGTTTTTGTGCCTATAGAACATCCCTAGTTTTTGGTGTGTTTTTTTTTATAGTGTTACGTATATGAAGGTCAAAGGTAAGTTTATTATCTATTGATACTCTAATAATTTGGTGTGTGGGACCACTTTGATTTCTGTGTTTTATAAGGAATAGATATTAAAGTCAGTTGAGAGTGTCCCTGGTGTAAAAAGGAGGAGCTTAGTTTTAATGTGGTTAAGTAATAGTTGTGCATTACTGTGCCAGGACTCAATGAAGGAGAAAGCAGTTTAGTTTATTTGTCTCAGGTGTACTGTGTTGTTGGAAGAGATGAGAGTTGAGTCATCTGCTTATTGGATTAGTGAAGTTTGTCAGGAAGCAGTGCAGAGATTATTTGTAAAGGTATTGAAGAGGAAGCGTCCAAGGATGGATCATTGTGGAACTTCAGTTTTGTTGATTAGGTATTGAGAGAGACAGCCTTGCCATTTTCCACATTGTTTGTCGGATAGGTAGCTAGTAAACTACTGTAGAGAGTTTGGTGAAAGGCCTAAGGAAGAGAGTTGCTGTTGAGTTAGTTGTTTTCTTGTTTCACAAACATCAAGTTATTTTTAAATCTGTTTCAAATATTACATTTCAGTGATGTCAGAGTCAACAGGGTTAGCTCCAATAACCCTTTATGCACCTCCTGAAAACTTAGTGCTGTAGCCCTTGTAGTGGGCTAATAAAAGCCTGATAGCCCAAGATCCACACAGCTGTAAGACCTAGCAGACTTTTGGGCTTTTCTCTTTTTCACAGTTGTACTTCCACACTGCAGAGGCATAAGAAAGCATGCAAATATGACTTTACATAGGAACTGATATAGCTGAATAGTGCTGTTCATCTACTTCACTTCAGTTTTGCACACATTGTGTTTTTGAATTTGGATCCAGGAAAAAAAATGTATTCTTTTTCCAGGTCTTTCCAGTTTCACCTTTCCGATTATCTGCTGGTCGCTCAGATTCTCTGAAGCAGGTAAGATTCACTGTCATCACCAGATTGGATGAAAAATTGGTAATACTTTAATACATTGTGTTTCTTTTCTAGTGAGTACTGATGTATTTTCCTCTCACCCTGCAGGAGGAGAGCATGGACATTACACACAGAGATAACACACTTACCAGGTGAGCATGTTAGACAATCCTGCTAAACAACTGTGTTGTGATTCACATGACAGAGCAAAGATAAAAGGCTGTCACAATGTCAGCAGCACATTTTTAATGCCATCAATTCAGAAGTGGAGTTTGACTATGTCACATCTTTGAGTAGTTGGTATGCGCAACTAAAGGACAGACACATTGCTTCATGCTGTAGTCTTGCTATGTTCATCCCTGCTCTAAAGTTTAGTTATACAGTATTTCAGGACATTTCAAGACATCGCCTGTCTATAAAACTCTTCCATATTACCTCACACTTCCCTTCTAACATCTAGAATGCAAACTGTTTCTACCAAGCACAAACACTAATCCTACACCCCTTTATTGTACTCTCCTAATACTATCCAATGACCAAACTTCCTGTCAGGGTCAGATACACTACATCTTCTCCTCTCCTACAGATACAACTCTCCAGCCCCACCACTCATTACCTCTTAACCCAGTAATTTCTCCTAATCTATACAACACAACTTACACGGGATGTTATCAAAATAAATTTCTTCCACTTCATCTAAAATCTAAAACCTTTCAATACTATACCAGACTCATAAGTCTTCTTCTTCTTTCAGCTGCTCCCGTTAGGGGTCGCCACAGCAGATCAACTGTTTCCATTTCTTCCTGTCCTCTGCATCTTGCTCTGTCACACCAACCACCCGCATGTCCTCTCTCACCACATCCATAAACCTTATCTTAGGCCTTTCTCTTTTCCTGTTACCTGGCAGCTTCATCCTTAGCATCTTTTTCCTAATACACTCTGCATCCCTCCTCAACACATGTCCAAACCAACGTAATCTTGCCTCTCTGGCTTTGTCTCCAAACCTTCCAACCTGGGCTGACCCTCTAATATACTTATCCCTTATCCTGTCCATCCTCGTCACACCCAGTGCAAATCTTAACATCTTCAACTCTGCAACGTCAAGCTCTGACTCCTGCCTTTTTGTCAATGTCACTGTCTCCAACCCATATAACATAGCTGGTCTCACTACCCTCTTGTAGACCTTCCCTTTCACTCTTACTGGCACTCATCTGTCACAAATCACTCCTGACACTCTTCTCCACCCACTCCATTCTGCCTGTACGCTCTTCTTCACCTCTCTTCCACACTCACCATGATGTATATATATTGTGTGGAATGTATTGTTTTTTACTCCTTGAAGGCTGTTGGTGGCCGAGGCGCTAGAGAGAATAAATCCTTTTACTGCTTGATTCCTGTTGTTTCGTTTTGTGGCGAAGCATTTCCTATTTTGGTGCCTTTTTTTTTTTGGTGCCTTTTCTGTGTTGCATTTCTACTTGATGCTATCTCCTATCCAATCTCCATCCTTGTCAACCAGTCTATATCTGAACAATATATTCCACAAACCTGGAAAATATCCCACATAATTGCTTTGCACAAAGGTGGCAGCCCGACTGAATTCTTCAGTTACAAACTTATGACTATCTTATCCCCTTTATCCAAAGTCTTAGAAAGGTGCAGTCATATGCAACTTTTCAACAATCTCTTAACTAATAACCTACTTTCTAGCATACAGCACTGATTTAGACCAAATCATAGTACCACAACTGCCCTGCTTAGCTTCACCAGTACTGTCAACCAACACAGAAATGATGGGAATCTGGTATCTTCCATATTCTTAGACCTCTCCAAAGCATTTGATTCTGTTTCTCATCAGAAATTACTTAACAAACTTTCCACCCTAAAACTCAGCCATTCATCACTCACATGGTTCCTTAGCTACCTAACTAATCGACAACAAGCTGTCAAATGGCAATAGGAACTTCCATCCCTTTTACTTGTTTATATGGAGTTCCCCAAGGATCTATCCTAGGTCCCCTACTTTTCCGTATATTCACCAACAGGCTTCACACAGCAACTCCTCTAGCCTCTGTAGTCCAATATGAGTGGCGCAGTAGTGCAGCAGTTAATGCTGTCGCCTCACAGCAAGAGGTTCTCCAGTTTGATTCTTGGGTGGGGTACCTTCTGTGTGGAGTCTGCATGCCCTCCTGCATTCACGTGGCTTTCCTCTGGGTACTCCGGTTTCCACCCACATTCCAAAGACATGCATCTGGAGCATTTCTCCCCAGACCTCCTCTGAAAATAGGCCCTACCCTAATTGGACTTTACTGGTCAGCAAATGTTAAATGTATTTATTTTTTTATTTATTTAACATTTGTTAACTGGGAAAGTCCAACTAGGACAGAACCTATTTTCAGTGGAGGCCCAGGGAGAAATGCTGCAGATCCATGACTTTGGAATGTGGTAAGAAAATGTAGTACCCAGAGGAAACCCATGCAAACGCAGGGAGGACATGCAGACTATGCACAGAAGGCAGCCCAGCTGATAATCGAACCTGAGATCCTCTTGCCGTGAGGTGACAACTTTAACTGCTTCACCAAAATAAATAAAAAATGTGCTAATGACTCCACTGTCATCTGTGCTTCAGTCTTTCCTGGCAGTTAAAACATGGTTATCAAACTCACAACTAATTCTGAATCCATCCAAATCTAAACTTTTTCACCCCGGTAAATCACATGACCTCACAATTCCATTCCAGTTATACTCTTCCAATAATACCATAATATCGACCACAGGGCAAACAAAACTACTAGGTGTGTTAACTGACAATAACCTAAAGTATGACATACATCTATCTCAGTCTAGCAAAAAGACACACATAAAACTAGGTGCCCTATATAGACTCAAGCCCTTCCTCTCTAGCACTACAAAACAGGCAATTGCCAGAACTCACCTTCTCTTTGCCCTTCTGTATACCTCCCCCATCCTCACCAACCTAAGAAAACTGATTTGACCAAACTACAAGCATGTTGCAATAAAATTGCTAAATTCGCCACCAACTCCCCTGACAGGTCTCATCACTGTTCCACCTTAAAACAATTGAACTGGCTTGAACTTCCCCATTACGTAACTTGCACCCAGCTTCTTACTGCCCACAGACTGATCCACTAACCAGAAAAAACACGTACTCTTCGTCAATCGCTTATATCCTATAATAACACCCGAGTCCTCCGGTCCTCAAATAAATCCCTACTCCATATATCCAAGTCCAGAAATGCCACTGGTGACTCTGTTTATTCTAATTGCATCTCTAAAATTTGAAATACTATTCCATATCCCGTCATAACTACTTCTAAATTACAGGTTCATAGGTTGCTACCAGGCTATTGGCCCTAGGGCCTATACAAGCCTAGCCATAACAATTCCCTGGCTATTTCTCCCCACAGTGTTTACTTCCCTGGACCCCTGTCTAGCAGGGTGACTGACGTGTTCCCCGGGGTGAATTTTCTATCTCCCATCCAATCATCAAGGTTCCTTTTGAAGAGGGCCAAAGAGGCGCTCTGTTTGACATGTATGGGCAGTCTATTCCAGAGTCTGGGGAGTCTCTGGGTCAGGAACCTATCCCTCCAGCATGTTTTGTTCATTGTGATGACAAGATTTCGATCCCTGGACCATGTATCTCTGAGGTATAGGTATTTCTTTAAGTGTAGCATGTCCAACAGCTATGGGTTTGACATGTCCTTGTATGTTAAGCAGAGATCACCTCTGAGTAGACGATATGCGACAGAGTACAGGTGGAGTGTTTTTAGACGGTCAGCATAGGGCATCTGCTTTAGACTTGTGATTCTTTTAGTGAGGTATTTCTGCGGCCTTTCCAATTGTTGCAGATGTCTTGAAAGGTACATACCAAATGGGGCATTGTATTCTATAATGGGTCTAATGAGGAATGAGTACAGTGGGACAATGACCTCCTTTTTTCTGGATGAAAAGCCCTTAGTGATGAGGTGTGCCACATAGAAGGATTTCCTGACTGTTGTGGCGATGTGGTTATCGAAGGTGAGGCCACTGTCCACCTGTGTCCCTAAGTCTCTTATCACACTTTCGGTGTTTAGTGTACTGCCACCTATGTGGTAATTCATGGGTACATGTTTTTTCCCCAAAGGGGATAACTATACATTTCTTGGCATTGAGCTTGAGTCCATGGCACTGGCACCAAGCATCTGTTTCTGTAAGGCCCTTTTGTACAATATCCACATCATTTGGGGATTCAGTAATGGCTTCCAGTTTGCAGTCATCTGCAAACTTTTTTAGCCAGAGTCCCTTAGCGTTGGCCTGTACTTCAGAGAAGTAGGTGCCAAACAAGAGCGGTCCCAGGACTGAACCCTGAGGTACTCCACTTGTCACTTGTCTGGAGCTGGATTTGGAGTCGGCTACTTTTACAGTCTGGGTTCTGTCAGTAAGCCAGTTGGCAACCCATTGAGTGATGTAGGGATTAATGCCCAGCTTAGTAAGTTTATCTACAATTCCAGAATGGGGGATGGTGTCAAAGGCCTTGGCGAGGTCCAGATAGGCTGTGTGGACCACCTTACCCTTGTCAAAGCACTGAAAACTGATTCAAAGAAGTCAGTCAGGTTCAGGAGACAAGATCGGCCCTTCACGAACCTAAACTGCAAGGGGTCCAGTGTTTGAAGGTTGCCAATGTCTTTGTTTATAAGTTCCAGGATAACACGTTACATGACCTTGCAGATCAGGCTTGTTTGACAGATGGGGTGGTAGTTCCCAGGATCCAAGGTGGATCCCCCTTGTGGAGTGGGATAACTGTAGCTGTGCGCCACTCAGTGGGCATGAAGCCTGAGGTGAGGCTAAGATTAAACATGACACTTAGGTGAGGTGCCCATTCATTTGTTAGTTCATGTAGTACACAGCCTGGGATGTCACCTGGACCCATGGATGCTGTATTCTTAGCTTTGGAGAGTCCATTTTTTACCTGTGTGGCCATTATTACTGGAATTTGGCAATCTTTTGGTATTGAGATGGGCCCTTTAGGGGGTGCGAGGGGGGTGAAGTTTGCACTGAATCGATTTGTCAGGATATTGGCAATATCCTTGGGATCAGTATATTTAATGCCATTCTATTGTAGCTCAGAGTAGATCTGAGCATTACCATTTAAATTCTTGACATAGCTGTAGAATGCCTTGTGGTTGTCTTTGGAATCTTTGGCAATTTTATTTTCGTAACTAACTTGGAGGATTTTATGAGGGATCTCAGCTTCTTACTGAGGCTGGTAAGGGAGTTTTTTGCATCCTGGGATTTTCCTCTTTTCTGCAACAGTTTCTTCCTTTTGTTGTAAAGTTTGTTTATGGCAAGGGATCACCAGATTGGCTTCCTTTTTTTGGAGGAGAGCATCTTGGTTCTGTTGGGGATGGCACGATTTATGCACGAGTGGGTGTGCTCATACAGTGCTTTAGTGTTGGATTCAGCAGTCGAACTTTCAGTTCCCGTCTGCATGGGTGTCATGAAGTTTGTCACTTCTGACTTGAGTAGCATGAAGTTGGCTTTGGAGAAGATTTTTATGGAGGTTTCCTTACTGGGGGGTGAGGGTGGGATGTGGATGTCAAAGGTGATTAGGTTATGGTCAGACCTGACCAACGAGAGGGTGACCATAGGTGTGGAGCATCGATTTCCCATGTTGGTATTGACCAGGTCAAGGATATTGGACCCCTGGCGGGTCTAAGGATTAGTTGATCCAGGGCATTGGCATTTATGAATTCCAAGAACCATTGGGCAAAGGTGTTGGTACACGAGGAGTTTTCCCAGTTAATGGCAGGGTAGTTGAAATCACCCAGTATTAGGGTGTTTGGTTGTATCTTAATATTTTCCAGTATGTTTAGAAAGGTGTAGTAAGAATCTTGAGGCATGGTGGGGGATCTGTAGCAAGCTACAATTTGGATTGCAGTCGTACCTAGTGTTAGTTGCACCTGGAGAATTTCAGATGCAGTGTGTTGGGCAACTAGCCTGGTGTTGTGAATATCCTTGGTGAATATGGACACTCCTCCACCTTTAGTGTTTCGGTCCTAGTTTGGTGGCCAAAAAGTGTGGTAAGAGTTGTAGCCTGGTATTGCAGGGGTACTCTCTGGAGCCTTGAACCAGGTCTCAGTTACTGTACAGATATCGATGTTCTCTATTTTAGGAGTGCCTCGAGAGAGTGCATTTTGAGGTTTAGACTTCTAGATTTGAGTAGCATTAACTTCAGATTTTGCATGCTTGTACCTGTTACGGTGGTGGTTTTGTCCTTTGAACGTTGCCTAAAAAAGGCACTATAGGGGTGGCAAGAGCCTTAACCAGTAACCTGAATCCCAGGGGTGACAGGTGCAGACCATCTCTGGCAAAGCATCGTGGTCTGTCGATCATGTCGTCCCAGGCAGACAGATACTGGATCCCCTTTGAATGACACCAGAAGCTTAACCAATTGTTGAAGTCAGTCATTTTGTCCTTATACTGTGGTGTCATTCTGGGCAAAGGCAGGATGCTACTCAAGGGTAGGGTCATACCTGCCTGTGCACATGATCTGAAAGCACTTCCATGTCTCTTTTCATGTAGTCCAGGGAGGTACATCTCAAGTCGATCACTCCAACATGGACAATGACAGTCATATTTGTACTTGTTGTGGAGTGACTTGACTGCATGCATTATGTGGCAGATCCTGGCACCCGACAGGCAGCTGACTCTAATTTTCTCCTTGATCAGCCTGGTGAGTGGGACATCAGTGTGCCTGACTATAGAGTCACCTATGACTAAAGTGTTGAGTACGTTGTCTTGCCTTAGGGGGTGTTGTTGGGTGTCACACTGGTGTTGTGAGGTATGTGACACTTTGGTTGTGACTGGTGTTTGTTAGCATTTCAGCTTCAGAGGTCCTTGTTGCTTAGGCAGGTTACTGTTAAGGGGCTCCACATATGTGGGTTTAGTGTTGCTATGTGTGGGTGTTGGTGGTGTGGGTTTAGAAGGGCTGTGTGTTGCTTGACATGTAGCGCAGGTGCTAACCTTCTCCTCTTGACTGTCTAGGACAGTCTTGGGTGGAGAGAGCTTTGCTTCCAGTTTGGCTATGTAAGTGCATCTCTTGCAGGTTGTGGTGTTGGATGGTAACAGGAGAGGGTTGTCTGTGTACATGAGGCAATTGCTGCATTGCCACAGTATGCCCAGATTCACCAGGTGGACAGGAGAAATCACCAGAAGCTGACCCTTGGACATGCCTGGTTTAGTGCTTTTTTTTTCTTTTTTGTAAAGTACAAGAGCTGTTTTCCCTTACCTTATAGCTACTTTGCAATTATAGGTTGTTTAGTGCCTACGATTAATTTATCCTTATTAACAAGGAGAGTTGAGTGCTTGTCTCAGTTTAAGACTTCCTAGTGCTTTCCAGTAGGTTTTAAAGCAAGTGCTAGTCACAGGGATGCTTAAAGATAAGATGAAAAAAAATGGTTTATCTTAAACACTGCAGTATGCACTAGAGGAGTTAGATGTGAAAGTAGGTAACTTAAGTTTTACCTGTCTAAAAAGTTTTAGTGGAGAGTCACTATTTTTAAAACAGCAAGACAGATTGAAAGGGGGTGGTCACTTTTGTATTCTGGTACTATGGAATACAGTAGGATGGCCAATAAATTTAAATAGTTGAAGGGAAGTGATTTCACAAAATGATAATTTTGTGCTTACTCACACAAGCCAGTAAAAACAGAGAGGAAATTAGATATATGGTCAAATTAACATAAGAGGAAGGCAACTAGAAAGACTGGTGTTTAAGAACGCTACAGTAACCAGGTGGGAGGGTGAGGAAAAAAAATCTGCCTGACTCACAAGAGACAGAGCTGTGGTCTCTTTTCAAGTTTTAATATGCAGTTAAACCGAGAATACAAGTAAAACACAAGGTAAATAAAATAAATCACAGAATTCAAAATAGAAAAAGGCAGTAAAGTAATACAACAAATAAAAAGCAGACTAACCTTTCCCTCACAGCAAAGTGTAGCAGAGTCTGGGTGAGCCTTTCTAGTAAAGCTCTGAAATGTTTGATTTTACCCCTTAAATAGAAGGTTTAGTTCCTAGCTCCACCCCCTCAGTTCACAGATGATTAACCTTAAGTGGTCTGTTCTATTGACCTGTACTAATTTCTGCCTGACTCACAAGAGATAGAGCTGTTGTCTCTTTTCAAGTTTTAATATGCAGTTTGTCCCAGATATTCCATTGAATAACCACTCTGAAAACCTTTCTTTATCAAATTCACATTTTCAGTTCTTTCTAATTTTCAGTTCTTTCTTAGTGTGTCTCCTGTAACATAACTATTTACACTCTACATTTTTAATACAGTTCACTCTTCTTTCATTTTTGTATTTATCTGTGAGACCATTGACATTAAAAGACATTATATAAAGTATCATTGTATTAAAAGTTATTATTCCCACCTTTTATGTATAACACCTTTTTTGTTAAATGTCTAGTTACAGGTTTTGTCTTACATGCATACACCGTTAGGCAAGTTGAAGTTTTATATTGTTGTTATTTGTCATATCCATTTGAGCCTAAGCCACATCTTACAAAACCTATTGTTTTTTGAAAGCCATCAAACAAACAAACTTGCAATACCCCCTAAAACCTGTTAATTTAATACTAACACACAAAACTATGTACATCTTCAAATATTGAAGTTCTACCCTCTTAACAGGAACAAATGTCCCAAACTGACAGCCACACTCACAGACCTGAGTTAACTTAAAAGAAAGATTATCCATGCTAAGACTCATGGTGCAGTCTGTGCTTCTACTAAGTGCTAACTGGTTTTGTCTTATCTTTATAGCTCTCCCAGCTGGGACAATCCCTGAATGCTTTCAGAGAACATTATCTCCTAGCCAGTTTCTCTTTTCTTTTTTCCCCAGCCAATTACTCTCCACCAGGACTGTAACCAATTTTTCTTTATCAGATTGTCTCCATGGAGACATGAAAATGAGACAGACAATTTCTCTATCAGATTGTTTCCATGGAGACATGAGGGCCAGAGACAGAACTGCTACTAAGCATACAGTCATTTGCTAGAAAAAGCCTCATAATATTCAATATTCTTTTTCATTTACTTGCTTTCTCTTAAAACGTGTTACTAAATCAGTCTAAGGTCCTTAAACCAGGATTTTCCACATGCAAGAATGAGAAAAAGCACATTATTTTTTCTTTTGTTGTGCACTTTTAACAAGGCTTTTTTTTCTTTTATTTTTTTTTTTTTTTTTTTTTTTTTTTTTATACATTGCAGTGCCTGCAGTTCTTAAAACTGAACAAGAAGAAAGAGAGAAGGGAGAAAGAAAGGAAAAAAAGAACAGCAGCACCTATTTACAATCCCAATTACCCATAACAATAACTGAAAAAACGTCACTTTATAGCATGAATAGAAAATCATACACCACAAAAACAGTACTATTAAGAAAAAAGTTTTCTTTACTTACAGTTAACTTTCCCCCTCTCTTCCCCTCCCCAAAGCATTTTCTGATCATTAATGACATGAAGTAGGGCATATAGTTTAGAGCCCCCCACAAGTACTACAAATTCTGAAAAAGTTCGGTATTTCCAGATTTTCCTGTTCTGTCATATTTCACAAATATAATTATAAAAACAAACAAATGACCGGAACAGTCAACCGATAATACACTAAGCAAATGCAGTTCCAGTACTCAGCATCCACAAGCACCAGCACTATCGAAATTAGTCCACAGATCAGTTCTCAAATCTCCAAATGTAGTTTATTATAAAAATACACATATAATCCATAAAATCACGTTAAGCGCTTTCATCTTCAAGTGAAGACTTCATCAGAACAGTTAATTCTACCATAGTTCAAGCTATATATAGCCACATACTCAATTCACATGTAGTAATTTCATTGAATACCTTTTTAAAGTGCCAGTGCTGAAATTTAAAAACTTCCCTATGCTCTCAAACAACAAAACACAAAAAAAACAAAACACATATATACATGCTAAAAAGCTTTTTCAACTGATAATAATATATAAAACATATAAAACAACATTTCTTCATACTTTTAAACGTTTCCTATGTTAAAATATATATAAAGCTCAACTTCTCATTTATGTTCTAACATAGGTTTAACTGATATGTATTCATTAATTCCAGGATGGACTGATGCATTAAGCAGTATCTGCCACCTGGTTTCTTTTTCACCTACTAATTTTTTAATATCCCCTCCCCTAATGTTATATTTAATATTCTCCAAAATGCCAAAATGAAAAGTAGTACATTTATCATTGTCCTTAATGTGTTTCCAAAGTGCATTTTTTTCATCATGATTCTTGATACAATAAAAGTGATCGTATATTCTGTTACGTAAACATCTTATAGTCTTGCCTACATAAAAACAAGCACATTGGGTACATTTAGCAAGATATATTAAATTCTTGGACCTACAATTACCCTTCTGAAACCTAATAACAGTATTATTGTAATTTTCCAACTTAATACTTGAACTATTCACAATGTACTGACATTGTGAACAGGTCCCACACTTACTAGTACCTTGGTTCACTCTAGGTGGAACATTGTTAGTAAATTTCTTTTCTAATAAATGTTTGATGTTATATCCATTCCTATACACAAAAGTAGGTTTTTCTCCTACCACTCTATAAACATCTTCCTCAACCCTTAAAATGTTCAAGTTCTTTTGAATTATGTCTTTAATTGCCCCACATTCAGGTGCATACCTAATAACACATGCTTTGCTATATTTTCCATCATCGATCTTGTTATTAACATTATTACCATCATTTTGTACATCTGTTTCTATGGCATCACCTAAGAGTGGTTTATATCTAGTACCACTATATTTTTTCACATATTCTATTACATCATTTATTATTTTCCAGGGGTATCCTCTATCTGAAAAAAGAGTCCAATTTTCGTTAACTCCTTGTCTAACTCCAAAGGGTCTGTTGTCATACGGGCGGCTCGAATACATTGACCATTTATTATATTCCTTTTCTGTAAATATGGGTGGTTACTAGAAAAATGTAGATAAGAATTGCTGAAAGTTGCCTTTCTAAATATATTAGACTTAAATTTTCCATATTTCAGAGTTATTAATGTATCAAGATAGGAAAGAGATTCCTTATCAATATTAAATGTAAATTTAAAGTTCTCACTATAAGAATTGAGATACTTCTTAAACTCTTCTCTCGTAAAATATGTAATTGTGGGAAGGTATGGCAAGGTTTGAGAACAGTATCAATAGAATAGGATGTTTGTCTTGGGATAAAACATTATTGTTATTAGAGTTTATGGAATTGGTACTCTCCCACAATTACATATTTTACGAGGGTGAATACTACAAGCAGACCAGGGGGGGGTGGCTATGGGGGCCTCTTGTGCCCCCATATTTGCCAATTTGGTACTTCTTGATTGGGAAAATGAGTACATTTTTGGTTCAAAATGGAGTGGGTGTATGACCTGTTATTTTGGATTCCTGGACGATATTTTTGTGGTTTGGAAAGGTAGTCAGGAGGAATTAGAAGAGTTTAAGAAGTATCTCAATTCTTGTAGTGAGAACTTTAAATTTACATTTAATATTGATAAGGAATCTATTTCCTATCTTGATACATTAATAACTCTGAAAGATGGAAAATTTAAGTCTAATATATTTAGAAAGGCAACTTTCAGCAATTCTTATCTACATTTTTCTAGTAACCACCCATATTTACAAAAAAGGAATATAATAAAGGGTCAATGTATTCGAGCCGCCCGCATGACAACTGACCCCTTAGATTTAGACAACGAGTTAACTAAAATTGGACTCTTTTTTTCAGATAGGGGATACCCCTGGAAAATAATAAATGATGTAATAGAATATGTGAGAAAATATTGGGGAACTAGATATAAACCACTTTTAGGTGTAGCCATAGAAACAGACGTACAAAATGATGACAATAATGTTAATAACAAGATTGATGATGGAAAATATAGCAAAGCATGTGTTATAAGGTATGCACCTGAATGTGGGGTAATTAAAGATATAATTCAAAAGAACTGGAATATTTTAAGGGTTGAGGAAGATATTTATAAAGTGGTAGGAGAAAAACCTACTTTTGTGTATAGGAATGGGTATAACATCAAAAATTTATTAGAAAAGAAATTTACTAACAATGTTCCACCTAGAGTGAACCAAGGTACTAGTAAGTGTGGGACCTGTTCACAATGTCAGTACATTGTGACTAGTTCAAGTATTAAGTTGGAAAATTACAATAATACTGTTATTAGGTTTCAGAAGGGTAATTGTAGGTCCAAGAATTTAATATATCTTGCTAAATGTACCCAATGTGCTTGTTTTTATGTAGGCAAGACTATAAGATGTTTACGTAACAGAATATACGATCACTTTTATTGTGTCAAGAATCATGATGAAAAAAATACACTTTGGAAACACATTAAGGACAATAATAAATGTACTACTTTTCATTTTGGCATTTTGGAGAATATTAAATATAACATTAGGGGAGGGGATATTAAAAAATTAGTAGGTGAAAAAGAAACCAGGTGGCAGATACTGCTTAATGCATCAGTCCATCCTGGAATTAATGAATACATATCAGTTAAACCTATGTTAGAACATAAATGAGAAGTTGAGCTTTATATATATTTTAACATAGGAAACGTTTAAAAGTATGAAGAAATGTTGTTTTATATGTTTTATATATTATTATCAGTTGAAAAAGCTTTTTAGCATGTATATATGTGTTTTTTTGTGTTTTGTTGTTTGAGCGCATAGGGAAGTTTTTAAATTTCAGCACTGGCACTTTAAAAAGGTATTCAATGAAATTACTACATGTGACTTGAGTATGTGGCTATATATAGCTTGAACTATGGTAGAATTAACTGTTCTGATGAAGTCTTCACTTGAAGATGAAAGCACTTAAAGTGATTTTATGGATTATATGTGTATTTTTATAATAAACTACATTTGGAGATTTGAGAACTGATCTGTGGACTAATTTCGATAGTGCTGGTGCTTGTGGATGCTGAGTACTGGAACAAATATAATTATTGTATTGTAATCCTAGGTTGTATTACTGTTTATCTGCATCTCCCAAATCCTGTCTCTGCTTCATTTCCAACATACTCTACTTTCTTCTAGTGAACTCCCATGCTCCCTTCCTTCTCTCCAACATTTTCTATTGAAACAGTGGAAAAGGTTTCATAGGTACAGTCTCTCTGTGGTCTTTATTACCAGAAAAACAAGAAGCAGAATCTCCTTTTGTGTCACAGCTCACTTTTTGTTGGACAAACTTTTGTACTTCCTCCTTAGCATGTATTTCATCAAAAAATGATTTTGCCCCTCAAGGGAAAAATACCTTGAAGACAGTTGGGTACAGCAGTTTGAATCTCACACCTGCATCTCAACATTCCCTGAACAGTGGAATGAATATACTCCTCTTCTGCCTAGTGTACGAGTAATCATTTTCCAAAAAGACTCTCCTGTCTCCCACTTTTAGTATTTTGTCCTTCTTCCACAGTTTTGTCAGAATAAACCCCTTCTATTGGTAGGATTGCATCTTTACTATGAAAGGTGTAGGCTGCTTTCTCATTGCCAGGTTTGGAGCATGCATACAATGTGCCCTTTCCACTAACAACTCCTGCTGTGGAATATCAGTCCAGTTGCTTATTTGTGCCTTCATAAAATTAATGCACTCTGTTTCTTCCAGCTTCTCTGGTATAACTGAAAATCTCAGGTTTTCCCTTAACGCTGTGCCCTCTAATTCTATTATTTTTTGAAACACGTCTTCCTGAGCAGTCTCATATTCAGCCGCCTTTTCTAGATTTCAACCTCTGATTTTATCATCTCATCTCATCTAAATAACTGTTTCAAGCTTCTTCCATTTTTTCCAGCCTTTTGTTGTTTGTGTTGATATACTCCATCAGTGTTTTATTTATTTTAGCTAGGTCTCTGCGCAGTTTCTTATATCTTCCTGTAGGTTACTGGAAGTCATGTCTAGAGGTTGCATTGCTTTTTGCTGAACAGCTGCAGAACTTTCCCCAATATGTATTTCTTCCTCACTTTTTGAGCTCTTTTTTTCAGGTGCTCTGTATTTCTTTTTTACTGGCATCCAGGCAGTACACTTACTAGCCAGTTACTGAAATGTACCCATAAACACAAAACTGGCCTTCTCTCTTGAGTTTTGAGCTAGAGTTAAGCTGTTACTCAAGGTACAGCCATCTTGGAAGTCTCCTGAATGTCAGACATTTACAAGACTTTTACTTAAAGTATTCTATCATCCTACCAATTGTGTCCCCAAAGGATAATTCCTCATAAGGAGACTCAGGGCTATTACACTCCTCTTCATCAGAACCATAAACCAAAGGTGAAGACATCTAATAAGAACAGGACAAGGACCCCTCATCAGACTCCAAATTGACATCTGAGGAATCTGGTTCCCTGGGCTGTTTAGAAGGGGTAGAGGTCCAAGCGTAAGGAGGCACTGAAACCCCTTGAGGAGGCGTAAGGGCCATCAAGGCAGACAACAAGCCTTGAGTAAACTTTTGCCATTCTTTTTGAGAATGCTTAGGATGAACTGAAACATGCTTTGCCTTTTGCTGTTACTTGGAAGAGATGTCAGCCCTAACAAATACTGGAGGTTCTGACCCTTGGCTAGATTCAGCAAGACGACCTGAAATATCCTCCCTGATCAATATCTGCAGAATTCCTCTAGGACCTCCAAGGTAATCAACTGTGGCTCTCCCTTAATGTCCAGAGCAGATACCTGCAAAGCCCCCAAGGACTTGCAAAAAGATGGAGTCATGCTGGCCTCTGATCGGGTCGTGACAGAGGAATCCAGTAGCCACTTAGCCTACAGAGCTATTACCTGCTTCTAGAGGGACATCCAGTAGAGGCTGGATAGCTAAAGAATTTGTCCGAGACTTCTTGGCCTTCTTCTTACCTATGAGGACTATCTCGGAGTTAATGCATTCCAGCGTGTTAGCCTGGACTAACTGTTTAAGCAGTTGGTTTTCAAGATAAATGGCCAGGAAAGACAAATTGCTTCTGAGTTTCTTAGGCACAAATGCTTTACAGATACTACAAGACGTATGGTTGTGAGAAGCACTCAAACAAAAGAGACACTGTTCGTGATGATCCTTATGGGGGTCTGCCTCCCACACTGACATTTTTCCTTTCTGGATGAAATGAACTCTAGTTAAGCAAAGCAAAATAAATATAAGACCACAGAAAAGGAAAAAAAAGGAAAAAAAAACAACCCTGACAGGGCACTTATCTGATGGCTGGGTATTCTGCAAAGCAACAAGGCTGTCAGACCAATGACCAACAATGGCGTTTGGACTGGTGGCAAAACATCCAGTGTAACTGTCTGTACATCACTTCCATGCCCCATGTCCTGCACGGGGAGCTCATGTGTGATGTACGGCACACACAAGATCACAAGGCCCTGGTTTACTGGCTGAACGTGAGGCCGTCCCTGACAGGAGATCCCTACATTAAAGAACATCTCACTGCTTAAGAATTTCCTTACTAATAAATGGCTATGCCCACGCACTACTCCTGACTAATCTACCTCTCTTCTCCAACAGCTGATATCACTACCCAGTAACCAAAGTATCTCTGCCATTGGTAACTATTTTATATTCTCCCATCCTTACCTCCACACCTTTATTCTTCACAACTAATATAGTCTCTCCCTTTCACACTACTGTATCTGTCTACTGCTGTCTCTGCCCCACTCCTGATCAACTTTTAGACTTTTCAGCCTTTCTACTACACTCCTTAGCTCCTCTTTACTTCCATTGCCAATCTACGATGCGTAATTATAGGACATGTCCAGCTGATCTCTGTATGTTTCTGTATAATGAAAATATTAGTTAAACTTGCATGTGAAACTGTATTTTACACTGCTGTTTACTGCTGTATATTGAAAATTTTAGTTAAACTTGTATATGAAACTTTTTTTACACTGCTGTATGTCTGTGTGAAAGTGTAATTTGTTTTTCTTGTACATTTATAACCTTCAAATACATCTCTAATTGAGTGTAATGTAACTTACTTTGGAGCTTTTCTTCCCAGGCTGCTGCATGGGCTCTGTCCCAGTCAGACAAACCAGTTAAACAAATGTTAAGTAAATAAATAAATAAAATAAAATAAAAATAAAATCAGTACCTCGATGTGAATATAGTAAATAAAAACAAATGTTGAAGGAATGTTAAGTTAATACTCAACCCTCTGTCTCTGTCTGTTAGTGAAACATTCTTTCGAGTGCAGTAGTATGGATGCTTTTCTCAACTACTTAAAATATGAGGTAGAGGAACCACACAGCAGAAACTTTATCTGATAAATCTGTGTCAAGAGTCTATGAAACACCTATTTTCATTTGTTTTTATTTTATTCATTAACTAGATATGCTTACTATACAGAAATACTTATTTCCTGGAGCATACAAAGAGGGATCACCTGGTTAATTGATTTGCTCTGTGCCATCGTTTATGTGCATGGACCTAGCTTGAGATTAATGGAAGACAAACTCTTTAAATGAAGCACATCTACAATGGATCTAACAGGTGGACTGTTTTAACATATCTTAATTTTTCATAGCTTTTGGGTAGGATGTCTCTTTATACTTATTGTGCTTTTAAGACTCATTTGCAGGTGATATATATATATATATATATATATATATATATATATATATATATATATATATATATATATATCTATATATATATATATATATCTATATATATATATATATATATATATATATACATATATATATATATTTATTCAGCCCATCAAAGAGGTATGCTTCATTGCCACAGGTTATAGTTTCCAGGATCTTAAATGATCCAGTCCATCCACTTTTATTTCAGGTTGATATTTCCACAAGCAGCAGTCACTTAGCATCTTTAAAACTCTCTCAGACTCTAAAACACCTCAACTAGCTTAAAGAAAAGGCAAAACCAATTAGCACTTAATAGAAGCACAGGCTGTACCATGCATCTTAGCATGTTTGACCTTTTTTAGGTTAACTAAAGTCTGTGAGTGTAGCTGTCAGTTTGGGACTTTTAGGAGGGTAAAACTTCAGTGTTTGAAGATGTACATAGTTTTATGTCTTAGTATTAAGTTAATAGGTTTTAGGGGGGTATTGGGGGTGTGTTTGTTTTTGAAGAGTTTCAATAAAACAAACACTTTTGTAAAATGTGACATGGGCTCAAATGGGTATGACAAGACACAACTGTATAAAAGTTTAACCTATCAAACAGTGTATGCATGTAATACAAAAGCTGGAACTAGACATTTATCAAAAAATGGATGTTATACATAAAAGTTGGGAATACTAACATTTTAATGCAGTGATGCTTTGTGTAATGTCTTTCAATGTCAATGGTCTTACAGATAAATACAAAAAAGAAAGTAGTGAACTGTATTGAAAAAAATGTAGATTGCAAATAGCCATGTTACAGGAGACACACTTGGAAAGAGCTGAACATGTGAATTTGGTAAAGAACGATTTTCAGGATGGTTATTCACCAGGATACCTGGGACAAAGGAAAAGAGGAGTACTTATATTAATTGCCACAGGACGTCCAATAGTGATAGAAGATGATAAAAAAGATAATGATAGATTTGTAGTGCTAAGGGGCTACTGACAAAGGAGGAGGATTATACTGACATGCATTTATATTCCACCTAAAACTGCTATAATGGAGCTTAAGAAAATTCTGGGAGAAATAATCAGTTTTCAGCAAAGTATATTACTTATACATGGGGACTGGTATGTGAATTGCAAGAGTGATTATGTGTTTGGGGGGGGGGTAGAAAGGAAAGTATAACAAAGGAGGGTAGATTTTTGAAGAAATTTATGAAAAGATTTGGCCTGGAAGATGTGAATTCAGTAACAGGAGTTCAGAGTGAATTTACATACTTTCTCCAAGATATAAAAACTGTGATAGACTAGACAGAGTTTACATTTCATAGGAACATGTGCATTTAACTGAAGGTCTTGATACACATACACACCCAGTAACTGTTTCAGATCATGTGACAATAACTAAAATAAAAACACAGGGTAATGAAATAAAAATGAGACAGTGGCACTTTCACACCTATCTGGTGAAAAGAGAGGAATTTAAGGAATGGGTTGTGGAGATTATTCAAGAGGTATTAGAGAGGATAGAAATTTCTTCTGAAAATGTAGTTAGGGAGTGGGATAAAGTTAAGGTGGACTTTAAATATAGGGTGAAAATAAAAGAAAGGAAGCTATGGTTAAGAAGTAACAAGAATTATTTAGAGAGACTGACAAATGTTAAAGTATTGAAGAATAGGAGTTATCTCACAGAACAAGAAGAGGATCGACTGCAGAATGCTAAGCAGAAAATAAGGGATTACCTCGATAATATGCATGAGTTTAGAAAGATTCATGTTAAGTAACTGTTTTTTTATAATAACAGTAGAGCAGAAAACCTTTTAGCACAATGACTCAGGCAACAGAAAGTAGAAAGGGCTGTTGCCAAGCTTAGGGAGTCCAAAAAAAGGAAGATAGCAAGAGATCCTGTAGAGGTATTAGAAATATTTTGGAAATCTTATGAAAGTCTGTATAAAGCAGAGAAATATAGAAATCAAGAAAAGTTGCAAATGGAAATGTTTATGGAAGAATTAAATATGCCAAGGTTAGAGGTGGATGAGGCTCAATTATTAATGGATGGGTTCCTGTTATATAATCAAAGACGCAGTCCTTCAAATGCATCTTGATCAAACTTAAAAGCACGAAACAGCATAATAGCGAAACAGCATATAAGCGATTTCTTTCCCTCGGAAAGAAATAGCTTGGTGGCCTCTGTTACTTTGCTGTTTTCCTCACTGTAATGCAATCTCGGAGTTGGTATATTTAAGTAGGGGGGTGGGGCACAGCCCCCCACTTTATGTAATGTTCTGAATTCTTTATTATTATTTTTTTATTTTTATTTTTTGTGTGCAACAACGATTTGTTTCCCTGGGAAAAAAATCGCTGTTCCAAGTGTTCGGGATTGTAAGCTTTTGCTTATATGGGTGTCAATAAATCAGTGTTCGCTTTTTTAAGTGTTCACTTATTTAATATAATCCCACTGGTTAGGATAGGAGAACATGAGATAAAAATTGTGATGTATAACCAATCTACATGAAAGTCCCTAGGAATAGATGGTATTCCTGTGGAAGGAAGTTAGGAGGGAAAAACTGGTAAAATACTGTTAAACAAAATCTTCCAGATCTTTAAGAGGAGGAGAAGTACCAAGAACCTAGAAGAAAGCAGTGGTAGCTTTAATACCTAAAGAGGATAAAGCTCCATAAGACGCAGCTTCATACAGGCCCATTTCAGTACTAAACCATGATAATAAAGTGCTAGCGTCTATAATGGTTAAAAGAATGACAAAAGTAATGCCAAAATTGATAGATATAGATCAATGTGGTTTTGTGGAGGGGAAACATTGACGATAGAACATTGATGATCCAGAGGGAAGCAGAGTGTAAGAAAATACCATTGTTGTTGGTGGGTCTTGATGTAGGAAAAGCATTCGACAGAGTAAGCTGGGACTTTATGAGCAGAGCAATGGAAGTATTTGTATTTCCTGAAGAAAAATTATAAGGCTGATTAGCAGGATATATAAAGGATCGGAGGTGAAAATTAAAGTGGCTGAGGTCCTCTCTGATAATTTCTGCTTGAGCAGAGGAACTAGGCAAAGATGTCTTCTTTCACTTTTGTTATTTACATTATATTTAGAACCACTGGCAAAGAAAATAAGGGACTCAGAGATTCAAGGATGTAATTGGTATGGTAGTCAAAAAAAGCTGGCTGTATTTGCAGATGATATTATTTTATGCCTGACAAAAACAGAAGGAAATATTACAGTGTTGTGGAACATATTGAGAGAGTTTCAGATCTTTTCAAGATACAAAATTAATGAAGCTAAAACAAAAGCAATAGCAGTAAATTATGTTCCCGCATACAAATTGGTTCAGCAGTATCCGTATTTATGGGGATGTGATAAAATGAAGTATTTAGGAGTATGGATTAAAAATTATTCCTGGTGTGGCACCTAAGGATATGTGGCAAGAGACTAAACAAAAGATAATACAAAAACTGAGAAAATGGAAACTTTGTTTTATGGACATGGAGAGTAAGATACACGCAGTCAAAATGTTTTTAGTCCCTCTAGTCTTATACAAAGGTCAGGCATATTTTTATCAACCAGAAGAGAAGTTGTGGATAGCAATTACTAAAGAGCTGAAGGACTTTGTCTGGGAGAGGAAGACAGCGAGAGTCAAGTGGGATAAGCTGATTCTTCCAGTAGAACAGGGCAGATTGGGATTACCCAATTTGAAGGGGTATTTCAGAGCTTCCCAGTTAAGGTTCCTATGTACACAGCACAAGCAGAAAACTATAATTCAAAGTGGAAAGGAACGATGTTGAAACAGTGGTGAAGCTCAAGAAGCAAGATGAGACCGGGATTTTGGATTCCTTTAAAGAGAATAACAATAATCATGCAGAATATTATATCCAAAAAGTAGCAGAATGTCTTCTGAGAACTAAGCTAATGCAGGAATGGAGAAAGGAGATTCTGCATATAGCAATGACTGCAATTAGGGATTTAGACAATAGGTAAGAGGGAGCTGGAATTTATTGGAGAAAAGTGGCAAAGGAACCAAGGTATTGGGAGCAAATAACTAGAAAGGGGAAGGTAATAAAATGGGAAGAGGCCAAGAATATATTTGGACTGCAGGTTAGAAATTGCCTTCCCCATCAAGGATTGATATTGGAGTGTAAGCAAAGAGAAATAAATAGGGGATCCTGAATGAAAGACCAGCACTGGTAGAATTCTTATTAGAATGTGGAATAGAAACTACCATTAGAAAAGGAATAATTGGTAGAGCATATAAAATATTGCATGATAGCTATAAAAATCAATCAGAGGAGGTTAGAAAGGATTGGGAAGAGAACCTGGATAAGCAATTCACAAAGAAACAATGAGATAATATATATATATATATATATATATATATATATATATATATATATATATACATACACACCTCCCGAATATGCAACAAAATCTAGAAGATTAAGGATTTTTGCTTGGAAATGTTCACATAGATATTTTTATACTCTTAAGTAGACTCCAGAGAATTTTTCCTCAAGTAGACATCAAATGTTGGAGATGGGACTGGGAAGAAAGAGGTACTTTGGAACATATTTTCTGGGAGTGTGATGGGTTGGCAGACTTTAAGGATTTCCTGTGGGATGCAGTGTCGGAGATGCTGAGTGGGTGGATTGATGTGACAAGGAAGATGATATTTCAGAGCCATGATACAGAATCAGAATTGCCTAGACATGGTAAGGCCTTGCTGTTTCTAATTATGTTGGCTTCCAAAAAAGCAGTTACTAGAAAATTGAAATCAGACTATCTAAAATCACTATATTAGAAGTAGTGACTGTAGTAACAGAGATAAAACAACTGGAACTGAGATCTTTAGAAAAGGGTAGGAGCAAACTACATGGGAAAAATGGGAATTGTAAGAATAATACATACAGGGGAGGAATGAGGTTTAAAAGAAGGCAGGACTTAAATGAACTGTGTAATGTTTGACTGAAAATGATTGGGTAAATTATAAGTGATGTATAATATTTCTTCTGGGAGTGTGTCAGTGATTTGTGATGTAAATGCTTGCAACTAGGATTGTGTCAGTGTAATTCGTTTTTATTTATGTAAATCGATGATTGCTTATGTTGTAAGTGATGGTTTAATAAAGATGTTTCTTGTTTAAAAAAGGGGGCAGGAATTGAATAATTTATGTAATGGTGCTTAGATTATATGATATATATATATATATATATATAGAGAGAGAGAGAGAGCAAATAATGTTAATTTGTTAATACAGTTTGATTACTTTTGTCTAAATGTAAATTTGTCTATGTCACAAGTGATAATTCAGTAAAAGTGTTTTAAAAAAGTAAAACACCTCCCCTAGCTTTCATAATGCTCCATACATCTCCTTCTGTCCATATCTCATTTTGTCACATTTGAGGCAGCATTGAGAGGTGCTTCTAGGCCCATCCGGCAATGTTTTGTCTATCAGTTTTTGAAACATTAGAATATTTAAGTTATACTCTTTGAATTACAGATCCAAACTTTTTTTATTTCACTGTTCATTGTTATTGATCTATGGTTTATATGTAGTAGTTAGTGCTTCTTTCTTTATTCATCATCTTGTCAGCTAGTAGTCCCATTTTTTGCTGCAAGATTATTCCATCTTTTTTAGCAATTTATAATGGAGATTGATAGTTAATTTGCTGATTTCTGACTGTTTTAGTATGTGAGTGAGTTCTGTAGTATGGGTAGTGCCTAACGGTTGCACAGATATTTCAAGCGTGGGAAGAAAATTTCCCCCAAGGGCACACATGCTCTTTGCATTATGTGTCTGGGATGGGGAACATCTTGATACTATGTATAATCTATTAAATAAATTTGGTTCCAAGCCTTTACAGGAAATAAGAATCAAGTTTATTTTGAGTTATTTGTTACTTTCTGATACACTGCTTCTGTGTCCAAAGTTTTACAGGTGCATTTCTCCTGCCCATGACATTTCATCATCAGGATTGCAGGATTAATTGGGAACTTCTGCGGTCTTTCAGATGGGGCTGTATGTAGTTCATGACCCTTCTGCTAGGAAGGTCAGGAGTTATTCATCTGAGAAGAAACTTTCTTGTTACTTGGAGTCAAGACCTTCTCATTCAGTAACCATCCATTCATTCCTCGAGATTTCTTTACAGTCCTTTGTTTCATAGCAATTGGGAGAAGATGGTAAGGCCACTGGTTAAAGAGTAGATGTGATGTTGTCAATCTTGCCTTTATTCTCACTGATGGGTCAGATTCAATCCATCGGATCCATCTCAGCCATTTTGCAAGCTCGAGGTCTTCAGCAAAGCTCGTGGGCCTGTTTTTACCCATAATGCAACCCCCTAGTTACCTCAGATCACATTTGCTGTGCAGCGAAGAGGTCATTTAACAGCTCTGACCTAAGTGTTTTTTCTTATTATATTCTTTCTACTGTAGTTTTCTGACTTTTCATAGTCTAAAACCCTTCTTGTTATTATATCCTTAATCCTCACAAGCGTTTGTGAGTCTGTTTTCTCCCTTTATCATAATAGTTAGCATCCGTTTAACTTAGAAGACGTTCCTCTTCTTTTTATATTTTTCTATCATTTAAAAAAAAATCTTTCTTGTTCCTGTCAACTTTTTTTTTTGGTCCATTTAAGTTAGAGGACTGTGTTGAGTGTTGTGTTTCTGTGTGCGTGTAGCCTGTTTCTTTTTTCTCCTGGCATTCTAGAGTTTTCAAGTATGTCTCAAGAGCAGGAAGGGAAGCCTCTTGGCTTCAAGAATTGCAAGAAATGTGGGAAAAAGATGCCCCTTAGTGACTCACACACCCTGTGTGTGTATTGCTTGGGGCCGCTTCATTTACAAGAATCGTGCTTCATCTGCCACGGATTTAACCAGACGGCATTGATGGAGTGAAAGAATAAACTTATCCTGAAAGGTTTGATTAATACCCCTTTTTCTGAGGCTATATCACCTGAGCCATCTTCCTCAGCCAAGTTGGATAACTCACAAAAACGAGCTTCTTCAGAAGCTAGATCCTGTTTGGAGCTGAAGCACAAGGCTCCCAAACTGTCGTCTCCAAAGGAAATATCGGAGCAGAAAAGTAGAGTTGGACCTGAGGCTTCTTTGGAGCAACAAGAGCCCTTGGCTCCAAAATCAACCTTACCCTCTGAGTTTAGATGCAGGAGCCGATCACCTTCTTTTGAACCAGTCCACTCTCAGCTCCCATTACCTTTTCTAGCAAGATCATAGTCACCTACCCTCTTTACCCGGTCAACCAGGAGTTTGTTGAAGATGTAGATAGGGTGGTGGAGAGACTTTTAAAGACACTGGCCTTGGCCAAACTTTTGTTGGATCCAAGCCCAAAGGAGTCGGGTGAGACTCAGTCTTCCCCCTCAGCACTTGCTCTTCCTCCAGTCCGTCCTTCGGTTTCGAAGCCGGAAAATTCTGACATGCAGGTTGTGTCTGTATCAGGTCCGGGACCCATAGTTTCCTTGACTCTGGTATCTGCCCCAAGTGGTTCTGCCCAGTTGGAGCAGAGACCTCTGGGAGCCGACACTCTTTGGTTGGGTCTGGAGAGCCGGTTCGGATCTCACCGGATCCAACCCTGCCTCTGAGGGCCTCGGCATGGGTGAGTTTGGCTCTTACCTCAGTTTCTGAGCTTCCATCTTCTACTATGGGAGTTCCATTGGCTCTGACTACTCATTTGTCTGATCTGGGGAGTTCTCGGACCAGAGCTGGACTGCCTTTCAAGTCTGAGACACGGTCACCATCGGATCTTCTTCCCAGTTCTGTCCAGGTGTCTTTGTCTTCTCACCTACTCTCTTCACAGGTCCGCAGAGACCCCAGGCCTCAGGAAGTCCAGCAGATGACTCCTTCCTCTTCTGAAACCTCCCCAGAATATCCCACTGAGGAGGTCCCTTGGAAGAGGACATGCAAGAGGAAGCATCTCGACTTCCCAGAGGAGTCCATCACATCTAATATCGACCTCGATGAAGCAGAAGGGTCCCCATGGTCACCTCCTGAAGATGTCTCCTTTGGAGACATCCTGGAAATCTTAAAGCAGAGAGGTGACTGGTAGTCCACCTCCCCTTTGGCTGAGGAGAAGGTTTACCTGAAGGCCTTTGGGTCTTGCTCTTCAACCTCTTGGGTGACTTCTTCTTCCAATGTGCTTATTCAGTTAATCTCTCGGAAGGCTTGCAAGACCCCAGATACCATAGAGCCTACTCCTAGGAGGGCAAATAAATATATTACACCCCCTAAGGATAAAAATATTTAGACAAAAGATATAGCAGTTGATTCCATGGTCGTGGCAGCAGCCACCAAAAAGGAACTCTCAGAGACCACTTCCTCTAGCCATCCTCCAAATAAGGATTCCAGGACCATGGATAGGTATGGGAAATGCATCTTTTTGTCAGCGGCCTTTGCCTTATGGTCATTAAATTATCTTACTTCACTAGGTTACAGAGAGACCTGTGAAAGAAACTGTCAGACTCCCTCCAAGGAGCTGTAGCTGATGCATCTGCAGATAAAGTCAATGTTCAGCTCTCCACTCTAAATCTGGTCATTAATTGTCCATGAGGCTCATATCCTATGCAGCAGATGGAATGAGTAGGGCAGCGGGTTCAGACATCTCTCTCAGGAGGCAGGCCTGGATGCGTGTTTGCGATTTTGCAGAGCCCTTCAAGTCTTCCTTTATAAACGCCCCTTTTGATGGCTCTTCTTTATTTGGGCCTGAAGTAAAGGAAACATTCAACAGGTGTGAACAAGAAGGTAAGACCTTATCTGCCATTGGAGAACGTTTTTCCACACCTACTAGACCCTTTCCTAAAGGTCAGAGAGGTAGTGGTAAGATGTGGTTCAGGAAATCTCAGAGGTCTTTCCAAGAAACACAGGGTGAAAGTTCCTCTAGAAGCAGAGGTGGGAACAATAATGGAAGACGCCACCCTCACTGCAGGGGAGGCCCGCAAAATCAGGGCTCAAGCGAATTGTTCTCTGGTAGACCCTTCCAGCACTCCTGCAGGAGTGCCCAACTGCTTGCCTCTGGATGCAGTTGGAGGTTGGTTGACTGTGCACCTCGAAACCTGACAAAGACTGTGCACCTCGAAACCTGACAAAAGATAAACAACAAATGGGTGCAGGACATAATATCTAGAGGTTATATCATTCCCTTCTCCTTTCCTGCTCCCAAAACCAAGTCATTTCCAGACATTCCACCCAGTTAAAGGCAAGAAGCAACATTAGAAATCCAAAAGTTGCTAAGAAAAAGAGTCATCCAAGAACTCCCCGCAGACCAGAAAGGATCCAGAACTTACTCAAGATTCATAGGTTCATAGGTAGGTTCTAGGCTATTGGCCCTAGGGCCTATACAAGCCTAGCCAAAAAGGTACCCTGGCTTTCGCCACCCAAGAAAATTATTTTCCTTTGCCCCTGTCAAGCAGAACCACAGAAGTGATCCCCGGGATGAATTTCCTATTACCCATCCAATCATCAAGATTTGTCTTGAAGAGTGCTAATGAGGAGCTCTGTTTGACATAGATAGGTAGTCTGTTCCAGAGTATGGGAAGTCTCTGGGACAGGAATCTATCCCTCCAGCATGTTCTGTTTATTGTGGTGACAAGGTTTAGGTCTCTAGAGTGTGTAGCTCGGAGGGATTGGGATTTGTTTAAGTGGAGCATGTCCAGCAGCTCTGGGTTTGACATAGCTTTGTATGTTAGGCAGAGATTGCCTCTGAGTAGGCGATATGCGATGGAGTAAAGCTGGAGTTTTTTGAGTCGGTCTGCGTAAGGCATCTGTTTGAAGCCAGTAATCCCCTTTGTGAGGTATTTTTGAGGCCTTTCCAGTTGTAGATGTCTTGTGAGGTACATACCAAAAGGGGCGTTGTACTCTATAATGGGTCTAATGACTGATGAGTGGAGGGGAACAATGACCTCTTTTTTTTCTGGATGAGAAACCTTTTGTGATGAGGTGTGCCATGCAGAAGGATTTCCTGACTACTGTGGCGATGTGATTATCAAAGGAGAGACTACTGTCCACCTGTGTCCCAAGGTCTCTTATCCTGAAGGTCTACAGAGCACATTGAATTGTCTCTTCCTAGTTAGTTCCAAAGAAAACAGGGGACTGGAGACCCATTTTGGACCTCAGCAATTTAAACAAGTCTGTAAAAAAGACCAAGTTCCGTATGGTGACACTGTAGTTGATATTTCCATTCCTAGGAAGAGACAATTTAATGTGCTCTGTAGACCTTAAGGATGTGTACTACCACATAGAAATGGAAAGGCGATCCAGAAGGTACCTGTGTTTCCGGCTAGGAGCCAGTCACTTCCAGTTTTGAGCTCTGCCCTTTGGTCTCACTACAGCTCCCAGAGTGTAAACCAAGTGCATGGCAGTATTGGCGGCTCACCTAAGACGCAGGGATTCCATGTGTTTCCGTATTTGAATGACTGGCTCGTCACTGCCTCGACCAGGCATCTTCTGCTACAAGCCAGGGACTACACCCTTCAACTTTGTTCCTCTCTAGGTATTACCATAAACTATGAAAAATCTGCTCTAGAGCTTAGTCTTTATAGGAGATGAGATAAACATGACTACACTGCTAGCAAGGCTCCCACAAGACAAAGTAGGCGATCTCCGCCATTATGGATGATTGTTAATCAGGAAGGCACAAGCCTCTGCAAAACTGGTTCTTCAGGTCCTGTGGAAAATGGCTGTGTCATTAGTACTCATTCCCTAGATCATCTTCATATGAGAATAATTCAGTGGTTACTTTCCGCACAGTGGTCAATCTTGGATCTTCCAATGTCATACAAATCATGATAACCAATTCCTGCAAGAAAGACCTTCAATGGTGGATTCACTCCCCATTAGTATCTCGAGGCCGTCACTTCATTCCCCCTCAACCCCAGGCCACTGTGACCACAGAAGCTTCCCCAATTGGAGGGGTGGGGGCATTATCTGAGCAAGACAGTCCAAGGCATCTGGCAGGAACATGAGGATCTTTTGCACATAAACATTCTAGAGATGAGGATGATGCTTTTGACATTGCAAGCATTTCATGACACTCTCCCTCTAGGAACGATAGCAGTTCAGTCAGACAACATGCCTGTAATTTGGTACATAAACAAACAGGGGGGAAACCAGATCTTACCCCCTTTGTTGAGAAGCTTTGAGGGTCTGGCAATGGGCAATGGTTTCCAACCACTTTCTGATAGCAATGCACATCCCAGGGAAATCCAGCGTGATCACAGACAAATTGAGCAGGGCCATACTATGGCCACATGAGTGATCCCTTAATCAGAAGATTATGGAAGAGATCTTCCGAAATGAGGCCATTCTCGCTGTGATCTCTCTGCATCACCCAATGGCAAATGCAGTGACCATTTTGCCCTGATCCCCCCTATTGGTGAATCACCAAGGGATGCACTTTTTTATGATTGGCCTCCATGACTTCTTTATGCCTTTCCCCTATCCCTCTAATTCCCAGGTTTTTGCAGAAAGCCAGTTTTTTTTTTGGAGACAAAAATAATCCTGATTGCTCCCTATTGGCTTCATCAAATCTGATTTTCCTTTCTACAGCCTCATCTTCTGGACGAACCATGGATTCTAGACCCTGTTCCAGACCTCCTGACTTATCTGTTAGGAATGGTTCCCCACAATCTGGACAATCTCAGGCTAACAGCTTGGCTGCTCCACTTCCCCTGATCACCAGGTTTCCTCTCCTTTCTTCTTCGGTCAAGCACATCTTGTTATCTTCTCTTAAAACCTCCACATGAAAATTGTATAGGAGTAAATGGCCGAGATTTGTTACATGGGCCAACAGTAAACAGACAGAACCTTTTTCAGTGCCCATACATTCTATTCTAGAATTTTTGGCAAAACTTTTCGATGAAGGAGCTGCTGCAGCCACTATTAGAGTTTAGTTGGCAGCAATTTCCAATTTCCATATAGGAGAAAATGCTTCTGGAATCGTGTCACACAGACGTAAAGAAATAAAGTTTATTTAAGGGGACTACTATGATAAGACTGCCATATAAGAATCCAGCCCCCTCCCCCCCGGATCTCAATTTTCATTTTTTGTAACATCATCTGCCCCCTTTTGAACCATCCGCAACATGTGACTTGAAATACCTCTCCTGGAAAACACTGTTTTTAATGGCTATTACACCAGCTAAACGAGTTTCTGAATTACAAGCTTTGTCGGCCAAAACCCCATACCTAATTTTTCATAAGGACAGGTTTCTTTACACACTAACTCCTCTTTTCTACTGAAGGTTGTGTCAGAAAATAACCTCATCCAGTCTATAGAGCTTCTAGATTTCTTTTGTAACTTCCAAAATAAAGGAGAATATTCGCTGCATTTCCTAGATCTTCACAGACAGTTACATTTTTACCTACATAGAATGTCTGAATTTAGAAAATCAGATCAGCTTTTTGTCTCTTACTCTGATATTAGGAATGGCCAACCAGTCATGAAAGATTTTTTATCTAAATGGCTCACACTATGTATATCTTACATCTATAATTCAAAAAAATAGGCCACTTCCAAGTAGTCTTAAAGCTCATTCCACAAGGTCAGTAGCCACCTCTGCAGCTTTTCAAGCTAGATTACCATTGGATAACATCTGTGTTGCAGCAACTTGGGCAAAGACTCATACCTTTATCACTCATTACAAAGGGGGATTTGACCTCTAGAAGTAGAGCCTCTTTCAGTTCTGTGGTGATGAGGAATATTCTCCCATGAGCCACCCAGGAGATAGGTTGCTTAGGACGCAGTCCCATCAGTGAGAATAAAGGTGAGATTGACAACATCACATAAAGAAGTTATGTACTTACCATAACATTCCATGTGTGTTGTCCATCTTGCCCTTTATTCTCACAACCCCCCCTCCATACCCCCTGCCTATACTCCTGGAAGACTAAGTAGCACAAATTGGATACTACAGAGCCAGATAGCCTCAGAATTCATTATCTTGCGTATTGTTTGAGGGTTGTATACACTTGCATATATATGTGTATACGTATATATATTCTTTCTGTCTGAGTCTTCTAGGGGCAAACAATATCTGAGGTAACTAGGGGGTTGCAGTATGGATAAAAACAGGCATACGAGCTTTGCTGAAGACCTCGAGCTTGCAAAATGGCAGAGATGGATCTGATGGATCGAATCTGACCCATCAGTGAGAATAAAGGGTGAGATGGACAACACACATGGAATGTTATGCTAAGTACATAATTTGTTTTTTATGATGGGCATTTCTTCTCGCTACAACCAGGCATCTTCTGCTAGAAGCTTGAGACTATGTACTCCAAATTTGCTGTCATCTAGGGATTACCATTAGTCACAACAAATCTCAGCTAGAACCAACTTAAACACTAGAATTCATAGGGGCTGTGTTCAACACAGTATCAGTAAAATCCTCCCTTCCTTTACCAAGACATCAAAGTATTTGATTTCAAGTCAAAAAGATCATTCAGAATTCTTCTGTATCAGCTCGATTGATTCTTCAAGCCTTGGGGTCAGTGTTAACTGCAATAGTTCTGGTACCATTAGCAAGGTATCATATCAGAATTCTTCAATGGACCCTAGCAACTCAGTGGTCTATTCTACATCAAACCATGTCCACCCAGATCAGAATAGCTCAGGCATGCAAAAATTACCTGTTGTGGTGAATGCATTCAGAACAGATATTACAAGGCCGTCCATTTGTTCACCCCCAGCCCAAAACCATAATGACCCCTGATGCTTCTAAGATAGAGTGGGGGAGCACGTATTGGGAAAAACAGTCAAAAACACATGGTCCCCCGAAGAGTGCAACATGCATATTAATGTCCTGGAAATGAGAGCAGTTCTGCTAGCATTGCAGGCCTTTCAAGACTCTCTCCCTTCCGGAACTGTTGTTATTCAGATGGACAATATGTCAGTGGTATGGTACTTCAACAAACAAGGAGAGAACAGATCTTATCCCTTTTGTTGAGAAGCTTTGAAAGTGTGGCAATGGGTGATCTCATCCACTCGATTTCTGATAGCAACTCGCATTCCGGGGAAATCCAACATAATAGCAGAAAAGTTGAACAGATCCATTTTACCACCTCACGAGTGATCTCTCAACATGAGAGTTGTAGAAAAGATATCCTACCATTGGGGCAAACCTTGCTATGACCTCTTTGCATCTCCCTTCAACAAGTGCAGCAGGTTCTTGTATTACAATTTAAAATACCACTGAGACCACTGATCCAAGAAGTAAACAATTTTGTATCTTATTATTGTATTGCATTTGTTTTGTTTTAAGTTGTCTGTTCTGTTGGAGTTTTAAGAAGTTTGGCTAGGGTCAGTTAGAAAAGTTAGCAAAGAATTCCTTTGCAAACAGTGAATAATGTGGGAGGAGCTGAGAAACAGCATTGCTCTTTTAGTTAGAAATATCTCTACCTGAAGTGTTTGTTTGGCCTGCTTGCTGTACTCTGCCTGAATATTGCTGATCTCTGACTGCATTTTATTTTCCCTCCCACCTGCCCAATTGTTGTGTTTTTAAACTTGGCGGCTTTTGAGTTGCCTGCCCCTACTATAAACTAATTTTGGACACTTCTCCTAGTCCCATCTCATCAACTCATTCTACTGAGTACAGAGATCATTTGGAAAGGCCCAACCCCTTCGTTTCTCAGCCTTGAATTATCTTCTGTTTCCTCTCTTCCCACTTAACCTAAAAATGCACTTTATTCAACTGCTTTTACTGTATTTGTGTTTCTTCCTACTTTATTACTTTATTTTGCTTTTGTTGCTTGTTCTTAAGAGTGTTCAATTGTATTTATTACTGCTTGTTAGTAGACTGATTAAATTGTAACTGTTATTCTAAGCCTCTTGGTTTAAACACTTGGGCTTCAGGACATTTTTACATTAAGAAAGTTTGTAGTCTATACTCTTGTGGCAAAAGTGGTAGCTTGCATTCTTCTAAGCTGGGAATTGCTGGTTGAAGGCTTAGTGTGTCTGTTATTCTAAAAGTGTCTTAGTTCTGGTTTAAGCACTTGGGCTTCAGGCCAGTTATTGTACATTAAGAGGGTTTGTGGTCTACACTGTTGTGGGAGGAGAGGGTAGCTTCTGCCCTTCTGAGTTGGAAATTACTGGTTGAAGGCTTATTATGCCTGCTTATTTGAACTTTTTTCTGAAGTTGGTGCACTTTGTCTGCTGTAGTATAGACTGGATTCAGACCTGCTGAATCTAGCTCTGTTTCTATAACTTGAGCACTAAACCAAGCCATCTTTTGTTGGAGAGGGTTCCCCTGCACCCTAGTGGCAGGAGGATGCAGTTAGAATACATTTGATTGGAACATTGCTGGAACAGGGCTCAGTTTTGAGTTTTTTTATTGGTTAATTTGTTTAAATCAGTTTGCTATTGTTTGCTATATAAGCAAATCCAAGCCATCTGCTGATCTTTGGGAAACTTAAGTAGAATTTTTCACTGTATTTTGCACTTTCACTTTTGAACTGCATTTTTACCATATCACTCCCTATTTGAACTGTCTTTTTTTCTGAAATTGTTGCACTTGGCTGTAGCAGAGACTTGATTCAGACCTGCTGAATCTAGTTCTGTTTGTATAACTTGAGCACTAAACCAGGCCATCTTTTTTGGATTTTTTGGCCACTTCTCCTGTCCTTTACTTTGCCTATCCCTTCCTGTCATCTCCCTGTTTTCTGACCACATCAACATACCTAGCATTATGGACAGACAATTTCCCACAGTTTCTCCAGCCAGAGTGGTCTACATTTCACTCCTGAGGCAATGTAGCAATTGCTTCATGTACACTGACAACCCACTTATTCTAGTCCACACAAATTCATTATGTGAGAGATGCATCTCTATCAAGAACCTAGAGTCCAGGTTCTCTCAGTCAGCAGTCAGTTCATCTGATACTAAGCAGGTTGTCAGCATGCACACCTCACCTGCACCTACCAAGCCAGCAACGCATAAATTTAAATGTACGGAGGTTCTTACAAGAAGCTTGCCTAAACATCAGAGACCTTCCGAACAAAAACACAAGCACACGTTACATAATACATCCTCTTCAGAACATAGTACACATAATATATTGTACTGTCTCACCAGTCAAGCCCCTAAGGCATTACTCAAAATCAAATATCTTAGTCATAGGTGACTCAGTTGTGAGACACACAGATGTCCCTCTTACTTGGGTGGATAAAGAAAATGTCATCAATCTGTCAGGTGCCAGGATCCTCCACATTACACAGTGCCCTCAAGTCTTTCAACAACAGGTACTGTTATGACTCCGCCATAGTCTATGTTGGTGTGAATGTATGAAGAGAGACATGACTGAGCTCTCAGATTATGTGTCTCAGGCAGGTATGTCCCTCGCCTTAAGCAGCATTTTACCTTCGCCTAGGATGATACCTCAATACAAACAAAAAATGATTGACTTCAACAAATGGCTTAGGTTCTGGTGTCATTCAAAGGGGATCCAGTGGCTTAGTTTCTGGTGTCATTCAAAGGGGATCCAGTATCTGTCAGCCTGGGATGACATGGTCAACAGGCCTCGATGCTTTGTCAGAGATGGTCTTCATATGTCAACCCTGGTATTTCGGTTACTGGCTAAGGCTCTTGCCATCACCATAGTGCGTTTTTTAGGCAATGTCACAATAATAAAATTCCTGATGTAAAAATACCCTCTAAAAACAACCTCAAGGTTATGCTGCTAAACGCCAGGAGTCTAAACCAGGAACTGCACTCACTGGAAGCAGTCCTCACCCTGGAAGATGCTGACATTTGTGCAGTCACTGAGACCTGGTTTAAGGCTGCAGAGAGCACCCCAGCTATACCAGGTCACATTTCCTTCCACACGTACAGACCACAAACTGAAGGTGTGAGAACTAAGGAGGTGGTGTATCAATATTCATTAAAGATAAATACACCTCTAGATTGGTTAAACAGCCTAATTCCCTTGAATTACTTCAGGTGCAATTGACTGTAGGTAAGATCCCTCTTCAGGTCATTGCCAGCTATAGGACCTCCTCCATGAATCAGGACATCCATTCAGCCTACTTGGATCTACTTGAATCACTCAAGATACAACCAAACACACTGGTTTTGGGTGACTTTAAGTACCCGTCCTTTGACTAGGTAAATTGTATGTGTTCTAACTTACTTGCCCAAACATTCCTGGACTTTATTAACTCCAATGGCCTGGACCAGCTGGTTGACACACCCATAAGTGGCTCAAACATTCTGGACCTTGTGCTCACCAATATGGGGACTGCTGCACCACTCCCAGTGTGTAGCCATCCTTGGTGAGATCTGACTACAAATCAGTCTCTCTAGAAATAACTAATAACACAAGACCCCCCCCCTTAGCAACAACTAGACTAAAAAACTTCTCTAGGACTAATTACAACCTCTTTCATGACAGCATAAATAGCTTTATAGCCCCTTTTCCCACTAATGTAAGAGATACCTATGCTGAGTTATACACCAATGCTTTATGCAAGCACCTATACACTTGTATTGACCCTGCCATACCTGAGAGAACCAAAGCAAAATCTTCAATCAATGAAAAACAAATCTGTGTGGTGGACAACTGCCATTAATAGACTATACAATAGAAGAAATAAATTGCTGTCTAACAGTAGGAAGGAATGGTAGCAATACTGGAAACACTCCCTCCTCAACTTAAACAAAGATTCCTAGTGAAATCCTCCAAAGCTAACTACGAATCCAAATTAGCTTCCCTAACTAAAGATAACTACAAGGTGTTCTTTAGTTACATCCCTAACAGCTGCCCCCCCCCCCCACCTAGTATCTCTCAGGAGCAGGTCTTAAATGCCCTGTCCAAGGCCAGAAACACAGCAGCTATGGGACTAGGTAACATTCTGGGCTGTGTTCTACATGGCTTAAAACAGGAATTAGCATCACCATTGAGGACGCTTTTCAATCACAGCCTAAGCACTAGCTTTGTCCCAGTGGAGTGGAAAACAGCTATCATCATCCCTTTGTACAGAGGGGGGTACATCAATGGACCTCAGGAACTATAGACCCATTACCCTGACCAGCCTTATCTGCAAGGCCATGGAATGAATTATCATAGACCTTAACAAAAATATAGGAAATTTCCAAATGCTCAAACCCACCCAGTTTGGCTTTGTCAAGGGGAGATTATGCCGGTTAAACTTGGTGGACATCTTAGAGACAGTCACCAAAGCCCTAGCCGAGGGCAAATCTGTGCATGCTGTCTGCCTAGACTTAGCCAAGGCCTTTGATACAACCCCCACTCAGGCATCATTGATAAACGCACCCAGCTGGGTATCAACCCATATATTGTTAGGTGGGTTGCAAACTGGCTCACTGATAGAACTCATACGGTCAAAATAGGGGACTCCACCTCCTCCAGCAGACCCGTACCAGTGGTGTTCCACAGGGATTGGTTCTGGGACCCCTACTTTTCAGAATCTACTTCCCTGAAGTATAGGCTAAAACTAAAGGACTGTGGCTGACAAAGTTTGCTGATGACTGCAAACTGGGAGCGATCATTGAAACCCCTAGTGATGTCAACATCCTGCAAGAAGGTCTTACATAGACTAATGACTGGTGCCAAAGTCTTGGTCTTAAACTTAATGCAGAAAAATGCACTATCATCCCTTTCAGCAAGTATGATGTTCCTGCAAACTACCATATCAGTAGCATTGCCCTAAGCACACAGTCAGTGGTGAGAGATCTGAGCACACACACAGGTTGACAGCAACCTTAACTTCGATCACCATGTCCCCACAGTGGTAAGATGGGCATTTTATATTGTTCATCTCATAGGTAAGGGCATTGCCTCCAGAAAAGAGAGGTTATACCCCCCCCTCCCCATACACTTCCCTCATCAGGCCAGTAATACAGTACAACGCTCCCTTTGGTATGTTCTTTCCCAAACACCTGGAGCAATTGGAGAGACTACAAAAGTTCCTTACAAGGAAAGATCTGCCTTATGCGGACAGACCGATATCATTGTCACCTTGCTTTCTGTCATACAGACTGCTCAGAGGTGACCTGTGTCTTCCATGTAGAGCAATCTCTGACCCAGGTTTAATGGAAATGCTGCACATTCGCAAGTCAATTGGCACGTGGGTCACTCGCTAAAAGGACCTTAGCCTCATATGTGACATCAACAGAACTTGCTTGAGAGACAGATTTCTCTCACAGAGATTGCCCCAACTTTGGAACAAGCTTCCTATTCATGTTAAACAAAGCCTCTCTTTGGCCCTATTTAAGCATAATTTGGATGATTGAATGAGTAACCAGAAATTCATCCCGGGGGGGGGGGTCACCCTGTGTCGCTCTTGGACAGGGGCAATAGCTGCTGATTTTAGTGTCTGCTTGAACCAGACACCCATAGGAACACGGGTTGAACTTGTCTAGGCTTGTAAGGGCCCTGGTGTAATTAGCCTTGTAATCTCCTATGATCCTATGCCATGATCCCCCTTGCAGGGGGAATCACTGAAAGATGCTTTCCTCCACGATCCCCCCTCCCCCGGTTTCCTGTGTGCATATCTCCCTACCCCCTTAATCCCCAAATTTCTCCAGAAAGCATCTCGATTGAAGAGCAAAGTCATCTCATCCTCATTGCCCCTTATTGACCTCGTCAGATTTGGTTCCCCTTTCTTTGGCCTCATCTAGTTCACCCACCATGGATTCTAGATCCAGTTCCAGACCTCCTGTCCTATCCAACAGACATGATTCACCTGGACATTTCAGGCCTAAAGCTGACTGCATGGTTTCTCCACTTCCATTGATAGTCAGGCAACCTAGACTCTCCTCCCCTGTCCATCATATACTTTTATCTTCCCATAAAGCATCCACTAGAAAGATTTACAAAAGTAAATGGAAAAGATTTGTTTTTTGGGCACAGCAAAACGACATTGACCCTTTTTCAGCTCCAGTACATAATGTTCTTGAGTTCCTGACTTCAGTCTTAAATTAAGGGGCTAGTTCATCCACTGTTAAAGTACAAATAGCTGCCATTTCAAATTGTCATATAGGAATTGACAAGTCTATCTTAGCTTCCTCAAAACTTTGTATAGTCTTTATAAGGGGTACCCTTCTTCTGAGATCAGATTTTAAAGATCCAATTCCACCATGGGATTTAAGTTTGGTATTGCATGCTTTGACTCACTCTCCCTTTGAATCAACAGCAAAATGTGAATTGAAGTTTTTAACCTGGACGACTGTCTTCTTGGTAGCTGTAACCTGTGCCTGAAGACTTTCTGAACTTCAAGCCTTGTCTTCTAAGCCTCTTTATTTAATATTCCATAGAGATAGAGTGGCATTATGAACCGGTCCTTCCTTTCTTCCTAAAGTGGTATCAGAATCCAACATCAATCAGTCCATTAATCTTCCAATTTTCTTTCCAAATGTCACAAACAAAGGAGAGTACATGTAACATTTAATGTGTTGTTGTCAGTCTCGCCTTTATTCTCACTGATGCATCTGAACCCATGTGTCTGATCTGTCTCGGCCTTTTCGAAAGTTCAAGGTCTTTAGCAAAGCTCGTGGGCATCCTTCCCTACCCATAATGATGTTCCCTAACTTCCTCAGATCTCATTTGCCGTGCTGCGAGAAGAATCTTCTAGCAAGCTCTGGGTTAAGTTTTTTTCTGTTGTTACTAATTTTTGATATTGTTTTGATATCTTTTATTCTTATATCTTCATAGTTACTTATACCTTAATATATTCACTAGTTTAGTGCCTTCCCTTTTTGAGAATAAGTTTTTCCCTTTTCTGTTAGCATCTGTTTAAGTTAGAGGACATCTAACTTACACCCGTTTTAGTTAGAGGGTGTTCCTCCCCCCTTTACTATAAGTTTCCTCTTTCTGTTAGCGTCCATTTAAGTTAAAGGACGTCTGACTTACACCCATTTTAGTTAGAGTGTGATCCTTTACCTTTTCCCTTGTTTGTTGGTAGTGTTTGTTAGTTGTTTCTTTCTCTCTGTTTCCGGTTACTGTCTGTTTTAGTTAGAGGACAGCTAACTTAATTCCATTTAAGTTAGAGGACTTGTCCCCCCCCCTTATTCCTTCCACTGCTGTTGTCCAAAAAAAATGAAGAGAGGTCCTTTCCCTTTTCCTTATTCATCTTTATCTAGAATTAGTTTAGCATGTTGTATTTCAGTTTTGGCTAACTATTCTCTTGTCAATATGTCTCAAAAAGAAGGAAAGCGTCTTGGATTTGAAAAATGTGAGAAGTGCAGTACAAAGATGCCCCTCAGTGACTCACACATGTTATGTGTGTACTGTTTGGGACCTCTTCATCTACAGGAGTCTTGTTCCATATGCCACGCATTCAACCAGAGGGCACTTATGGAATGTAAGATTAAGTTGATCTTGAAGGGGTTATTAAAAAACATTTTCTGATGCTATATCTGTTGATCCCTCTTCTCCAAAATTGGATAAGTCCAAGAGAGTGTGAAAACTGCATTCTCCAGCTCCAAAATCCTTGTTGGAGTTGAAAGCTAAACAACCTAAAGTGTCCACTCTGACAGCACCTATGTTGCAGATGGGAAACTACGGAGCAGGGACTTCATCAAAGCAGATAGATTCTTCAACTCCCAGTTCCTCTATTGATTCCTCTGCTCTGAAAGACCCATTACCTGCTGAGTACTGTTATTGGAGCCTATCTCCATCCTTGGAGCTGGTTGCTTCTCATCTCCCTTCTCCATTCTTGACCAGATCCAGATCCCCAGTGCTGTCCACCAGGTCAGCTAGGAGTCTCTCAGACAAAGATGTGGATAAGGTGGCACAGAGGCTTCTCAAGACACCTGCCTTGGCCAAGCTTCTTTTGGATCCGAACACAAAGGAGTCAGATCAGACTCCTCTTCCCCCTTCAGCACCTGCTCCTCCTCCGATCTGTCCTTCGGTTTCAGAGCCGGAAGATTCTGATATACAACTGGTGTCTGTATTGGGTCCAGGACCTGTTCATTCCTTGGAACCAGTGCCTGCCCCAAGCATCTCTGCCCAATCAGAGGTGGGAGCCAACACTTGCTGGTCAGGTCCTTGGAATCATCTCAGATCTGCTTGGATCCAACCATCTCTCTCTTGGGACCTCGGCTCAGATAGGTTCAGCTCCCACCTCATCTTCAGAGCTTCTGTCTTCTGCTCCGCAAGTTCTTTTGGCCCCAATATCCTTTATGTCGGGTCTGGGGAATTCCACAGAGCAGAGGCTGACTGCTTTTGAAGTTATGAGGAAGGTGATGACTGCCCCTCTGTCTCAGGCACAGTCCTCATCAGATCTTCCTCCTTTGTCGGCACAGGTGTCTTTACCGTCTCACCCCCATTCACAGGACCGCAGAGATCCCAGGCCCCAGGATGTTCCCAAGGGGACTCTCCCATCTTCGGAAACTTCCCCAGAATACCCCACTGAGGAAGTCCCTCGGAAGAGATCATGCAAGAGGAAGCATCTAGACTCCCCAGAGGAGTCCGTCACTTTAGATACCGACCTCGATGAAGCAGAACTGCCGAGAGCTTCTTTTTTGGAGCCATCCTAGAAATTTAAAAACAGAGAGGTGACTGGCAGTCCTTGTCCCCTTCAGCTGAGGAGTCAGTATACCTGAAGGCCTTTGGTTCTCACCCTTCAGCCTCATGGGTGACTCCACCTTCCGATGAGCTTATTCAGTTAATCTCTCAGAAGGCCTGGGAGACCACAGATTCCATAGAACCCAAGCCTTGGAGACCAAACAAGTATATTACACTGCCTAAGGAGAAAGCTTTCTTAACAAAAGATGTAGCAGTTGATGCCATGGTTGTGGCAGCTGCCACAAAATGAACTTACTGAGACCATCTCCTCTATCTATCCTCTTAATAAGGATTCCAGGACTATGAATAGATACGGCAAGTGCATCTTCTTGTCAGTGGCCTTTACCTTGCGATCACTGAACTGTCTTACTCATTTCACCAGACTTCAGATGGATCTGTTAAAGAAGCTATCAGATGCCCTCCAGGGAGCTGTAGCTGATGCGGTGGCAGATAAGGTCAGTGCACAGCTCACTACCCTCAATTCTGTTGTTAACTCATCCATGCGACTCAATTCATATGCATCAGATGGTGCGAATAGGGCAGTGGGTTCAGACATCTCTATCAGGAGACAGGCCTGGATGTGTCTTTATGATTTAGTGGAGCCCTTCAAGTCTTCCTTTGTTAATGCTCCCTTCGATGGTTCATCTGTCTTTCATCCTAAAGTAAAAGAAATGCTGACCAGGTGTGAACAGGAAGGTAAGACCTTATCTGCTGCGGGAGTATGTTTTTCCACAACTACCAGACCATTCCCAAAGGTCAGAGAGGTAGTGGAAAGATGTGGTTCAAAAAATCACAGAGGTCTTATCAAGACACACAAGGTGGTAGTTACCCCAGTGCCAGAAGGGGGAACAATAACGGAAGATGCTGCCCTCACAGCAGAGGAGGCCCGCAGAATAAGGGCTCCAGAGAATCTTTCTTTGGCAGACCTTTTCAGCGCTCCTGAAGGAGTGCCTGACTGCTCACCTCTGGGGGCAGTCGTGGGGGGGGGTGATTGTCACTGCACCTGAAAACCTGGTGAGAGGTAACAAACGACAAATGGATGCAGGACATAATATCCAGAGGATATGGGATTCCCTTCTCCTTTCCCACTCCTGTAAACAAGTCAGTTCCACACATTCCCAGTCAAAAGGAACAGGCAGCATTAGAAATTCTAAAGTTGCTAAGAAAGAGAGTCGTCCAAGAAGTCCCCACAGACCAGAGAGAATCTGGGACTTACTCAAGATTCTTTCTAGTTCCAAAGAAAACCGGATTGGAGACCAATCTTAGATCTCAGCAAACTAAACAAATCAGTGAAGAAGGCCAAGTTCCGGATGCTGACATTGCAGTCAACATTTCCATTCCAGGAAAAAGACAATTGGATGTGCTCTATAGACCTTCAGGATGCATACTGCCATATCCTAATGGAAAGGCAATCCAGAAGCTTCTTCCACTTCTGGCTAGGAGCTAGTTACTTCTAGTTTCAAGCTCTGCCCTTTGGTCTCACCTCACTACAGCCCCCAGAGTGTTCACCAAAAGCATGGCAATAGTGGCAGCTCACCTGAGATGCCAAGAATTCTGAGTGTTTCCGTATCTAGATGACTGGCTCATAACCACCCTGACCAGGCATCTCCTGCTGTAGGCCAGGGACTATACACTTCAGCTGTGCTCCTCCCTAGGCATTACCATAAATTATGACAAATCTGCTCTAAAGCCATCTCACAACTTAATATTTATAGGAGCAGAGATAGCTACAACCACGCTGATAGCAAAACTCCCTCATGACAGTGTGTGTGATCTCTGCTTACATGTGAAACTCATCAGGAAAACTCGAGCCACTGCAAAACAAGTGCTACAGGTTCTGGATAAGATGGCAACATCTGTCGTACTTATTCCCCTAGCTCGCCTACATATGAGGATTCCTCAGTGGTTACTTCCCACACAATGGTCAATCCTGGAATTACCAGTGTCCCACAAAATCCTCATAACCAACTCCTGCAGGAAAGATCTTGAATGGTTGATTCAGTCTCCTTCAGTATCTCAAGGCCATCCCCTTATTCCCCCTCAACTCCAGGCCACAGTGACCATGAACACCTTCCATATAGGGTGGGGGGGTGCATTATCTGGGGAAGACAGTCCAAGGCACCTGGCAGGAACACGAGGTTCACTTGCACATAAACATCCTAGAGATGATGGTGGTGCTGTTGGCATTGCAAGCATTTCAGGACACTCTCCCTCTAGGAACGATAGCAATTCAGTCAGACATGTCAGTAGTCTTGTATATATAACAAACAAGGAGGAGCCAGATCTTATCCCCTTTGGCGAGAAGCTGTAAGGGTTTGGCAATGGGCAAAGACCTCCAACCATTTTCTGATTGCACCGCACATCCTGGGGAAATCCAGTGTGATTGCAGACAAATTGAGCAGGGCCATATTATGGCCGCATGAATGGTCCCTCAACCAGAAAGTTGCGGAAGAGATTTTCCGAAAATGGGACCAGCCTTGCTGCGATCTCTTTGCATCACCCACCAATGGCAAATCCAGTGACTATTTTGCCCAGATCCCTTCTACGGGGTAGGAGTTACCAAGAGATGTACTTGTTCACGATTGGCCTCTGGAACTTCTCTATGCTTTTCCTCCAATACCCCGATTCCCAAATTAATACAGAAAGCAAGTTTGTTGGAGACTACAGTAATTGTAGTTGCACCCTATTGGCCTCATCAAATCTGGTTTCACATCCTACAGCCTCATCTTCTGGATGAACCTTGGATTCTGGCCCAGCTCCAGACCTTCTGACGCATCCATCGGGAATGGGACATCCCAGTCTACACAACCTCAAATTGACAGCATGGCTGCTCCACTTCCCTCATCGCCAGGTTTCCTCTTCTCTCCTCCCCAGTAAAACATATTTTGTTGTCTTCCCGTAAAACTTCTACATGAACATATAGAACTATATAGAAGCATATACTATGCTTATATATAATGTTCTTAGGATTTTAACTATATAAACTTACAAGCTGCCTTCTTGCTATTATTTTACACAAGGAATGAAAATAATTAGTAGATAACTGTTTAAATTTACTGTTGTTCTTTTGGTTTTAACAATATATATATAGAAGCTACTTTCTTGCTATTATTTTACACCAGGAATGAAATTGTTTGATAGTTATCTGTTTAAATGTAATACTGCTAACTATTGACATTTGCTCTCTTATTTACACAGTTGTACCTTATTATCTTCCTATCTCTCTGTTCTATATTTATTAGTTTAACTAGGTGGATCTGAATTCACCTATACAATCTGACTTTGCCCTCCGGGAAGACCTGAACTTCTTTCTACCAAACTCCATCCGTCAACTTCGGAGAAAACTTCCAAATCAGACTGTGAAAGTATGTTATTACTACATAATTAATCCATTAACTATGACCTGTGTATCCTAGCCTAGCTTCCTGCCCAGGACTGCCAGCAGCCAATAGCCCTTGTCTTTACCCTTATTCGACTCCTGTCTCTCATTTTACTTTCTCCTCAAATCTACTACTGGATTTTCTACCTTTTTTCCCTAATCACTTGTCCTCCATCACCTCTGTCTTACCTGTACAACTTAAATCTATTACCACGTTTGGCCACCAGGTGGCATCACACTTTACCTGTTTTTTCTCCCTTTTGGCTTAGTTTGTTCTCTCAACTACCTTGTATTTTGTACCTGCATCCTCTCCCTTACTGCTTTACTTGTTTCTTTTCTTTTCTTTTGACCCTGACAATCCATCCTCCTTAGATCAGTTTACTGCTCTAAGCCTGCATATCTTATTAAGTTACAGATATCTACACTTCACATGCACATATACCTTGTACAAACTAACCTGCTGTTTCTCAAGCTTACAGATTGTTTTTTCTGTGACTCTCCACTCTAGTGTGTCTTCCCGCTCCGTTCGCCCTTCGGGCTCACTCCGCTCCCCTCCCTGCCCCCAAATCCCACCCGCCCCTAGCACCGCTACATTTATTCCTACATAGACACGCCCCTCTCTTCATTCCACCTATCATACTTTCCAACTGTCTCCACCCCTTCCATATTTGTCTCCTCCCAAACCCACATATTTACCTACTACTCTTTCACATTACTCCCTGTATCTACATACTTAATCACTATTACAGTATCTCTTATTATGTCTAATAAATACCAACCTTTGATACTACTAGCTCTCCTAACTACTCTCACCTCTGCCTATCTTTCAACCTCCTATGAACAACCCCAACCCTTTACTTTTAATATCCTTTGCAAACAAACCCTCACAACTCCCCTGCCTATATCCATAAACAATCTCAATACCACCTATAACACCTCCTATCTTCTACCAAAATATCACCGTCTGCTTCACATTAAATACTTTATTCATAGCCTTAAAAGACATGGTTACAACCTCTGTAAAACTCCTCAATTTCACAACCCAGTACATTTTACCTTATTAATTGATGGAGACATCCACCCCAATCCTGGCCCTAACCCACCCACACAATCCTCTAATTGCCACATATTCAAACCAATTCCAACACCTTTAACCAAACCCCCAAAATCTTTGTCAATTGCCCATCTTAATATTCGCAGCATTTGTAACAAAATACCTCTAATTCATGCTCTTCTAGATGTTCAACAGTTTGATATTCTCTGTCTCACCGAAACATGGCTAAAACCTAAAATAAAGGATAATGAAATTATCCCCCCAGGCTACAACATCCTTAGACAAGACCGCTTAAACAAAAAAGGTGGCGGGGTTATAGTCCTCTATAAAACCGAACTACAAAATCTTTACCCTATATCTGACAGCAATGTTGAAATAATTATTTCAAAACTTCAGCTCAACCCTCACAAAACAATTAACATTATCTGTACCTATCTTCCCCCTGGAAAGAATCCTACTGTATTAGAAAACCTACTTAATTGGCTTTCACTAAATCTCCTACAAGAAACAATACTTTTAGGTGACTTTAATATTGACTGGAACAAATGTAAAAATTCCAACCCAACTACCCTCATTAACCTACATGGCTTCTCACAAATCATTAACTCCCCAACAAGAATAAACAAACTTAATAACAAAGAAACTATACTTGACTGGATATTAATAAATAGTCCACAACAACAATACTCATCAGGAACTCTCCCTGATGACCTTAGTGACCATTCTCTAACATATATTATCAGGCACAAAACAAATGTTACTATCCCTATCAAAGTCACAACATCCCGCAGCAAAAAATCTTTTGACCCCAATCAGTTTCAAAATGAACTTATGCAAGTTAATTGGTCACCTCTGAAATCACTCCCTATAGATGAAGCTGTTAGTTACTTTAATAATACCTTTCTAGATATCCTTGAACATCATGCCCCAATGCGTTCTATACGCATGAAAACCAAAACTGCCCAGTGGCTCTCAAATGATACTAAAAAACTAATCCTTAGCAGGAACAAAGCCTGGGCTAAATGGCGTACCACAAAAAGCATAACTGATCACCTTACTTTTAGACAGCAAAGAAGTGTAACAAAAAAAGCCATCCTACATGATAAAAAGACCTATTATACACAGCTTCAACAATCCTCCCTTCACCAGCCAAAAAAATTTGGTCTTCTATTAACAAGCTCTTATCCCCTGGCAAAGTTGCCACACCAAATCCACTAGGCTCTAACCCTGACGACCCACTACAAACAGCTAATGCCTTTAATACCTTCTTTACTTCAGCCATATTAAAACTAGCTAACCAACAAAACCCTGATACCTCAAAACTATTTACCCAAACCACCTCTCTCCCTCCATTTCACCTAAAACCTATTCCAACCTCCTATATCTCGTCCTTACTTCAAAAACTAAAGCCCGCAACCCCCTCAGCGGACAAATTACCAGCTGAATACCTCCGTCTAGGTGCAAAAGCTCTTTCCTATCCCATCTCTATACTCATCAACAGAACTATAAAAGAAAGTACTATTCCATCACTCTGGAAAATCTCTTATATTATCCCTCTATTCAAGGGAGGTGACTCTACTGAGTATTCAAACTTCCGTCCCATAGCATTACTTTCTCCTCTTGCAAAAATAATGGAGAAATGCATCCACAAACAATTACTTCACCACCTACTTAGCCACAACCTCCTCGCTAATTGTCAACATGGGTTTCGACCATTCCATAGTACTAGCACAGCATTACTATCCTTTATTGACTCTATTAACAAAAACCGCAACAACAATACCCTTTCTTCTGCATTCTTTGTAGACCTGTCTAAAGCCTTTGACATGGTCAATCACCAACTTCTCCTCCATCGTTTACAATCCCTGACTCTAGATAACCTTGCCTTAAACTGGTTCGCATCATATCTGGACAACCGTTCTCTGGGATAACCAGCTCTCTGATCTCCTCCCCACCACCATAGGGGTCCCCCAGGGCTCTATCTTAGGTCCACTCCTATTCTCCATCTTTATAAATGACCTTCATCTAGCCACTCCACAATCAACTTGCATTCAATACGCTGACGACACAACCATTATTTCTTCAGCCTCCACTCAGAATGAGCTGCATACTCTCACACAAAATACCTTCACAACTATAGAGCAATGGTTCTCGAATCATTGTCTACTCCTCAATCCCAAAAAAACCAAACTCCTGCTCTTTACACCCACTCACCTATCCCCCTCTATTAACTTCACACTTACATCCAATAATGGTACCCTCATCTCCCCAGACCAAGCCACTAAACTCTTGGGTATTACCATTGACAACCAACTTAAATTTGACACTCATATCAACTCTACAATTAAGGCTACTAACAGAAAAATTGGTTCTCTCTATAGAATCAAAGCTTACCTAACCCCCGAAACCAGAACTACCATTGCTAGAACACACTTAATCTCTACCCTTCTTTATGCTTCCACCATCTACACTAATCTTTCTAAGCACAATCTCAATAAACTAGCTTCTTCCTACAACAACATAGCCAGATTCGCTATAGCTTCTCCTTATAGGACTCACCATTGTCTAAATCTTAAAAAACTAGGCTGGCTTGAATTACCTAACCTAATACAATTCTACCAACTTACTATTGCCCATAAAGCCCTTTATCACCCTAACAACACTCCAATACTCTCCTCTCTCATACAACCCTACAATAATCTGAGGAACCTACGCTCTTCTTACAAAATACTGATCCAAATTTCCCAATCAAATAACTTAGCAGGTGACTCCATATTCTCCAACTCAGTTGGCAAAATATGGAACCAACTACCTCAATACCTCACTACAATATCTTCACTCCCAATTTTTAAAGCTAAACTAAAACTCTTCCTTTCCAACCACTGGCTCTGCTCTTGTACCAACCCTAGTTGAACTTTTTGTCTTACTTGCCCTCTGATTCCTTTATCCCCTTATTTCTAGTTCTCAATTTCTACCCTCTTGAAATTCCTCTTCAAATAAATACATATCTCAATTTTTTATTTCTATTTTATTTCTGAAATACAGTTTTCTAGTTAATACTCTTTATTCTGCTCTACGCCAAGCCGCATTGTGTACTCTGATGCTTTTACAACTTGCAGTTGGATATGTTACGTTTCATAAATACTGTTTTTATATTCTTTCAGTTTTGCATTATTTTAATTTTTTTTGTATAAGCTTAACTTGTTTTAGTAGTTTATAGCGGAGCTTTTCTCCCCGGGCTTCCACTGAAAATGGACATATATCCAGTTGGACTAGCCCGGTAAACAAATGTAAAATAAAAAATAAATAAACATTGTACAAGAGTAAGTGAAATAGGTTTGTATTATGGGTGAATGAAAATCAGATCCCTTTTCTGCGCCCATACATTTTGTATTGGAATTCCTAGCAAAACGTTTTCATGAGCATGCTGCTGCTTTTACTATTAAAGTCCAACTTGCAGCAATTTAAAATTTTCACGTGGGAGAAAACGGCTCTATGATTATGCCCCACAGACTCTGTAAAGCCTTTTTTGAAGGAAACAACAATGATTAGACCCCCATACAAAAACCCAACTCCTCCCTGGGATCTGAATTTCATAGTAACAAGCATCACTTGTCCCCTCTTTGAACCTTTGGTCACATGTGATCTAAAGTTTCTATCTTAGAAAACACTCTTTTTAGTGGCTATTACCTCAGCCAGAAGAGTTTCAGAGTTGCAAGCCTTGTCTACCAAGACCCCATACCTTGTTTTTCATAAGGACAATGTTTCTGTACGCATTAATCCTTCCTTTCTTCCAAAGGTCGTGTCAGAAAGTAACCTAAATCAATGTATTGAGCTGCCAGTCTTCTTCCCATTAAGGGTGAATACTCTTTGCATCTTTTGGACGGATATAGACAGTAATGCTTTTACTTGCACAGAACTTCAGGATTCAGGAAATCGGAACAACTCTTTATATCCTATTCTGAAATTAAAAAAGGTCAACCAGTCGCAAAGGTTACCCTATCTAGATGGCTCACTTTTTCTGTATTCTACAACTCTAAACAGGCCTCTTCCCTTTCCTGTTAAGGCACACTCCACCAGGTCGGTAGCTACATCTACAGCTTTCCAAGCAAAGTTACCCTAGGACAATATCTGTGCTGCAGCTATGTGGGCAAAATCTTATACCTTTTTTACTCATTACAAACTGGATTTGGCCTCCAAGAGTAGAGCCTTTTTTGGTTCTATGGTTCTGAGGAATGTTCTCCTTTGAGCCACCCAAGAGTCAGGTTGCTTGGAGCGCAGTCCCATCAGTAAGAATAAAGGCGAGATTAACAACAACACATAAAGAAGTTATGTACTTACAGTGACGTTCCATGTGTGTTGCCTATCTCGACCTTTATTCTCACAACCCACCCTCCATGCCCCCTTCCAAAACTCCTGCGGGACTGAGTAGATATTGGATTCATGGACCTCCATAGCCTCAGAAATATTACCTCTGGCCTACTGATAAATACAGTTCCTGTGTGTATTATTTAATTTAAGATAAGTTTTTGCTCACGTTATGTTTTCTGGACTGGCAAACAAGATCTGAGGAAAAGGCCAAGATGGATCCGACACATCGGATCCAGCCCATCGGTGAGAATAAAGGTAGAGATGGATAACACACACATGGAACACTATGGTAAGTACATAACTTCTTTTTAGATGTTCACAGACAGTTAAATTTCTATTTGTATAGAACAAAGAATTTCAGAAAAACAGATCAGTTGCTTGTTTCTTTTGTGGAATCCAAATTAGCCAAGCCAGTTGCAAAAGTAGCTTTAGCCATGTGGCTGACTAATTGCATTTCATTTGTCTATAACAAATTTGGATTGTCTTTGCCAAAACCTTTGAAAGCCCATTCAGCCAAGTCCATGGAAACATCTTCACTATTTTTATTTAGGTCTTCTGTGGACAGTATTTGTGCAGCTACAACTTGGGCTAATCCTCATACCTTTATTACTCATTACAAATTGTATCGGGACTCAAGGGGAAGAGCAGCTTTTGGCTCAACATTACTCAGGAATATCCTTCCTTAGAGTTCTCACATGAATTCAGGTAGCTGGGGACTATGTCCCAGTTGTTGAGGAATGAAAGAAAATTGGCAACATCAGATAAAGAAGCTATGTACTCACCATAACCTTCCATCTGTCCTGTCCATTTTCATTCTTCCTCAACTCCCCTCCCACCAACCCCCTACATTTTTAGCTATTGACTTCTGGAAGAACAAGAAGGTTATAAAAGACCAATGTTCCTTTGGTTGAGCTCCAGATATTGGTTTCTCTTATCAGTCTGCAAAATTTTTACATCTAAAACTATAAACCAGCAAACAGAATTTGAGGTATGTTAGGGGATAGAGCATTATGGGTAAGGAAACAGCTCAAGAGTTTTAGTGGCTACAAGCTGTAAAAAAAAGTCCGAGTCAGATCTGAACCCAATTGTTGGGGAAGAATGAAAATGGACAACACAGATGGGACATTATAGTGAGTACGTAACTTCTTTTTTCAGCTATGACCTGGTGTTCCAAATAGTCACAGTGCAGTCAGTCCACCCATGTTTATAAGAGGAAGACTGGATGTGCTCTTTAAATCTCCAGGATGTCTATTTGCATATCAAGATAGCCAGACATCCAAGAGGTTTCTGCACTTCAGGGTAACAGCCAGTCACTGTCAATTCTGAGCTCTTCCATTTGGCTTCACTGCATTCTCCAGGGTTTTCAGCAGAGGCATGGTCACTGTAGCACCTTATCTCAGACTGAAGGACACTGGAGTTTTCCTTTTCATAGGAGTCTGACTTATCACAGCCACAACAAAGGAAGTCTTTGATTAGAAGGGTCAACTGATTTCAACTTTTCATGACCACACTGCTGAGTCATAGTTAAAGCCATTACATGCACAGAACTTTAGTGGTTTTAACTGGGCCATGAGGACGTATGTGGTCATCCTGCTGCCAGAAACAATTGCTAATATTCAGTCAGTCCACTGCATTTTCCTGACATTCCCCAAACTATCAGCTGCCATATGCTACAGGATGTTGCTTGTAATGGCAGTGCAAATTTTTGGTCCCCTTTACAAGATGAGAACCTTCCAGTGATTGCTCAGTGTTCATTGGAATAAGAATTTGGACCCCGCGTTCCATCTGATTCGATTCGCAGAGACTTGCCAATAACAACTTTATTGGTGGTCCCAATTAAATGATCTTTCACAGTGATGTCCATTCAGCCTTCCTAGTTTAACTGTCAACATAGATGAATCTGCCTTAGGGTGGAGGGGCATTGCTTAGAGCAGACAGTCCAATGGACAAGATCATAATAAGAGTCCTCTAAGCACATCATAATGCTGGGGATGAGGGCATACCACCATAAATTGCAAGTTCTGCAGAGCTGTGTCCCCCAGTATGAGATTGCTGTTCATATGGCAATGGTTTAGCAAATCAACATCAACAAGTACATAGGAACTCATCCATTTCCCCTCTATTGGGAATCAGTAAGGTTATGTGAATGGGCCATGTAGACACACCACTTTCTGACTGCGGTGCAGATTCCCAGACAGGCTCAGTCAGTGCTCACTGGTGTCTCATGAATAGTCCCTCGGTCGTTCTGTGACAAATGCTGTTTTCCTTTGCTAGGGAAGGCCTATCTGCAATCTCTTTGCATCTGACCGATGTCAAGCACAACAGTTATTTTTCCTAATTCTCCCTTCTTTATTCCTTTCCCCCATTCCACCTGTAATGAAGTTCTAGAAATCAAAACTGCACAAAGATAAGGTCAGTCTCCTAGTCCCATTTTAGCCCAGACAAGTTTGCTTGCTTCTGCTATGACCTCACTGGGCAGAGAAATTTCTTCTTCTAAAATGTGACAAAGAACTTCTGTCTCATCTGTCTTGCAAGTCTCACCCAGACCTCCCAGTTCCACAGACTGACTGCATGGTTTCCTGAACTCCAATGATAGCTAAGGACATGTTGTTCCATTTAGGTGTAATCCAGAACTTTACATTATCCCTGAAACCCTCTGTTAGGAAGATATGCAGGAATAAGTTTACTTTTTGGGCAGAGGAGGAAGCTCTAGATTTATTTCCAGCCCTGGCTACAGCAGCCTTATAGTTTTTAGCTGACATTTTTGACAAGGGATGCATCTTCTCTACTGTCATGATATAAATTATTTTTTTCTTACTGTCTTTAAAAGCACGCAAAGCTTTTTTGAGCTGTACCATTTTTCTTAGACCTCTCCTGACAGAAATGGCCCTTTCATGGGATATAAAATTTATGCTGAAGAAGTTGATGCTATCCTCCCCCTATGAATCAGCAGTTACGGTGGATCTTAAATATTTCTCATGAGAGGCCATATTTGTGGCAGAAGTAATTTCCACTAAGAGAATTTCTGAAATTCAAGCCTTGTCTTCTAAGCCTCCTTACACTGTATTTCAGAAGGATGGCATTCCTTTATACATAAACCTAGAATTTGTGCCTAAATTGGCAGTGGATTAAGCTTAACCAATCAATCGGTCTAACTTGTAGACATTCCTGAATAAAATGCTACTAGTGCCCTGGCTAAACATGTAGCTTGTAATGATCTAACACACACTTTTAAGTTTTTGGTTATGGAAAAGATTGTAGTGAATGAATGTGGAGGGGATATCAGGAACTTTACTGAAGTATTGGAAACAAGATGGATCGTTAGAATAAGGGCAGATGCTGCAGGGGTCTGAATGATCAGATTCCCTTGAAACCCCATACACAAAGCTAGATCTTTACATAAATAATTAACATTTTTGAACATGCCTTATGTATGTTTTTGTATATGCTTTTCATATATGCATTTTCATATTTTATAGTAGGCATCTGCTTGAATTTATTTAGCACTATTATGCATGTTTTCTCTTACTGGTTTTTCTCATGCTATTTTATTATGCTTTTTTAATGGTGTGCCTTTAAATTAGTAAGCCAGTTTTCTTATAGCTCTTTTAAGGTTTACTTTGTTGCTAGGATATTGATATGTTCTTTTATGTGATTGGCTACAACATTATTCGTTTCTGTATTTAAAACTGAGCAATGTTTGGTTTAGTTTTAATGTCTGAAGAAGCAGTATTTTTGACAACTGCGAAAGCGCTTACGTATTATTAAATTTCAAGATTTTAACTTCACTTGAAGCTTGGTTTTTAATATCATGATTGAGCCATGGGTATTGTCCTTTAGAATTGGTACACATCCCTGCCATTGCTGTGAGGCTTGCTGCTATATTTCGGATATCCCTTATTTTGTACACCCCACTACTCATATTAAGTATGAATTTAAATTTTATGCTGACTGCAAGAGCAGAACTTTGGTATATTTGGCAACCTGTTTAGATTGCCCTTGTTTTTATGTTGGCATGACAAATCAAAGCTTGAATGAAAGATTTCTTGAACATAACAGTGAAATTAGAAGAAAGTTTAGTACAAATGCACAATATAAGCATATTAAATCTAACAATGGTCATAGCTTTCTTTTTAAAGTAATTCAGTTAATGACTAAAATATTAGGGGTGGATGTATTGTTAATAAAACAGAAAACAATGAATTAAGATGGATTTTAACCTTACAAGCTGACAGGAATTTTGGATTAAATGAAAGTACTTCCCTCAAACCTTACCTTAAGACACCTTAGATCAGGCATTAATCTGTTCATATGGTGATTAATTGTTTTAGAGGTGCTGCTTTTTTATTTGTTGGTTCTTAATTGATTTGCAATATTTAAGAACATTTGTGTTTTTATGTTTAGTCAGTCTGAAAAAGTGCTTATGCATGAAAGCACTTGCATATTATTAAATTTCCATATTTTGACTCCACTTGAAGCTTATTTTTTGACTGCTACTTTGTTTTGGTTCACTCTTGTGTGTTTTTGAATTTACTACTTTTTTTGCGTAAACCATTTATCCTTTTTGCTGACTGTTTTGTATTTACTTTATTCTTGTTCGTGGCGAATTAGAGCAATGGCAGAAGGTGGTTCCACAGAGATAGAACTGGACTGCAATCCATGCAGCAATTCCATTAATATTGGATTTTGTTTCGATAGATTTTCAGAATGTTTGAAGGGTCAGGACAACCCCTTATTAAATGAGAATACTGCTTTTGATTCTGGGCAAATGGATGTTTCAGGTATTGACTGTGGTTTGCTGTTAACTAATTTACATAAACTCAAGAATGACTTATATAAACCTAAGCTTTTGCAAACCCAGAGGTATCACCTAGATAAATGTATTGAACATCATGCTGTGCCTCGTGGTCTGAGAATACTTAAAATGCTGACCTATGGGGATCGGCATCCTCAGCTAATATCAAAGTGGCAGAAGCTTAATTTGGACTTAAGTTTAAATTACTTGCATTTATTTATTGAATTCTCCAAACCGGAGGACAACTACTAACAGAAAGGATTCTGACTGAGCAACAGCATCTTTATGACACCTTTCCTCATGATATTGTAGATGAGAAGTTAAATATTTTGTTGGATGCAGTGATTCTCTTTGAAAGAAAAATACTTCACATTAAATATAAGAAGCTTGAGCGACAGGAAAGATTTTGCGGAGAGCCATGTATTTGTATGGCCAAAAAATGCAAATCACAACACCAACATGAAACCTGGAACTAGTAATACTTGCAAGCATCCCAATGGGGACTTCAGTTAGTCTGTCTACTGAAGATGCCAACAATCTGAGTGGTTGTCCTGACCCTCCGATAGATTGCAGCAGTGAGCCACTTAACTTGGAAGGCTGGGCATGTGCAGTACCACGTACGCACCTTCAGAGAATGCTGTTGTAGGGCATACAAGCTGACAACAAGGTTGGGAATAGGATGATCTTAAAGATCAGCAGAATGACCTAACTCTTGCCTTTGCCTGGGAAAGACAGAAAGGAGGGCTTTTGCCCTAATAGTGGAACAAATCAGATTCATGCTGCCTATTTAGTAGAAACATACAGCATTTCATAAGTATTTGATGGCAATGTCAAGGCCTTTCATTGTTTGTTGCACTATCATTCAGAATCCTGAAAATATTTAGTTTACCAGTCATTCCCTTATAAACATGCAGACCATGGCCAAGTACAAGCTTTGTTTGGAGAAGTACTTCAAATAACCTTTTTCTATCCATATGTGTTTGTTTTTTAACGTCTGTCAAAAGTAATTCATCTCTTCCCCCACAGAGAGTTCTAATCATGTAACTTCAACAATGCATTCTCCTGGATTAGGCTGAAGGTTGTTTAACAAAAATTCTCAATAAATGTGCTCTCTCAAGAGAGATAGATATATTGGAATTTGAGTAATGTTTTCTTTGTTCTTCATTTACTCTTTCCTTTGTGGCATGAAACTTGTTGACATAATAGTTAACATTCTAGCTCCTAGTAGCATAGTATGAAATAGTGAAGAAGTTACTGAAGTTTACTTTGCTCAATATGATTCCTTTTGAATGCAAACAGCTCTTTTGAGGCAGATAAATTGTCAAGCTAACAGTATGATATAAAGAAGCTAATCAAGTCTGCAAATGTGGAATGTTCAAAATAAATATTAATTTCAGTTTTCAGACCCCAGCATGGTAATATTTATGGTACTGAACCCAGCCAAGAGGTCAGAAATCTGAATGGCCCCAGATTCAACTGCCATGCCATTATTGTTCTTTGGTCTTTTAAATAAGTAGTGGTATCTTTGGTAGCCTATATTTGATTAGAGCAGGGTTCATAAAGACTGCTGCTCCATCTTAAGGGATTGTTGACTTTTCCTCACAAACAGAAGTAGGATCTGCAGTGTAGAATGCCATATGGCTGGCTGTTTAGTGGGTTTCTCTGAAACCATCACTTTTGCAGGAGAAGTCTCACCCCCATTCTAACTGAGGCTCCCATTTCTGAGAGATTAACAGTTTACAGGTTGGAACTAAATTGAGGCACATGTTGGGATCCCTGTAATTGTGCAGAGTTGAGTACACCCCTCCCATACAGAATTCTGGTGCAGAACCAGTCCATATAGTGGAATACCTTTTGAGACGTCTGTCTGAGATCTAGGAGAATGTAATAGTGGGATATGGAACAGAGGCTGAACATCACTAAACCTTAAGAAGACGTTCGGGTGGTTATGTCTGATGGACTGTAGTGGAGGGGTATTTTTAAAAAGGCAATAGGCATGGCCAACAGGAGGAAAGGACAGAGGAGGGTTGCCACTGTATAGATAACTTAATAGACTTTGGCTAAAATATATTTTTTTATTTTTTGGGGTAGCCACACATAAAAGTTAAAAGTTTTATTTGAAATCAAATCTGAGTTTGGATTCCTTTAGAGTTCACTTGCGTTTTATGTATACAAGCAAGTCAGTTAACTTGTTGTATTCTGAATCTGTTGAAAAGGGGAAGGCAAACTTCTGAGTCCAGTGAGACTGATTCTCAACAACTAAAGTGATGTTTAAGGAAAGCCGGTGCTTTCAATTTTAAATCTGTTCCTTCAGGTTAAAGGACAGTGAATAGGGCAGAACACATTCATAGGAGGTTAAGTGGTGTCATGTTGAGACTAAATCATCTTTTGTTGTAGAAAGCCAAAGAGAAAGAGATATGTATGCATGTATACATTACAGGCAAGTGGTCAAACAGGAGGCTTGTAAGTATGTTATAGGATCAGTAAATGAGTCTTTTTATATAACAGAAGCTCTGGAAAATGGCTTGCAATGAACTAAAAGAATGAATTATGAGGAAGGGAATTTTAGGAAGAGCACATGAAATAGTTATTCACTGAAAAAATGATATATGTCTGTATAGTGGGGTAAAGCATTGAGGGTTTCAAGGGTTCATAGATCAAAATTTACTAGGAATGAAGGTCACCATATGTCAAACAATATCTAAGGCAGGCAGGATTAGAGTGGTTAGTTTTTGGGCATCTGTCTCAGTTAACCACTAGAAAGAAGATGGGATTCATAGATAAATTGTGTATTACATAGCACTCACTTGAGCCAGAACTGGCAACAAACATACTGGTGCAGGCCAGTAGTGATTCATAGTCCCATGTTACAATTCAGTGCAGTGAGCTCAAATGCACGACATGAGGTATATAACAAAGACTGCATAAAGCCATGCAAATAAAACGTTGTAGCAAAAGGAAGTCCTAATAATCTTAAAATGTATCCAGGGAGACCCTAGTCACTATGCATGGTCATCTACATAGGAGATTCCACAGCTGTTTGCACCCAACTGTAAAAAAGAGGAAAGGAGGCCAAAAATCTCTTTGCATTCAGCAGAAATGCTTGAAGAAAATATCTTGGCATGTAGCAGAACAGCTAAGAGTCACAGAACAGCAGCCACGATATCATGTTGCTGTTTCCTGCTAGTATGAGGTTAGTGCCAATATACTTCAGTGTAAACAGTACCATCATCAGATAGCTGGTTACATCACAGTTTCATTGATCAAGATATTACTGATCGTTTTAGGGTCAGTTTTTTTTTTTTGAGATTTAATACAGTTTAATTTTTTTAAACAAGAAATATCTTTATTAGCATGTATGACATCAGCAGTCTTAACATTTATATAAATTAAAATAAACCATACCAACACAATTTCAGTTACAAACATTAAACATTACAAACCATGGCAACATAACTGTAGCTGCAAACATTATACATCACTTATAATATATCCAGTCATTGTCAGTCAAAATTTTAAACTTTGTTCCTCCTGTGCATGTATTGATCCCACAGTTCCCATTTTGTCCTATGTAATTTGCTCCTATCCTTTTCTAAATATCCCAATTCCAGTTGTTTTATCTCTGTTACTATCTTTGATACTTCTAGTAAAGTTGGTTTAGACTTTGATTTCCATTTTCTAGTGATTGCTTTTTTGGCAGCCACCATAATTAGACTCAGCAAGGCCTTGCTATGTTTTAGAGTCAGTCTTAGTTAACATTGTCATGCTCACATGAAATAGGTGGGAATGTGGTGCCTTCCAATACCTCTGGAGAACAAAATCCGTATAGTTTTTTTTTTTCATATTAGCTGCAGGGATCTTGCAGAGAGCAACTGGATGCACTTTGGGTATTTCACAGACCTCCCCCTCGGAATACTTAAGTTCCTTGATGTAGTGCTTCTGCATATTGAGGAAGATACATGACTTCCTAGTACACCATCAAAGACAGCAAACACAATGCCTACCTTCTATGACATCGGCTAGCTCCCTAAGGTACTGGGTGTCATAGATTGCACACAAGTAGCAATAAAGGCCCCACCTGGCTGACAGTCATAAAAGTTTGTGAACAGGAATAGTTACCGTTCCATGAACTGCCAGGTAATAATGTGACACATGGGATCTTAACCCTACCTGGCTGACAGTCATAAAAGTTTGTGAACAGGAAAAGCTACCGTTCCATGAACTGCCAGGTACTAATGTGACACGTGGGATCTTAGCCAGTGTGTCCACACAGCTCCCAGGCAGTTTGCATATCTAGTACATATCTCAGCTACATCTCTGTTTCCTGCATATTGACATTCCACAGGGATCTAGTTGGTACGTGCAGGCAGTGTGGCTAATGTTAAACAATATATCTACATTTTTGTGTGTCCATATCTTGTAATACCCCGACATACACACATGTTCATATTCTGCAGCACATGACACTTCATACCTGCTGGAGCCCTTGCTTATGGCATGCATAAACAGCATCAAAACACTGCGCACACAAATATGTTTTTGGTTTGCAAAAAACCTGCTACAGCAGACTCGGCGTGTCTACATGGATGCTCAAGTATGATCCTGCCACAGCCTTCAGGATGTTCTTGGTATGTTGCATGCTTCATAATATGGTGATGAGGAGACAAGCTAGGTAGGCCCAAGATACTGGCACAACAGGGTTGCACACACACATGCTGCCAGCAGGGCAAGTGCAATATCTGGCAACCACATGACCACCTCTAGTCATTGACATGTGTAGTGCATGGTAGTACAGGGGAATCAGCAACATCTAGTCTATGTTAATGAACCCTGACAAGCATCCAGTGACAGTGCAGTGTCAGACAGATAGAACATGCATGCCATGTAAATGTTAGACTATACTGAACTTGGTCAAGTCACACTATGCATCCTACATTCTCACAGGAGGGAAGGTGGAGTGAGTCACAGACATCATGTTGTTAACAGATGACTAAGGACACAATGACAAATGTATGTCTACACACATTGTATAGTGGGCATATCAATGATTTCTGAAGCCAGGGTCTCTAGGTGTCAGATGTATTGTATGCAGTACATACTCTCATAATGTGATGTGGTAAGGTCCCACTATGTGACCATGGCTCGGTGCAGATGTGGGTTTCCCAGAGTGGAGGTGGTATCTTGTGTCATAGACAGTTTTATCTTGAAGTGTGTCTGAGATGCCACTGTGCACCTGCAATGTATGGCCATTGTACTGGCTTGTTGCACTAAGGCTTTTGGTCCCCATAACAGGGACTGTGAACTGGATAGGGTCTGCATATGAGGTGTTTTGCCAGTGGAGGGTGAGAGTGAGTTCTAGACACCACCATTGAGGGGTGATGGAACATCATACATGTCCAGATGCAGGGGAGAACTTTGTACTCCTAGTGGTTCCCTACACCCCTGATGTGGACCCTCTCCCAATCTCAGACAACACTGCTAGTGAATGTGGTGGTGATGGCACTGTAAAGCCTCCTTATAGTGGTAGATTTGGCAGTGGTATATGCCACCATAGACCTCATCTGGCCATTCCTTATTGTGTCTCTAGTCTCCATGTCCTCTTGGGTGGCATGCAGCATAGCAGTGAGGTCCATGCTGGATTGGGTTGGTAACAGATTGTCCCTGGATGATACTCCTTCATATTTGCTGATAAATCCTGAGTGATACCTATATGTCGGGAAACCTGTGAGATGTAATGGTGTCAGGCACTTCTGCAAGACTGCAAAATGGTGGTTATACACAGTTTACACACTTTCTGCACATCTGCCACAATATCCAGAGGGGGAGCAGTGCTGGATGTTGGAATCATAGGGGCTGCTCTACCCAATGGGATGCTAGACAACCACAGTTTTTTTGGTGGATGATATCACATTTTCTGCCAGTACCTCCTAGACCAGTACATAGCCAGCACTTATTATGTTCAGCCTGTGGTGTCTATGTGCAGTGCACTTGTAAGAACTCTGGTGTGAGAGGTAGTAAGTTGGTGCATCATCCACCAAGAAAAGTGAGAGTGACCCCATCCTGATGTCATTGCCCACTCCTCCAGGGATAATACCAGAACCAGTATGCTCTTGCAGGGACACCAAAAACTCCTGGCTTTGTCAGCCTGTTGCTCCCAGATGCCTTCCTCTGTTTCCAACCTCTCAGCTGGTGTGGAATGCACCTTTGCCTTGATGCTGAGTGGCATGTTGGTGACACAATTACAATGCTGTTGTAAGGTATGATTACATTCCCTTCAATGACATTAATGTTATGGAATACTGTCTTCACACACTTGTACACATAAAGGCTGGTCAGCATTCCTTCTTCCTTCTTCCTTATAGGTACTGTCTATGTATCCTAAATGCCTTTAATGGGACATCATTTTTAGTAGGACTGAAGTTGTCTTCCTGTGCCATCCACTTCATTCTCTGGACATGTAGACACCTTTGAACTGATGACACAGTACTTTAGCTCTATATTGTTGAGACTGGGAGAGTGACAGCCAGACAAAGGGATCACTTACTTAGACTGCATTGTAATAAAAGAGATAACTGTAGGTGTATGCCATACAACACTGTAGGGACAGATATGGGAATACATACAGCAGGTGTACATTCAAACAAGTATGTGTAGGGTAAGATAGGCATCCCAGCTGATGGCCAATAGATTGGTCATGTTCTAAACCACCAGTCATATCGCCCTATTGTAGTACTTTGGGGGTTACTTGTATGTTGGCTTATAACTGCCGTAGATCAACATGTACATTAGATAGGCCATAGCAGTACTGCAACAGTCACAGACATGCAGAGCTACAGCCTGTACTGATATTGTAAGCTATGTAGAGCTACATATTGTCCTGATATTGTAAGCTGTCCTCTACAAATGTGAAACACATATAGGTATACATATTCCTTTTGATATCTGTTTATAATGTGAATTCCAGTGGAATGATGCACATCTGTAAGAAAGTAGACAAAACACAGGATGTGAAGTTGTTCTATCTCGCCGTTCATTCTTACAGATGGCCTCAAAGCCAATCCTCGGCTCCGAGTCGGCCTACTACAAAGCTCGAGGTCTTCAGACAGCTCGAGGCAAAGTCCCTATCCCATGATGCACCTTGAGTTACCTCAGATTTAGTTTGCCGCTGCAACAGCTTGGAGGTTTCCTAGCACAGCTCGGGCCAGTATAGCAATTTTTCTCAAAAAATTCCTATTTCTGTCATATCTTATATATGGATAGTTATAACTTTAGAACTTTAAATCATTAATAGCTTGTTTGATTGTTAGCTTAATTCTGATAGTTTCTAATAGTCCTTTTGGCCTTTGATTTTTTATAGGCCTTTAGTATTCCCTTTCCCTTCTTTGGTGTGCCTTTATATAGATATTAGGATAGTTGGAATAGCTTAGTAGTGTGTTTTATAAGCATTTATAGACTTTAGAAATTGTGTGTGTGTGTTTACACATTTATAGTTAGCGCACATTTATCCGTATAGAGCCCATTTGTTTTTTAAGGGCTACTTACAGTTTATATATTATAGGATAGTTTAAAATTGCTAAAATTTGTGTGTGTGTGTGTGTGTGTGTGTGTGTGTGTGTGTGTGTGTGTGTGTGTGCGTGCATTCTTTTTTGGTATTACAAGTCTGCTTGTGTACAGTTGGATAGTTTCATGGATGACCAAGATAAAGATAAACATCCCAAATCTGGGTTTAAAAAATGTCAGTAGTGTGGACAAAAGATGTCAGTGTCTGAAAGTCATGTAAATTGTGTCTATTGTCTGGGTGCCTTGCACTTGCAAGGGAGTTGCTCCATCTGCCATTCCTTTTCAAGCTGAGTATTACATGAAAGGAAAAGAAAATTGATCGATAGAGGACTTCTAAAATCTTCTTTGCAAGAAACTTTGAGTGACCAGGATAAAACTAGTCAGTCTCCCAAATCCTCCAAGTCCTCTAAGGCTTCTTCATTGGACTCATCAAAATCTAAGAAACCATCGACATCAGCTCCACAGCTCTCAGAGCCGAGCGTCCTGTCTTTTCAGAGCCGGTCCCCAGTTCTGGAACCGGTCTCCGAAGTATTGAAATCACCTATCCTCCAGTCAGTACCACCCTCCATCCACTCATCTTGGTCATCGATTAGGCTATCTGATTTGGATGTGCATCGTGTGGTGCAGAAGTTGCTACAGGCACCAGTGTTTGCTAAATTTTTATCGGTTCCAACCCAAGTGGTTTCAGAACCAAAAACTGTTATTCCATCTACTTCTTTTCCTCCTCCGACCCATACCAGTCTGTCGGAGCCAGAGGAGTTGGACCTTATGATTGTGGAGCCTTTGGAGCCGATGCCTGCTCCAGTGCCATCGGTTCCATTTACTCAGACTTTCTTGGCACCCATCAAGGAGTCTAGGAGCCAACACTCAACCGGTCGGGTCCAGGGAGGATAGTCGGACTGACCTGTCTGTTCCGACTTTGCTTCTCAGGACCTCGGCTCGGATGAGTTCTGCTTCTACCTATGGATCAGAGCCCACTGTTCCGGTGTGGAGGGGATCAGTTGTTTCTTCGGATCCAGCGGTTCCTTCTCATCAGAACAGAGGTGCTTTTCAGTCCATGAGGAGAGTAATGTCCCCCAAGACATCCACAACTTCAGGACCAACTACCTTCTCCCCAAAAACACCTGTGTTCACTTCTGCCTCACAGATCCCTTTGAAGCATAGAGACCCTGAGCCTCAGGAAGCCCCACTGGGTGGCCCCTGCTCTTCCGAGACCTCACCAGAAGTTCCCACTGATGAGGTTCCCAGTAAGGGAATTTGCAAGAGGAAGCATCTAGACTCCCCACAGGAGTCTTTCACATCTGACACCGACTTAGATGAATCAGAAGGGTCCCCACGGTCCCCCTCTGAGGGTATCTCATTTGCAGATATATTAAAAATCCTTAAGCAGAGAGGTGGCTGGAAGCCCATCAACCCTACTGAAGATGAGTCGGTCCTCATGAAAGCTTTCGGGTCTCAACCCTCCACCTCTTGAGTGTCTCTCCCCTTTGATGAGCTTATGGAGCTGGTCTCACAAAGGGCATGGGAGTCTCCGTACACCATGGAGCCTGTCCCTAGGAGACCCAATAAATTTATTTCTGTCCCTCAGGATAAGTCCTTTCTCACTAAGGGAGTGCCTCTTGATGCCATGGTGGTAGCAATAGCCACCAAAAAGGAGATGTCAGAAACTTCTTGCTCTGTCCAGCCTCCTAGCAATGACTCTAGGATCATGGATAGATACGGGAAGTGCATATATAGTTCAGCGACTTTTGCCAAATGTTCACTGAACTATCTTACACTTTTCACAAGACTGCAAAGAGACCTCCTAAAAGAGCTTGGAGATACTCTTCAGAGTACGGTAGCTGAAGGAACTTCATTCAAAGTTGCCTCCCAGCTTGCTACCCTTAATTCCATAGTGAACTCGTCCATGCGTCTCATCTCATATGCAGCTGATGGAACGAGTAGGGCAGCGGGTACATGAATTGCTCTCAGGAGACACTCCTGGATGCGCTTATGTTCCTTTGCGGAACCTTTTAAGTCATTCTTTGTCAACACCCCTTTTGATGGCACATTTCTTTTTGGGCCCAAAGTTAAGGAAACGTTGACTAGGTGTGAGCAGGAAGGACTCTGTCTGCTGTCGGAGTCCGTTTTTCCACCCCTACTAGACCCTACCCCAAGGGTCAAAGGGGAGGAAAGATGTTCCAAAAAGCCAAGGAGCCTTTCTGGACACACGTGGTGAACCCCCCTCCAGGGGCGGAGGAGGGGACAATAATGGAAGACGCCGCCCTCGCTGCAGAGGGGGTTTGCAAAACCAGGGTGACAGAGACTAGTTCTTTGGGAAGCCCTACCAGTGCTCCTGAAAGGAGGCCCGACTGTCCTACTCTAGAGGCAGTCATGGGTCGCTTATCTTTGTATCCAGACGCCTGGCTAAAAATAACAAATGACAACTGGGTACAAAGTATAGTTTCCAGAGGATATTTTATTTCCTTCGCCATGCCCCCTCCATTGACAACAAAAATCCCAGACGTTCCACCCTGTTGCAGGGAACAAGCAACAGTAGAGGTCCAAACGTTGCTAAGAAAAAGAGTCATCCAACCAGTCTCTGCAGATCTGACAGGATTTGGAACTTACTCAAGATTCTTTTTAGTGCCAAAAAAGACAGGGGACTGGAGACCTATTTTGGACCTCAGCAGACTAAACAGATCTGTCAAGAAGGAGAAGTTCCGGATGGTCACGCTTCAGTCGATAATTCCCTTCTTAGGGAAAGAAGATTGGATGTGCTCGATAGATCTCCAGGATGTGTGCTACCATATAAAAATGGCCAGACCATCCAGGGATCGTCTGCGCTTCTGGCTGGGAGCCAATTATTACCAGCTTCAAGCCCTGCCCTTTGGTCTCACTACAGCCCCCAGAGTGTTCACCAAATGTATGGCAGTGGTCACGGCTCACCTGAGACGTTTGGGATTCCAGGTGTTTCCATACTTAGACGATTGGCTCCTCACCGCCACCACCAGGCATCAGCTACTACAAGCCAGGGGCACCACTCTTACTCTTTGCAAACAACTGGGCATTACCATAAACTTAGAAAAATCTACCTTGTCACCATTGCATCGTATCGTTTTTATCGGAGCAGAATTGGACACCACCACCACCACTTTAAAACTTCCATCAGAAAGGATGTTACTACTTCATCAGCAAATTCACAACATCATATCCAGAGACAAGGTTCCAGCATCAGAAGTGCTAAAGTTGTTAGGGATGATGGCAGCTGCAATAATAGCAATTCCACTGGGTCGCATGCACATGCGGATTCTACAATGGCAGCTGTTCATGCAATTGTCTTATCAAGAGCTCCCAGTGTCTCATCTCATTATTGTAACAAACACATGCAAAAAGGATCTTCAGTGGTGGTTGACCTCTCTTCAATTAACGATAGGTCATCCCTTTTATCCTACCATCACCATCGGCCACAGTGACCACGGACACGTCTCTGATCGGGTGGAGGGGCATTTTCAGGGAAGAACAGCCCAAGGCACATGGACCGAATGAGAGACACATCTGCATATCAGTGTCCTGGAGATGCGAGTGGTACTCTTGGCATTGCAGTACTTTCAGGACTCTCTCCCTCTGGGGACAATTGCGAATCAGACGGACAACATGTCAGTGGTCTGGTACTTAAACAAGGAGGAACCACGTCCTATCCCCTTTGTTGAGAGGCCTTAAGAGTATGGCAGTGGGCTACATCCACCCAGCGCTTTCTGATAGCAATGCACATTCTGGGGAAATCCAACGTAATTGCAGATAAACTAAGCAGGACAATTTTATTGCCTCATGAATGGTCCCTCAAAAAAGATATAGCGGAGAGAATATTCCGCAGATGGGGCCAGCCTTGCTGTGATCTTTTTGCTTCCCCCATGAACACAAATTGCAGAAGCTACTTTGCCCTGATTCCCCCTCCGGGAGATTCACCAAGTGACTCACTCATTCACGATTGGCCTCCGGCTCTCCTCTGTGCTTTCCCACCAATTCCCCTGATGACCAAAGTACTACAGAAAGCACTATTATTCTAATAGCCCCTCATTGGCCTCATCAGATTTGGTTCCCCTTCTTTCGACTTCATCTGTTGGAAAAGCCTTGGATTCTGGACCCAGGTCCAGGCCTTCTGACGCATTTGTCAGGGGCCCTTCATCCCTCCCTTCAGTCCCTAAAATTGACAGCTTGACTGCTCCAATTCCCAAAATAGCCAGGTCCCATAACCTCTCAAACGAAACACAGCATATTTTAATATCTTGCCATAAATCCTATACTAGGAAGTTGTACCTTAGCAAATGGAGGAGATTTTCTATATGGGCTTCTCAGAATAACATTGATCCCTACCAAGCCTCTATTTCCTCTATATTAGAATTTTTTACTATGCTTTTCAACAAAGGAGTGGCAGCAGCTACAATTCGGGTATGGCTTGCTGCCATCTCTAATTTTCATCTTGGTATTGAAGGATTTAACATAGTGTCACACTAGCTATCCAAAGCCTTTCTCAAAGGGACCTTCCACATCAGACCACAAGTTAAATCCCCTTATACCCCATGGAACTTAAATTTTATGCTCTCACACATTATTCTCCCACTTTTGGAGCCAGCTTCCTCATGTGATTTGAAAAGTTTGTCTTGGAAGACTATCTTTTTAGTAGCCATCACATCTGCCCGAAGAGTATCGGAACTACAGATCTTGTCCATAAAACCTGTGTATTTGGTTTTTCATGCTGACAGTTTCACTACAAACAAATCCTTAATTCTTACCTAAAGTTTGTACTGAAGCTAACCTTAACCAAATTATAGATTTACCAGTGTTTTTCCCCAAACACACCAAGAACTTAGAGTATATGCTGCACAAGCTTGATGTTCACAGACAGGTCAGATTTTACCTGGATAGAACCAAAGAATTCAGAAGATCAGAACAACTTTGTTTCCTTTTCAGATTCTAGGAAAGTATGCCAGTGACAAAAACAACACTATCTAAATGGTTATCTGATTGTATCACTTTCACTTACTCAGTTGCCAGTTTACCTCTACAACACAAAATTAAGGCTCATTCTATCAGAGCAATGTCCACATCCTCTACCTTTTCTGCTAGGCTTCCTATAGACAATATTTGTGCAGCAGCCACTTGGTCAAAATCTCATACCTTTATCACTCGTAACAAAGCTGATGGGGCCTCCAGGGACAGGGCCTCCTTTGGTTCTACTGTCCTAAAAAACATACTCCCGTGAGCCACCCGATAAAGATGGTGCTTGGAACGCTACCCACCTGTAAGAATGAATGGTGAGATTCTTACTTCCCACCCTCCTACCCCTCCAGGGTTTTTCGAGGACTGAGATACTAGTTTTATCATGGTTGCTTTGTCTTTCTATGGTTTTTACCTAAAAAAAGTGATAGAATGGCATATGGTATTATTAGAGCAGCAAACAAGATCTGAGGTAACTAAAGGTGCATCATGGGATTGGGACTTGGCCTCGAGCTGTCTGAAGACCTCGAGCTTTGTAGTAGGCTGACTTGGAACCCATCTGTAAGAATGAAGGCGAGATGAACAACTCACATGGAACGTTATGGTGAGTACATCACTTCTTTTTATCCCTCACTTTCAGTGTACTTTGTGCTTCATCAGACTACATACAGATCAAAAAGAATGCTGCTGTTTTTTGTAATAGTTTTGCAGAAGTATGCATTATAGCTTCCCAGGTCTGCACATCTTAGCCTAGAAGATGATGGTACACCTCCAAGCCTATGTAAATTTATACCTGTTAATGCAGAATATGGGCAAATTAGGTCAGGAGGCCTGAATATCTATCATTTCTTATATTTTGCCATGGTGTACCTGTGGCATAAGGTGCAGCCTACTGTGTAGGTTCACGTCTTACAGTCTATAGCCAGAAGCTCATGCTTGAGACCTGCACTGGTAGACATTTAGCAATGCTTCACTGGTAATCATTCTGCAGAAAAAAATTGTAGACATCATTCACAGGCCATCATCTTGCTCCATGTAAACATAACAATTTTCAGAGGAGATTCAGGAGCATTTCATCTTCTGCTACAGTCTGTTTGGTGTATGAATGAAACAATAATGATTTATTTCCTTCATAGCTATTTCAGGAATCGCCTTCTGGACCCTTTCATGGGGTATTTAAAGGTATGGCCGCCTGGCATGCCCTTACTGATGGGTTGTTCTCCTTCAAAGAAATCACCAGGGTGGGGGAATAGTGCAGGCATCATTTTGATGAGCAGTAGTGCAGGGACCCTGTACATGGAAAGCAGAGGTTAGGCAAGAGCTCCCTGAATGTTATAACCATAGGTAGTGGTAGCAATAAGTGATGTGCCTACTTATTTTGTTTTAATTTGTTAACTGTTATCCATGTGCACGATATTCAGGCCTAGCCTGTTATGGGGTGACTGCACAGTATCTGGCATATCCCCATGTATACCTGTGCCATATTATATTTATGTATCTTAACTTATGTGTGGGGGGCACACACTTGCCTGCTGTTTGTCATGCACCTTATGGGAAATAGTTATGCAACTGTTGATATTGGTCTAGAATCTAACCTTGCAGTTATCATGATTCTCTAATGTGCTGTTTCTCTTTCAGTATGAGCAGAGCGTGGTGCAAATTATTTCACTATTGAAGAAGGCAGGAGGGGTGGCCAGTCACTGTTAGTTCCCCTTAGAAGTGCTGACATGTCTATTAAATATTCACCAGATTCACTTATAAGTATCTTCCCATTTTATCTGCTCACTGCAAGTCCAGATAATGGATTTTCTCTGCACGTGCCTCTCCCATATCACAAGCTTGATGAGGCACAAGAGTGTGATGTGGCTGGGAGTTCCTATCCAGACTGGAGTTCTGGCCCATCAACAGAAGGTAACCCGCCTGCATTATCTGATATTGTCAGGCCACAGGTGATAGAGGCTGCTGTAGAGAGAGCAGTGGGCAGATATGTGGCCTGAGTGGAAACCTTCCTAGACTGCATTGCTGACCAGCTCAACTGGACAGTCCCTTCTGTAGTGCCATCAGTGGAATAAGATAGTTGCCTGTGAACTATGTCTACAAATTATTTCTGCACTGTTGGTCCTGATTCATCCAGGATGGAGGTGACAGAACAGCTGCTCATAACCTAGCCTGTCCTCAGCCATGTGTTTCCTATGTTTGGAATCATGCTTCATATCTTGTGCATTATCTAACTCTCTCCATCACCTTTTGTCTACTACTTGTCTCTCTTCATCCCATATTTCCCCTACTCACTACATGCATTTCCACCATTGTTTGTCTGTCTGTTTCCTGCTAGGCATACTATTCTATCGTCCTTTCCTTGCCATGTTTTCTTTCACCCTTCTCCCATCCTGAACACTCCTGTATGTTGTCTTTTTTCTGTGATCCTCTGCTTACTTTTTCTGTTTCCCTACTTTCTTCTACAATCTTTCCATTCTCTTTGTATGAATCCTGCTCACTTTTTCTGTTTTCCCTACTTTCTTCTACAATCTTTCCGTATGAATCCTGCTCATATCCACATATGTGCACACACCACCACTGCACATGTAAGTAAAAATGGTTAATTAACTGTCTGCAGTGCTTACTATTGTCCCGCAGAGGGAAGCAGTAACACACACAGCCTAGCTTCTACAAGTACTGCTTTATTTTTATATATATGAAGACTTGGCATGACCAACAAGTGAAAATATCAACTACATACTCGCTCCCACTCTATGGATTTCATATTCTACATCTTTGTATATATTGTACTGCATGGCTCTTTCTGCCTGCAGAGTTTCATTGCATGGCTAAGCAAATTTGCATAGCTACTTTGTGGCTCATTTCAAGCCTTAGCACACAGCCAGCTGCCTGTAAGTGCTGCATGTTTTAATCTGGATATTTAGCATCTCCCTGTTTTACTGCATAGTGACACTTGAATGTGCAGGGCTTGTGAGCAGCATATTTCCATGAATCCCACCCCAGTTTCTAGAATAGCAAGTTTACTTAAATTCTGTGAGCTATGTTGCAACATCTGACACTGTTTTTTTTTTTATTTTTAGATCAGATTTACAATGTTTTGCACCGCCTTTTTAACTTTTAGCTTGCAGAGTATTCATTGAGAAGATAACATATCTTGCTGTTGTCTTAAAGAATCCAAACATGACCATGAAGTTTAGAAGGAATAAGAACAAGAATATGATGTCTCAGGCCAGGCTCAGTTCAACTGTAGTCACACTATTAATTAAAGTTTTGTCTTTTGTTTTCTCTCCCCCCCCCCCCTTCCCTCCCTCTCTCTCTCTTTTAATCTACAGAGGGATGTCAGCAGCTATGCAAAGTATAAGCCTCTGGGATGGGACCTGTATATCAGTAAGTTGACTTTTGTGATGCTGCTAGAGTTAACTTGTTCATTCACATAACTTCAAGGAGAGAAATGTGGCTTCTAGACACTGTAAGCAGTTGCCAGCAATGTGTGTCAGATCCTGCAGGGGCAAACTGTGAGTTGTAGAATTGCATTTTACTAAAATTCCTCTCACCAAATTCTTTAATTCCCTCTTACAGGTGTTGTATTTTGTAACTGATTGCATATTATCAGATGGTCATGCATCATCCTGTAGTTCTGGGTCAGTCTCCAAGTACAGACTGTATTATTCTCAGCAGTTCACAAAACCAGAGATTCCCTCTGAAAATGCACTTATGCCTAGGGGGCTTACCCAGTTATAGGTTAATAGGCGAGTATTAGGCCAGCTGACCTTGTGGGTCATTTTAAGCTTAAGTATTTCCCATTTTGTGCTTGAATTAACCCAACCAATTTGGTTAGAGATTGGCCTTACCCATCCCATGGTCGATAATTGTATATTACCCCAAATGAGAATAATTGGGATCATACCGTAGATAATTTGAGGAGACCCATGCATGATTATGAAAGTTCAAAAGATATATGTTGGCTGGTAGAGCTTATATATGGGAATGGAGGTGGGCAAAGCTGTCCTCTTCCACTAATTATAACTATGACTGTCTTCTTGGAGACAGTGTTAACTACTTAAATGGGATTCAGTAAGGTGTGTGTAAACACTTTTATAACATTTAAGAGCATAGTGGTTTCAACTGTGGCCTAGTGACTTTGGTGATATTAAATATGACAATGGTCTCAGCTGTGGCCCAGTACCTTTGGCAGTATTATAAGCCAAAGAACACAAAGAAAATGCATTTCTTTCAGAGTACAGAGTGAGGTGATATAGAGCTTGAAGCTGTGTACACTGGGGTGGAAAAGGAACTCGCATATACGCCATTATGTATATCTGTTGTAAATACAACTAAGTCATCAGCCAAAAACAACTTTATAGCTTGCAGTGTCCAAGATCATTTATGCTTCCTATTGTTAGCTGCATATTGGCTATAATCCTTATTTTTGGAAGTAAACCACATGGATTTATTAGTTGAATCACTGATAAATGAAAACAAATTGAAAACTGAATAGGGAAAAAACTTTGCCAATTTCTTTTACTGACCAGTGCTTAATCGGTACAATGCTGATTATTTGTTAATTTTAAATAGTAGTGAATTCAGCCTAGACTTGAGTACCTTTATTAGAGAACACTGCATTTCAGTGACATGGAATTGTGTGTTGTTTCTTGTGTTCAATGTACATTACTAAGTTTCTTTAAATGTTTATTGATGTTGTGCTTGGGCTTTGCCCCAAGCCCTGATTGATGAGTCCTACAGAATCTCCTCATCTTACCAGATTAACAAATTTAACATAACCACTTTTGCATATAGTACCACTTGCAGGAGAACATAATGTTCAGCGTATTGATAACTGCTGCAGTAGACTTAGCTGTATGGGTTATATCCTGCCAAGGATATAGTAGACAGACAGCTTCCAAAGCTTCAGGGCACCTTCCAAATACCCAAACTGTCTGGTCGCTCAAGCTGAGCTGACTAAAAGGCAAGTTTGGGCTTTAGACCTTTTAGAGCTTTACTACCATTGAAGAGTACACTCCTCTGAAGCTTTCGAGGATTGATGGTTGCTTGTTCTGTTCCTTTGCTGAGCAAATAAGTTCCCCTTGGTGGAAAAACCTTCCATTCAATATTTTTGTTTATTACTAATGCTTTCCTCTTTGAGAAAGTTATTTTAAAGCTAGCAGTTTGTGTTTTAAAGGACTGTCATGAGACTGTAACTTTTAAATGGGAGCACTGTTTTTCCTGTCAGTTTAAAAGTTGTTTAAAGTAACTGTAAACTATGTTTTCTGTGGAGAAATTGTGTTTATTTTACTTTGTGGATCTGGCAAATTGTTTTAAAGTGCTTTTTACTGTGTTTGTCTGTGAAAAAGTGACTTTTAAAGGCATTTATTTTTTACCAGCATTTGCTGCTTGTTTCCCCCTGGGAAAGAGGCACAATTTTGGGCTAAACCCTGAAACAATATGTTGATCCTTCTTCCAGCCACAAAAAAAAAGTTAAGCAGCCTTTGCCATCACAGCAGGCTAGCAATTTGCCTTAGTTGCAGATGGTTGAGTTGTACCTCAGACCACTCATCTTTTACCCAAATCCTTCTGGTGCATCACCTACAGCCACTATGGACTGGAGTTAGCCACACCCTTTGCAGCAGTTGCGGTCCCCTCAGTGGGCAAAGGAGAGCCATTATTGTCAGTCCTGGAAAAGGGAACAGGGAGACCTTCCCTGTTTTGTCAGAATGTAGGGCCATTCCTTGGGGAAACTGCTGATGCCATTAATAACACTGTTGGTCCCATTTTTCCTTTCAAAAAGAAACAGAAAACTAACTCTCTTCAAATTTCCTTAGACAGGAGTAGTTTACTGGGTCTGGCTCTGGGTTTAATTCCAGCAATTGATCCTTCTTATAAAGTAGTTTCTGTTAAAAAAAGAGGGATACCTCCTTTCTTGAAGAGATTCAACATTCTGAATCTGGACAGGAGCATGAAGGGACAGATTCATGGTTTTCTCCTCAGATTTCTGATTCAGACTCAAAAGAGAGCTCAGTTTCTGACTCTGTTTGTGCCGGGGGGGGGGGTGTCTCTTTCACTGATATTATTTCTAGAATGTCCCAGTGTTTGCAGTGGGAGAACACTGAGGTTTCTCAGTCCCTTAAAAATACTATAAGCTGTTACAGACAGAATTTCCAGAACCTGTACTCATTCCTGCAGTTCTTTTAACTTTGGAGGATTTGTGTGTGTGTGTGTGTGTGTGTGTGTGTGTGTGTGTGTGTGTGTGTGTGTGTGTGTGTGTGTGTGTGTGTGTGTGTGTGTGTGTGTGTGTGTGTGTGTGTTGTGTGTTACTGCCTCCAATTTTCCTGACAGTCAGCCAGCTGCCACTAAAAAGGCAGATAGGATGTGTACAGTTCTTCATTCTTTTAAGTTTTTATATACTCTTCCCAAACCTGCTCCAGCAGCTGTACCTTTAGCTAATCCTTCAGCTGCAAAACACTTAGTTAATTCCAATCATAATCTTTCTGATATGGATGGGACGATTACTGATAACTATGGGGAAAAAGTGTATGCTTCACCAACTTTGATAATTTTGAATTGTCAAGCTCATATGTTAAGGTTTGTTCTGACTAATTGTGAAAGTATGAGGAATGTTTTATCATCAGTTTCTTCTTGTGAGGAAAAATCTGCTTTAAGTAATTGAATTTCTTCTATTGTTCAAGCCACTAGATATTGTTTCCAGTGTGTATGACTGTATAGATACTTCTTCAAGGGCTATGGCCACTGATACTGTTTTTAGTGCCAAAGAAAGAAAATGATTGGAGACAAGTTCTGGATCTTTCTTCCTTAAACTCATTTGTAGTAGTCCCCAAATTTAAAATGATGTCACGTCATAATCTGTTACTTCTTCTTCCTCATTCAGGTTTCCTTGTAACTTTAAATTTAAAAGGGTCTATATATTACAAGATCAAATGTTTAGATGATTGAACACCTAAACATCGAACTTGTAATATCGAAAGCAAAAAAACAGCGAACGGCCAATTTAACGCAGGGAAAGATTTCCCTTGGTCGTTCGCCCGATTTTGCTGTTTTGTCTACTGTAGAGCGATGTCAGAGTTGGTATATTTAGTTGAGGGGGGGCAAGCCCCCCACTTAGTTTGGGTGTAAAGTTATTTTTTTTATTTTTGTGGACGACAGACATGTTTCCCTGCACCGTTCGACGTTTGTAGGTTCAAGATTACAAGTTCGATGTTTAGATGTTCCATCACCTAAACATTCGATCTTGTAATATAGACCCAGTTTAAAAGATGCTAGTATCAAATTCCTATTTATCCAGATTTCATGCGTTTTTTAAGGTTTTCTGTCTGTATCTCATTACAATTTGTCTGCCTTATTGGACTATCCACTGAACCAAGTGTGTTCACAGTGTGTCTAGCTCCAGTTGAGCTCATTGCAGACTACAGGGTATCCACATTTTCCATATTTAGACAACTTTCTTATTTTTGCAGAGCTTTTTCAAAGTGTCAGGAATCTCTCTCTTGGGTGAGAGAGCTCTTAGCACAAGCTGAGATTCCAAGAGAACATTCAAAAGTGTTTCTTGACTCCTCACAAGATTATGTTTCTGGGATATCAGCTAAACACCTCAGTTCAAAGAGCTTTTCTTCCACAGGAAAAAATAGATGTAGACTTAGATCTATGCATAGGGTTCTCACTCAGACTTTGGTCACTATGAGGGAGTACCTCATGATTTTGGGTCTCATGGCTTCTATGATTCTTATGATACCCCTGGCAAGACTCTACTTGAGAAAGATATAGTGATATCTGAAGTCTCTTTGGTCCTAGCACCAAAACCTCTTGTCTTTTCAGATCCTTATACTAGGATTTGTCAGAAGGGAAATCACTTGATGGAGACAACAAATGTCCCTGAAGCCAGGTCTCCCTTTCTCCCTTCCTTTTCCAAAAAGTCAGTCACCACAGACACCTCAGACTTTGTTTGGGGAACAATTTCAGGAGGGATAGAACTGCAAGGTGTGTGGGACATCAAAGACAGATGCAAATACATAAACATGAAAGAGATGCTTACCCTCATCAAGGCAGCCAACTCTCGGAATCATCTTTGGTCCCAGGAGCTCTTCAGCTTATTACAGACACACCACAATCATGTGGTACATTAGAAAGCAAGGGGAACCAGGTCATACTCTCTCTGGATGTTAGCGTGGGATATAGCTTCACAGCACTATCTCACTCTACAAGAATCTTTCATTCCATCAGAACAAAAGTGTGGCAGTCAAAGTAGTGAATATAATACAAACAAACAACTGGAATTTGGATCTTTAGAAAAGTGTAGGAGCATATTACACAGAAAATAAAATGGGAATTGTGGGAACAGTGCATGTAGAGAAGGAGTGAGGTTTACAAGAAGGCAGGATTTGAATGAGCTATGTAATGTCTGACAGTGACTGGATGGATTATATGTGGTGTGTAATGTTTGCAATGAAAATTATGTCAATATGGTTTGTTTTCATTTATATAAATGTATGACTGTCTATGTCATAAGTGATAATTTAATGTTTCTTGTTAAAAAAATGTGTGTCAGTCAAGCTGAGCAGGATAAGGGCAAACCTTCATGAATGGAAACCATATCAGAGGGTCTTCCAAGGTTTAATCCATCTGTGGGGAAAGTAGACTTCTTTGCCTCCTCTCTGAATAATGAGCTGCCAACATTCTGCTCCAGGACTCCATGCAAGAAGGCCTGGAAGACAGATGCCTTTTCTTTTCCCTTGGGTAGGAATGCTTGTGTATGGTTTCCATCATTTCCACCAATATCCAGGGTGCATATTTTTGAAGATTTAGAAGGAATCCACCAAGATCATTGTGGTGACTGTCTTCTGGCCCAGGCAACCATTGTTCTCCTTTCTTTTGGAAATATCTAGGGGCAGCACAAGCTTCCTCACAGACTAGATCTGCTCACACAAGTACAGGGGTGTTTGATACACTCCATCACCAATCAACTTTGACTGCTTGGATGATAGTGTCTTAATTCCCTTTAGAGACCTGTTTACTGAGGATTTGAAGCAGGTACTAAATGAGGCAGGAAAGCCTGCTACTAGAAAATCATATCCTAGTAAATGGAAAAGGTTTTCTAGTCTATGCCAACAACATAACCAGCACCGGTTTAGGGATAGTTGTTCTCTTGTTTTTTGGTTTTGCAATATTTGTGTGAGTTACTATCCTTTGGTCCTTTTTACTTATTTATCAAGGTTCATTTATTAGCCATTTCAGCATGTCTGTCCATAGATCCTTCTCTTTCAATATATTATCATGTCAAAATGTTTTTGAAAGGGGTTTTAAGTAAGAGGCCTATAAGAAAAACAATAACCCCTCCTTGGGATTTTAATTTTGTGTTAGAGAAGCTAACATTTGCTCCATTTGAAACCGCTAACCTGGCTGACTTGAGGTTCTTAAGATGGAAAACAGTTCTACTGATTGTTCTGACCTCTGCAAGAAGGGTATCTGAGATGCAAGCTTTTATGGTGAGTCAACCCTATCTCATTTTCTAGAGGGACAGGGTTTCTTTGAGAACTAATCCTTCTTTTATGCTAAAGTGGTATCCATGTTTACTTTACCCCAAAGTATCCTACTCCCCGTTTTCTTTTCTGAACCCAAAAATGAGAGAGTAAGGATATTCCATACCTTAGATGTCCACAGACAGCTCAGGTGTTATCTTGACAGAACTAAATCTTTTAGATCTTTGGATCTATTGTTCATTTCTTGTGAAGGTAATAAGAAGGGACAACCTGTGTCAAAATGTCAAAACAAACTATTTCCAAATGGTTGTGTCAGGCTATCACCTTTGTTATACTTACCACAACAAAACTTTTCCAGGCAGGGTCAAGGCCCTTTCTACCCGGGCCTTGGCTTCATGTATGATTTTTTGGAAATGGTTAGATTCTAGAAGTATTCCAGAAGCAACATCTTGATCATCTAGACATACATTTACAAGGCATTACAAGGCTTGATTCCTTCTCTAGGTGTAGGTCAGGCTTTGCAAGGCCATTCTCTGGACTTTTGTCCTTCCACCTTCCAAATGTATTAAGCTACAGTAATCTATCTGTATAGAAAAAGCCAGTGATCAATATGATGAACATAGTACACTAGTGTTAGTAAATGCACTGTAACAGTAGATGTTCAAAGGATTACTGCTGCAGTAGCTACTCCTTCCCTTCATCCCCCTTGTCTCTTGGTATGTTGTTTATGCCAGGGTTATGTTATTTATTTTTTGTTCTTACTAGCATTGTCCTTTCATTTCCCAGCCTCCCTCTCTCCATTTGCAGGAAAGCTCTGAAGGGCTTGGCACAAAACTTTCTTTTAGTTAGCTTAGTTCATGTTGCCAGACAGTTTGGGCTTTTGGAAGGTACCCTGAAGCTTTGGAAGCTCGCTGGCTGTTATATCCTTGGCAGGATATAATCCATATAACTAAGGCTACTGCAGCAGTGCATTCGAACATCTAGACATCTAGAACAAAGTAAAGAACAATAGATCCGAAGATCTGTACTTTCCTTGTCTTCTCCCTAGAAATCTCTTGTTTATCACCATCACTATTATCTCTTAACATAATTCAGTAGTTAGTGATTTGTTTCCAGTAAGGCTCAATAGAATGTCAAGTCTGACCCAGGCGGAACCTTAACTTGGTCTGTTCGCTTTCATCTTGTCTCCTCTTTTCCTTCTGTGTTTTTGTAGTCTTTGTTTTATATTCACGGAATCACCTTTATAATATTTTGATATTGTAGCAGTAACAAAAATTTGATGCATAGAGAACCATGACTGGAATGCAAAGCTGCAAAGGCAAGCAGTTTCTAAAGTTCTAAGAGTAAATTGAAGGATGTGCAGACTATAGATGCCCTTCTATATCACTGTTGCAGTATTCTTTACTGTAGGGATCTCCTGTCAAGGGCAGCCTGACATTCAGCCAGTAAACCAAAGCCTTATGATCTTGTATGTGCCGTACATCACACATAGGCTGTCCATGCAGGACATAGGGCATAAAAGTGATGTACAGACGCAGTTACTCTGGACGTTTTGCCACCACTCCGAACGCCATTGTTGGTCATTGGTCTGACAGCCTTGTTGCTTTGCAGAATACCCAGCCATCAGATAAGTGCCCTGTTGGGGTTGTTTTTTTTTTACTTTTCTTTGGTCTTATATTTATTTTGCTTTGCTTACCTAGAGTTCATGTCATCCAGAAAGGAAAAATGTCAGTGTGGGTGGCAGATTCCCCATAAGGATCATCATGAACAGTGTCTCTTTTGTTTGGGTGCTTCTCACAACCATACGTCTTGTAGTATCTGTAAAGCATTTGTGCCTAAGACACTTAGAAGCCATTTGTCTTTCCTGGCCATTTATCTTGAAAACCAACTGCTTAAACAGTTAGTCCAGGGCAACATGCTGGAATGCATTAACTCTGAGATAGTCCTCATAGGTAAGAAGAAGGCCAAGAAGTCTCGGACAAATTCTTTAGCTGTCCAGCCTCCACTGGATGGCCCTCTAGAAGCAGGTAATAGCTTTGTAGGCTAAGTGGCTACTGGATTCCTCTGTCACTACCCGATCAGAGGCCAGCATGAATCCATCTTTTCACAAGTCCTCGAGGGCTTTGCAGGCATGTGCTCCGGACATTAAGGGGGAGCCACAGTTGATTATCTTGGAGGATCCTAGAGGAATTCTGCAGATATTGATCAGGGAGGATATTTCGGGTAGTCTTTTTGAATCTAGCCAAGGGTCAGAACCTCCGGTATTTGTTAGGGCTGACATCTCTTCCAAGTAAAGACAACAGGCAAAGCATGTTTCAGTTCATCCTAAGCATTCTCAAAAAGAATGGCAAAAGTTTACTCAAGGCTTGTTGCCTGCCTTGATGGCCCTTAAGCCTCCTCAAGGGGTTTCAGTGCCTCCTACTGCTTGGACCTCTACCCCTTCTAAACAGCCCAGGGAGCCAGATTCCTCAGATGACAATTTGGAGTCTGATGAGGGGTCCTTGTCCTGTTCTTATTAGATGTCTTCACTTTGGTTTATGGTTCTGATGAGGAGGAGTGTATTAGCCCTGAGTCTCCTTACGAGGAATTATCCTTTGGGAACACAATTGCTAGGATGATAGAATACATTAAGTAGGATTCTTGTCAAATGTCTGACATTCAGGAGACTTCCAAGATGGCTGTACCTTGAGTAACAGCTTAACTCTAGCTCAAAACTGAAGATATGGCCAGTTTTGTGTTTATGGGTAAATTTCAGTAACTGGCTAGTAAGTGTACTGCCTGGATGCCAGTAAAAAAGAAATCCAGAGCACCTAAATAAAAGAGCTCAAAAAGTGAGAAAGAAATACCGATTGGGGAAAGTTCTGCAGCTGTTTAGCAAAAAGCAATGCAACCTCTAGACATGACTTCCAGTAACCTACAGAAAGATATAAGAAACTGCGCAGAGACCTGGCTAAAATAAATAAAACACTGATGGAGTATATCGACACAAACAACAAAAGGCTGGAAAAAATGGAATAAGCTTGAAACAGTTATTTAGATGAGATGAGATGATAAAGCTGTAAAAAATCAGAGGTTGAAATGAAGAAAAGGCGGCTGAATATGAGACTGCTCAGGAAGAGGTGTTTCAAAGAATAATAGAATTAGAGCACAGAGCATGTAGGGAAAACCTGATATTTTTAGTTATACCACAGAAGCTGAAAGAAACAGAGTGCATTAATTTTATGAAGGCACAAATAAGTAAGTGGACTGGTATTCCACAGCAGGAGTTGTTAGTGGAAAGGGCACATTGTATGTATGCTCCAAACCTGGCAATGAGAAAGCAACCTACACCTTTAATAGTAAATATGCAATCCTACCAACAGAAGGAGTTGATTCTGACAAAACTGTGGAAAAAGACAAAATACTAAAAGTGGGAGACAGGAGAGTCTTTTTGGAGAATGGTTACTCATTGTACACTAGGCAGAGGAGGAGTATATTCATTCCACTGTTCAGGAAATGTTGAGATGCAGGTGTGAGATTCAAACTGCTGTACCCAGCTGCCTTCAAGGTATTTTTCCCTTGAGGGTCAAAATCATTTTTTGATGAAGTACATGCTAAGGAGGACGTACAAAAGTTTGTCCAACAAAAAGTGAGCTGTGACACAAAAGGAGATTCTGCTTCTTGTTTTTCTGGTAATAAAGACCACAGAGAGACTGTACCTGTGAAATCTTTTCCAATGTTTCAACAGAAAATGTTGGTGAGAAGGAAGGGAGCATGAGAGTTCACTAGAAGAAAGGAGAGTATGTTGGAAATGAAGCAGAGACAGGATTTGGGAGATGGAGATGAACAGTAATAAAACCAGACTCAATGTGGGATTACAATACAATAATTATATTTGTGAAATATGACAGAACAGGAAAATCTGGAAATATTGAACTTTTTTAGAATTTGTAGGACGTGTGGGGAGCTCTAAACTATATGCCTTACTTCATGTCATTAATGATCGGAAAAATGCTTTGGGGGAGGAGAAGAGAGGGGAAAAAGTTAAGTGTAAGTAAAGAAAACTTTTTTCTTAATAGTACTGTTATTGTGGATTGTAAATAGGTACTGCTGTTCTTTTTTTTTCTTTCTCCCTTGTGTCTTTCTTCTTGTTCAGTTTTAAGAACTGCAGGCACTGCAAAGTAAAAAAAAAAAAAAAAAAAAAAAAAAGCCTTGTTAAAAGTGCACGACAAAAGAAAAATTAATGTGCTTTTTCTCATCCTTGCATGTGGAAAATCCTGGTTTAATGACCTTAGACTGATTTAGTGACAAGTTTTAAGAGAAAGCAAATAAATGAAAAAGAATATTGAATATTATGAGGCTTTTTGTAGCAAATGAATGTATGCTTAGTAGCAGTTCTGTCTCTGGCCCTCATGTCTCCATGGAAACAATCTGATAGAGAAATTGTCTGTCTGGTTTTCATGTCTGCTGATCCTGCTGTAGTGTCAGTCTCTTCTGACAAACTTTCCAAGCCCCAAGTGTATTCACAAAATGCCTAGCTCCTGCGATTGCTTTCTGCAGGCTCAAAGGCATTCAGATTTTTCCTTATCTAGATGACCTGTTGCTTCAGGCACCTTCTCCAAACTTTTGCCTTCTGATGGTAGGGCAATGGAGAGGATTGGTAAGAAGGTTTACGCTGCTTTTATTTTGGCCTTTATGGCTATTAACTACCACACCCACATGACCAGGTTTGCTCTGGCCTTGATTGCTCAGGCTTGTCAGGTTATTTCTGATCTCCCTTATTTTGATGGCAAATCTTCTGCCTTATCTATTTTAGGTTGTACATCTGATGTTGTTAATTTTCAGTCATTCCTTACTAATGGGTGTCAGTTCCATCCTCGGAACTGAGTCGGCCGTTATACCAAGCTCGCACCAGCCAAAAACCTCTCGAGCTAAGCTTACCATAGTGCCCCCTGTCTCTATCACCTCACATCTCATTTGCCGCTTATTGCATCAAGATGTGTCAAGCCAGCTCTCAAGCTAAGTCATTAGATTTATTATACTTTCTTAAAATATTTCTTCCCTAACTTTGGTTATTTTAAGACGTTTGTTGTCGTTTAGAGTTTGCTACCCTTGTTTGTCTTTTTGAGCGCCTTTTTCCCTTTCTTTACCAAGGTTTTTGGTATTCTGCTTACCATTACTGGTACAGGCCTTCCCTTACCTCTGAGGTAACAGTTATTACATTGTTCGTATCCTCCTCTCTTTTTTTCTCTTTCCTGCCTTTATCTTCTTACTAATACAAAAAAAAAGTCCTCCCCCTCTATTTCTTGACTTTGTGAGTGTGTGTTGTGCATTTGCTCAGGCATTTATTTGTAGGACAAGTTCCACCGTTCTTGTGTGTGACTATGGCTGAAAAGAAGGGAACTTCAGGTTTTAAGTAGTGAGATCAGTGCAAGAGTAAAATGCATAACTCAGATGCTCATTTGTCTTGTATATATTGTCTAGGGGTGCCACATCTAAAGGTTCAGCCCCCCTGTGACATATGTAAGGGTTTTAGTTCCTGTACTTTAATGGAAAGGGAGAACAAACTGATTCTTAAAGGTCTCCTAAAGACCACAAGAAGAGAAGCCATTCTCTCCCTGCTTCTCCTCATACTAGTGACTCAAAGTCGACAATGGAACCAAAGGCGAAACTTCCAAAATTGGCACCAGCAATATCAGCAATGGGGCTCTCAACCCCTTCTATGGTGCCATCTTTAATTCCAGGACTTCAACCATCAATGACTGTGCCAGCTTCGACACCAATGGGTCAGTCTTTGACTATGGTTCCATCCTCTGCACCAATGCCACAAGTTTTCCTCTCTGTACCGATAGCGAGTACTGAACTGTCCAAAACTTCATCTCCAATGGCACAGTCTTTCGCTACAGTACAGATCCCCCTTTCGGAACCAAAAATAGTTTTTCCAATACTGGTCACTGTCCCCCCATACATCTTGCTGGTCCTTTGACCACAATGCCGAAAGAAGAGATATTGCCTCGGACTCGATACTCCCTGTCGGCAGATCCCTTTTTTTAGACAGCAATATAGCCCCTTTTTTAGATCGACCTGATTCTACGTCTGGGATGTCAACCTGCTACTCCAGGAGCCGTACGGAATTCGAAGTAGTGAGACTAGTGGATCAGCTATTGGCGGCAAGAGGATTTCCAATTCCTTCCATATCCTCCCTCCCACCCAGAGCCAAAGATTTCTCTCCACTGACTCCATCATGTATTCTTCCATCGTGTATTCTTCCTTCGACCTCCTTGGAGGTATCGGAGCCCTCAACACCGACGCCAACTCCAGTACCAGCTACTTCGGTTCCATTGGTAGACCTTACCATGGTTCCAGAGCCTATCTTATGGACATCCACTCACTCGCAGCTGAACCATCCTCGGGATCAAGACTGGTCTGACGGCACCATGTTCCCTAATACGGCACCTATTTTTTCTACGGTGGCATCTGCAAGGGTTCTGGCTGTCTTGGTGGAACCAAGTCCTCTCATGGCTCCTTCCCTGGGAGTGGGCTCATCGGAGTGAGGTGTGACCCCTGTTCCAAGGTTGTCTTTCTTGGTTCCGGGCTCCCATCCCTCATTGGGCGGGCCCACTTTCCAGGTGATGGAGAGGGCACTAGCCTCTGCAGGCACTCAGCTGGTCCCTTCGGTGCCGGAAACCCATTTATATCTTTTTTGTGAACCGCAGCTGACACAGACCACTACTCTGGGGCACTGGGCATGGAAAGTTCAGGACACCCTTCCACAAGGTACCCATTCTTCAGAGTCTTCCTCAGACATTCCTGCTGCGAAAGTGCCTAACAAGAGATTGTGCAAGAGGAAGCACATGGATTCCTTCAAGGAGTCCCTTACCGAAGACACAGAGTATGATGAAGGAAAAGGGTCCCCACAGTCTCCCCCTGAGGATGTCTCCTTTGGAGACATACTAGAAATTTTAAAGCAGCAGGGAGACTGGAAGTCCACCAACCCTTCCTCTGAGAAGTCTGTGTTGTTGCAGGTGTTCCGTGCTCAGCCCTCTACTTCTTGGGTGACCCCCGCCTGCAGATGACCTGGTTCAGCTCATCATGCAGCGTGCCTGGAGGAATCCTGACACCGTTGAACCAATACCCCAGAGACCAGACAAAATTCTTTCTCCATCAGAAGACAACCCACATTGGTCTAAAGGCCTACCAGTAGATGCTATGGTGGTGGTGGTGGTGGCCACTAAGAAGGAGCTCGCCGAGGAGAGCCCTACTGTCCATCCCCCTAACAGGGAGTCTTGGGTGATAGACAGGTTAGGGAAGTAGATATAATCTTCATCGACCTTCGCTATTCGGTCCTTGAACTACTTGGCAGATTTTACCCGGCTTCAGAGAGACCTAATATCAGAACTCTTGAAAACCTTGGCAGGAGCAGTGGCTAATGAGGTATGTGACAAAGTTGCCTCACAGCTTGCCCCCCTGGAATCTATTTCTAACTCGTCCATGTGGTTGATTTCACATACTACCGAAGGAGTGGCTAGAGCAGCGGGTGCAGGTGTTGTCATGAGACGTCACGCCTGGATGCGTCTATGTGATTTCGCAGATCCCTTTAAGTCTTCCCTTCTCAATGGTCCCGTGGAGGCCTCTTCTCGGCCCGAAGGTAAAGAACACCTTAGCCAGGTGTGAAAAGGATGGTAGGACCTTGTCTGCCGTGGGCGTACGTTTTTCCACCACCCCCCCCAACGGTCTTACTTTAGGAATCAGAGGAGCGAATAAATGTGGTACAAGAAAGCCCAGGGTCCTTTCTGTGACACACGTGGTGAGTTTGCTCCCCGGGGCAGACTGGGAAACTCATCTGGAAGATGCCCCTTCAGAGGCAGAGGGAGTCTGCGTAACCAGGGATCCAGAGACTCTCTCTGGACAGCCCTATCAGTGGTCCTGAAGAGCAGTCTGATTGCTTACCTCTGGAAGCAGTCGGGGGATGGTTTTCTCTGCACCACCTTGCCTGGCAACCCTTAACCACAGATTCTTGGGTGCAGACAATAATTACCAGAGGTCATCACATCCCCTTTGATCTTTACCCAAGGCCGCAAAAGCGAATCCCCGATGTTCCACCCAGTCAGAGGACGTAGCAGTACAAGAAATTCAAACATTGCTGCAAAAAAGAGTCATCCAGACAGTCCCACCAGACGAGATAGAGTCCGGATTTTACTCAAGGTTCTTTTTAGTGCCAAAAAAGACAGGGGACTGTAGGCCAATCTTGGACCTCAGCATCCTAAACAAATTTGTCAGACTGACAAATTTCTGGATGGTCACGGTTCAGTCTATTCTTCTGTTTCTGGAGAAAGACAATTGGATGTGCTCGATAGATATTCAGAATGCATATTACCACAGAAAAATGGGCAAATGCTCCAGAAGATTCCTCTGCTTTCAGATGAGAACCAATCATTACCAATTCCGAGCACTGCGTTTTGGTCTCTCTACGGCCCCCAGAGTGTTCACCAAATGCATGGCAGTAGTAAAAGCTCACTTGAAACTGCAAAGATTCCGAGTGTTTCCGTATTTAGATGATTGGCTCCTTACCGCCCACACCAAGCGTTTACTGGTATCAGCCTTACATTACACTCTACAACTAGCAGCAACCCTAGGGATCTCAATAAATGAGGAGAAATGCAGGTTGACCCCTTCACAAACTCTGAAATTCATAGGGGCAACTTTTGACAACCTTTCTTACCTAGTTTCCCTCCCACTACACAGACTAGAAAGATTAAGATCCCAGATCCAGGTGGTACTCTGTCAGGACAAAGTTCCAGTTTTGGCAGTGCTTCAGCTGTTAGGATCTATGGCTGCATCGATTATCATAGTTCCTTTGACAAGACTACACATGAGGCTTCTCCAGTGGCTCTTACTAAAGCAATAGTCCCCTTTAACTCATCCTATGTCCTCTCAGATCCGCATATCAAATCAATTCAAACAAGACTTACTTTGGTGGATGAAGCCAGAGAAAGACCTATGGAGCCATCCTTTCTCCCCCTCCCAGCCCAAGGCCATAGTGACCACTGACGCTTCCCTGATGGGGGAGGGGGGCAGCATTTCCAGGGAAAGACGGTCCAAGGCATTTGGTCACCCGTGGAGGCCAAACTGCATATCAATGTTCTCAAACTGAGGGCAGTGCTTCTAGTGTTGTAAGCATTCCAGTCTGCCCTACCATCAGGGACGATTGCTATCCAGTCAGACAACATGGCCGTAGTCTAGTATATCAGCAAACAAGGGGGGAACCAAGTCCTACCCATTGTGTCGAGAAGCCATGAGAATTTGGCAATGGGAGATAACTTCCAACTGCTTTCTGATAGCAACACACATTCCTGGAGATTCCAACATGATTGCAGACAAACTGAGCAGATCTATCCTCCTGCCTCATGAGTGGTCCCTCAATCCTGTCATAGCGGCAGAGATTTTCAGTCTCTGGGGTCAGGCTTGCTGCGATCTGTTCACATGCATCTCTTGCAAACCACAAATGCAGCAGTTACTTTCCCCTAATTCCCCCACAGGAGAAGTCCCCAAGAGATGCTCTTGTATATGATTGGCCCACAGGAATGCTATATGCTTTCCTGCCTCTTCCTCTGATCCCGCAGTTTCTAAAGAAAGCTCTTTGGTTGAGAAGCAGAGTAATCCTCATTGCACCCTATTGGCCCCAACAAGTCTGGTTTCCCTTTCTGTGGCCTCATCTACTACATCAACCATAGATTCTGGATCCAACTCCAGAATTGCTGTCGTATCCACAGGGGTTGATGCATCCAGACCTATTGAGCATCAAGCTAACAGCTTGGTTCCTCCACTTCTGGTAATTGCCAGGCAAAATAACCTATCCTCCCCTGTACGTCACATTATTCTGGCTTCTCATAAACCATCCACCAGGACACTTTACGTCAGCAAGTGGAAATGATTCATAATTTGGTCTCGAGAAAAGGGAATAGACCCATTTTCATCTCCACTTGATTTGGTACTGGACTATTTATCAAACCTCCTCCACTCGGGAGCTACAGCTTCAACTGTTCGAGTGCACCTGGCAGCTATCTCTAACTTCTACAGTGGCTTCCAAGATTCATCATTGATTTCTCATCGTCTTTGTAAGACCTTTTTCAAAAGGTGTTACACACATTAGACCCCCCCCCCCTTTAAAGAACCAATCGAGCCCTGGAATTTGACACTAGTTCTACAATCCTTGACTTGTCCTCCTTTCAAACCTGCTGCCACTTGAAATATAAAGTTTTTAGACTGGAAAACCTTATTCCTGGTAGCTATTACCTCAGCAAGATGAATATCTGAACTACAAGCCTTGTGCATAGGATGTCCTTACATGGTCTTCCATAAAGACAGAATATCACTCCGGACTAATCCTACCTTCTTACCCAAAGTTATTTCCGATTAGACTATTAATCAAACAATTGATCTTCCAGTCTTCTTTCCAAATTTTCCAACCAAGGAGAATATTCACTGCATTTACCTGATGTCAATAGGCAATTGCGATTTTATTTGGATAGAACTAAATCACTACGGAAATCTGATCAATTATTCATATCATTCTCAGGGCCAAAACTGGGAGGATCTGTTTCCAAAGTGACCCTATCTAAATGGTTGAGAGATTGCATTTGCTTTATCTATCATGAAATAAAGCTCTTCTACCAAATTAAGGACAAAGCACATTCAACCAGATCAGTCGCAACATTTGTTGCCTTCCATGCAAGTACTTCCATGGACGACATTTGTGCAGCAGCAACATGGGCCACCCCTCATACCTTTATCACTAATTACAAATTGGATTTGGTCTCCAGGGGGAGAGCTTCCTTTGGTTCAGTGGTGCTCAGGAATATCCCTCCATAGGGCCTCCCAAAAAATAAAGTAGCTAGGGACTCAGTCCCATCAGTGAGGATTGAATGAAGATTAACAGCAGATAAAGAAGTTTGGTTCATGCCATAATGTTCCATCTGTGTTGTTGATCTTCAGTCATTTATTACAGCTCACCTGCCATCCCCCTCCGAAAGATTCCTGGAGGTTCAGATTTGGTCCTAGCCTCCACTTTCTTTTCTTATGGGCAAACTTGATCTGAAGTGATAGAAAGAGGGGCACTATGGGTAAGCTTAGCTCGAGAGTCATTTGGCTGGTGCGAGCTTGGTATAATGGCCGACTCTGTTCCGAGGACGGAACTGACACCCACCAGTAATGAATGAATGAAGATCAACAACACAGATGAAACATTATGGTAAGAACATAACTTTGTTTTCTCAAGTGGCTCGCTATTCTATCAAGATGCTGCTAATGCGTCTTCCAGGACTGAGGATTTTTGGTCGGTCATGAGGTGTTATTCTTGGCTTCATCTTCAGTCTTTGCCTGAGGACATTAAGGCCAAGCTGTTGGATGCTCCTTGGATAATAAACATCTTTTTGGGATTGCTACTAATCTGTTTTAAGTCTGTTCAAGAGAAAGATAAACCCTTTCAGGACCTTAAACATATTATCTGATGTTGTCAATCTTCATTTATCCTTGACCTATGGGACTCTGTTCTGAGTCTCAGAACCGGCTCAGCCATTACACAGCTTGCGCAAACCAAAAACTCCTGAGCCAAGTTCCTACCCAGAAAGCCAGTCTCTAAATTACCCCAGATGTTGTTTGCCACTCTTCTCGTCCTTGATCTAAGTAAAAATGTTACTGTTTATTCCATTTCTATTTCAGCATTTCAATCTCCTACCCAGTTAGCTTACTATAATAACTCTTGTAGTACTCGCTCTCTTCTCTCTACTTTAATCCTTACCATTTTTGTTTTTGGAGTGAGTGTTCTATCCCTTCTTCTTTCATACCATTTGGTATCTTTCCTACCACTGCTTGTAGTGCTATCCCTTTCCCCTACCTCCAGTAGATTTTGGCATACCATTGTTAATAGCCTTTCCCTTCTTTCTTCCTTTTGCTGTGTGTGTGTGTGTGTGTGTGTGTGTGTGTGTGTGTGTGTGTGTGTGTGTGTGTGTGTGTGTGTGTGTGTGTGTGTGTGTGTGTGTGTGTGTGTGTGTGTGTGTGTGTGTGTGTGTGTGTGTGTGTGTGTATGTATGTGTGTGTGTGCGTGTGTGTGTGTGTGTGTGTGTGTGTGTGTGTGTGTGTGTGTGTGTGTCTTTGACGTGAGTGCATCTGCTGTTGATTGTTGTCTTTCAGTATGGCAGATAAAAGCAAGGGAACTACAGGCTTTAAATCCTGTTCTGGTTGTGGCAGAAAAATGCCAAACTCCAATGGTCATGCTTCTTGTGTGTATTGCTTGGGCCCAGCGTACTTAGAACAGCAGTATGACATTTGTCAAGCCTTTAGTCACCGGGCCCAAGTTATTAAAGACATCTTTTAAAGAGGCCTTTTCTGGTCAGCCTGGGGGTGCTAAATCCGAGGGGGCCTTCTCCTTTATCATCCACTTCTTCATAAAAAAAGAGAAGTCACTCGGTGCCAATGTCACCCTTAGCTCTGGCTCATAACAAGTCAAAACCTTTGGTTCCCACAGCTTCTGTGGAACTGAAGGTGGATCTGAAAAAATCTATGGAACTGTCTCCTTCAGCTGTGGTAGTAGTGACTACATTGGCACTGTTCACCTTGGTGCCAACCCTCTAAAGTGTCTTCCCTCCCTTGGTGCCATTACAGTGCCGACAGTATTCGCTATAGCCAGGAACCATGGTTTCCTTTGGTTTCCAGAACCAGATACTCTTCTTCAGTAGAACATTTTTTTTGGGTCAGTTACCAAGTCCCTTTTTGGAGATGCCAGAATCTCCTTCATCCTTTTCAGTACGGTCCTCTAGGAGTCTGACAGAAGTTGACGTTGTGAGATTGGTGGATCAGCTTCTCGTGGTGAGGGGTCTGTTCACTTCTTCCCAGGCTTTACTCCCTGCTGGAGATAGGCATCTTTCTCCAAGGACTCCACCAGACATTCCTCCTCTAACCACTCTGGCTTTAGAGACCTTGGCTCCGACTTCCCTGATTACAGCTGCTCTGGTGCCAACAGCTCTTGTGTCTTCGTCTGCAGTCTCCACCTGAGATCTTTAGTTGCTTCAGAACCGAAGGACTCCAGGGGTCATAGCTCCATGATGCTGTGTGTGGGCTCTTCTTTGTTTCTGACCTTGATGGAAGCTTCCTCGGAGTGGGGTGGGATCACAGTTCTGAGGTTGTACTTCCCAGTTCTGGGCTGCTGTCTCTCTTCGGGGAGACCTGCCTTTCAAGTTACAGAGAGGACATTGGCCTCTGCAGGCTCCCAGCTGGTTTCTTCCCCATCAGAGCTTTTCCCCGGATCCCCTCTGGTCCAGAGCTTCCACCAACCTCCACGGCTGGACAGCAAGCACCGACACTGCAGGACACCCCTGCATAGGGCCATACCTCTTCTGATTCCTCCACAGAAGCTCCCACTGAGGATATCCCTCAGAAGAGGTCATGTAAGAGGAAACACCTTGATTCCTCTGAGAAATCCCCCACAGTAAACAAAGGATTTCAGTGATGGGGAGGGTTCCCCCCAGTCACCCCCAGAGGGGTGGCTGGAAGCCACAAGACCCATCCTCAGAGGAGTCTGTGTATCTGCAAGCATTCGGTGCTCACCCATCTACCTCTTGGGTGACCCCCCCAGCTGACGACCTTATCAAACTGATCAACCAGGAGGCATGGAAGACCCCTGATTCCATAGAACCAGTCTCCAGGAGACCAGATAAAATACTTTCAACTCTGGAAGACCATCAGCATTGGGCCAAAGGTTTAGTAGTAGATGCCATGATGGTTGTGGCAGCCACCAAGAAGGAACTAGCAGAAGAAAGTTCCACTGTTCATCCGTCTAACTGAGAGTGTAGGATGATGGACAGATTTGGGAAGTGGGTCTGTGCTTCTTCGACCTTTTCACTGTGGTCATTGAACATTTTGTCACACTTCACTAGACTTCAGTGGGATCTGACAAAGGAGTACTCGTGCACCTTTGCGAGAGCTGTGTCAGATGAGGTTCAGGATAAAGTAGCCTCCCAGCTTGCAACCTTGGAGTCTCTCTTACTCATTCATGAGGCTTATTGCTCATGCTGCCAAAGGGATGACTAGGTCAACGGGTTCAGGTGTAGCCGTAAGGAGGCATGCCTGGATGCACCTGTGCCTGTTTGTGGCACCATTCAAGTCTTCGTTCATCAGTGCTCCATTTTATGGATCTTCCCTTTTTGGCCCTAAAGTTAAAGATACCTTAGCCAGGTGTGAAAAAGATGGAAAACCCCTTTCTACCATAGTAGTACATTTTTCTGCTCCCCAATATTTCTATTCCAGGAACCAGAGAAGAGGGAAAGTATGGTTCAAGAAGACCCAAGGGCCTTTCCAGGGCACACATGGTAATGACACCCCCTGGGGCAGAGAGGGGGAGCTGTAATGGAAGACACTGACCACGCAGCAGAGGTGGTTTGCAAAGTCGGAGTTCCAGAGATTCCTTCTCAGGGAAACTCTACCAGCACTCCTGAAAGGAGGCCAGATTACTTGCCTCTGGAGGCAGTCAGTGGTAGACTACCCTTGTATCCATTAGCCTGGGAAACTCTACCAGCGCTCCTGAAAGGAGGCCAGATTGCTTGCCTCTGGAGGCAGTCGGGGGAAGACTATCCTTGTATCCATTAGCCTGGCAAAAGATAACCACAGATGCTTGGGTTCTAAGTATCATTACCTTACCCCAAAACTAGGAAGAAAGATCCACAATGTTCCACCCAATCAGAGGGATCAGGCAGCTCTGGAAATTCAAAAGCTGCTAGAAAAAAGAGTCATCCAAAAAGTCCCACCAAACCAGCTAGGATCTGGATTCTACTCTGGGTTATTTTTGATGCCAAAAAAGACAGGACTGGAGTCCAATTTTCAGCATTCTGAACAAGTTTGTTCAAACAAACAAAATTCCGGATGGTCACGGTTCAGTCTATTCTTCCCTTCTTAGGGCAAGATGATTGGATGTGCTCTGTAGACCTCCAGGGCATGTATTACCACATAAAAATGGACAAACACTCCTGGAGGTTCCTCTTCCAGCTGGGAGCCAGTCATTATCAGTTCTGAGCTCTGCCCTTCGGTCTCACTACAGCCCCCTCAGGTGTTCACCAAATGTATGGCAACAGTAGCAGCTCACCTGAGACTGCACATATTACGAGTGTTTCCATATTTGGATGACTGGCTCCTTACCACTCCCACCAGATATCTACTCGAACAGACAAGAGATTTCACCCTAAGCATTTGTCTCCTCTAGGTGTAATGGTGAATCTTGCCAAATCTCAGCTAAGCCCAACTCAACAATTGGAATTCATAGGAGCCTGCCTAAATACAACCGCTTGCACAGCCTCCCTTCCTATTCACAGACTGCAGAAAATAAGATCACAGGTACACATTATTCTCTCCAGTGACAGTGTCCCCCCACATTAACAGGCTGTGGGATCCGTGGCAGTGGCCATTGCTTTAGTACCACTAGCAAGGTTCCACATGGGAATCCTACAGTGGCTTCTGTCCTCCCAGTGGTCTATTCTCACTCATCCTTTGTCTCACCTCATCCGAATTACCAAGCGTAAGAAGAGGGATTTATCTTGGTGGATGGAATCTGAGGAAATTCTTTTGGGCCGACCATTTGTTTCTCCTCATCCCCAGGCCATAGTGACCACTGATGCCTCCCATATTGGGGAGGGGGGCATTTTCAGTGAAGGACTATCCAAGGTACTTGGCCCCCAATAGAGGCCAATCTGCATATCAGTGTTCTGGAACTGAGGGCAGTACTTTAAGCATGGCAAGCCTTTTAAACTGTCCTCCCTGTAGGAATGATTGCAGTTCAGTCATTCAACATGTCAGTAGTCTGGTACATCAGCAAGCAAGGTGGAACCAAGTCGTACCCCCTTTGTTGAAAAACCTAGTGTGGCAATGAGTGATCTCTTCAAACTGTTTTCTGGCAGCAATGCACATCCCGGGGAACTCGAACATAATAGCAGACAAATTGAGCAGATGCATCCTCCTGCCTCACAAGTCGTCTCTCGATCCCAGAGTGGCAAAGGAGATTTTCCGTCACTGGGGCCAGCCTTGCTGCAACATATTTGCATCCCCCCAGGACAACAAGTGCAGCAGATACTTTGCACTAATCCCCCCCTCGGGGAAGTCCCCGAGTGATACTGTCCTTCATGATTGGCCCTCGGGACTACTCTATGCCTTTCCCCTGTTCCTTTAATACACCCTTGCTTGAAGAAAGCCATAAGGTTGAAGAGCAAAGTGATACTCATTGCCCCTTTTTGGCCTTGGCAAGTCTGGTTCCCCTTTCTTTGGCCTTATCTACTTCAACATCCATGGACTCTGGACCCAGATCCAGATCTCCTGACCCATCCTCAGCGACTAGTTCATCCTAACCTGAAAAACCTCAAGCTTACAGCTTGGTTGCTCCAGTTCCATTGATTGCCAGATGAAAAAAATTATCTTCCCCAGTTCGAAACATTTTGCTAGCTTCCCATAAACCCTCCACAAGGAGACTGTACCTCAGCAAATGGAAAAGATTTTCCTTATGGGCACGCAATAACAAATTTGATTCTTTCTTGGCACCAGTTGAAGGGTTTTGCAGTTTTTGTCTACGCTGTTTGAACAAGGAGCTTCTTCTTCTGCCATCAAAGTTCAGCTTGCTGCTATTTCTAATTTCCATAATGGTTTTGAAGGGTAATCCTTAATTTCACATAGGCTGTGCAAGGCCTTTCTAAATGGAACATTAAGGTTAAAGCCTCTTTATAGGGAACCCCTCATTCCCTGAGATCTTACTATGGTTTTGCAAGTCTTAATCCAATCCCCCTTTGAGCCGGCTGCTACCTGTGATTTGAAATTTCTTTCATGGAAGAGCATTTTCTTAATAGCTATTATATCCACTAGGAGGATTTCAAAGAGTCATGTGTTATCTTCAAAACCTCCATATTTGACTTTTCATAAAGACAGGGTATCGCTGAGAACCAATCCAACCTTTCTGCCAAGGGTCTATCTGAGACTAATAATTGGTCCATTGATTTGCCAGTATTCTTCCCTAATTTTTCCAGCAAGGGAGAATATTGTTTACATCTACTGAATGTCCACAGACAATTGCATTTTTATCTTGACAGAACTAAAGATTTCAGAAAGTTGGACCAGTTATTTGTTTCCTTTTCAGGTTCTTCCATGAGTAAGTCAGTTTCTACTGTTACATTGTCTAAGTGGTTAAGAGAATGCATTACTTTCGTCTACAACAGGAAAAACCTCAAATTGGCAGCCCCAGTTAGAACACACTCCACAAGAGCTATAGCCACATTTGCTATTTTTCACTGGAAGACTTCCATGGACGATATATGTGCAGCTACGATGTGGGCTTCTCCACATATGTTTATTGCTCATTACAAAGTGGATCTGGTCTCCAGGGGAAGAGTGTCATTTGGTTCTATGGTGCTTAGGAATATCCTTCCATAAGGCCTCCCAAGATACAAGGTAGCTAGGATTTCTGTCCCATAGGTCAAGGATAAATGAAGATTGACAACATCAGATAAAGAAGTTATGTATTCACCATAATGTTCCATCTGTGCTGCTGATCTTCATTTATCCTTGACACCCCACCCTCCTTCCCCCTCCTTCAGACTTCTTGAGGAATGGACCTTAGTCTTGACTATTTGTTTCCTCATGTATGACCTTGGACATAGCCTCTTCAATGGTTATAGTATTATCTTTTCCTAGTCTTTCATTATAGCTGCAAACTCGATCTGAGGTAATTTAGAGGGGCATTTTGGCTAGGAACTTGACTCAGGAGTTTTTGGTTCTTGTGAGCTTTGTAATGTCCAGTTGGTTCCGAGACTCGGAACAGAGTCCCATAGGTCAAAGATAAATGAAGATCGACAACACAAATGGAACATTATGGTGAGTGCATAACTTCTTTTTTGTTTCTCCTATCCTTAAGTTCCAGAGGAGTTATCTTTCTGTGTCTACTTTTGGCCACAGGCAACCCTTCCAGGCCTCTAAGGGCAGGAAGGGTGGTGGGCGAGCCACCTCTGCTAAGGCTTCTCAGACTTCTGTTGCCCAGAAGTCTCCTTTATATGATAAGCCAGCTTCTCATTGACAGTTTGCCCACCCCTCTTGGAATAGTTTCCTTTGTCCGTTTGGCTTTCTCTTTGTTTTCTAAATTGGTTTCTCATCACTTCAGACTGTTGGGTTCTTTCTATCATCCATCAGGGTTACTTCATAGTATGGAAGTCTCTTCCTGCTTTTTCAGGGATTCCTCAACCTCCTGTTGGTTGGGAAATTTCATTTCCCAAAGGTCCTAGGTTCCCTGGTGAATCAAGGAACCATTCATCCTCTTCCCCCTTTCTAAGTGGGAAAGGACTTTTTAATCCAGGAAGTTCCTGTTTCTTTGAAAGGAGGGCACTTGGAGACCAAGACCCAACACCTTTTTCAAGGTCCTCTCCTTTTGGATGCTTCCTATTCAGACCTTGTTTCCTCTTTTACTACCCTAGGCTTTTCTGTTGTTTTTGGTTCAGAAGGATGCTTATCCTCATATCCCTGTTCACCCTCTTTTCAGGAAGTTTTTATGTTTCTATGCTTCTTCCTTTCATTTTCAGTTCTCTGCTTTGCCCTTTGCCCTTTCTACTGCCCCAAGGGTATTCACAAAATGCCTAGCTCCTGTTTCTGCTGGCTCAAAGGCATTCAGATTTTTCCTTGTCTAGATGACTTGTTGCTTCAGGCATTATCTCCCAGTTGCCTGTTACAGGATCTGGAGTTCATCCTCTCTCTTCTTCAAACTCTGGGGGTTCACTATCAACTACTAAAAGTCCGTCCTGACTCTCTGTCAGGATCATATGTACCTGAGATGCAGGATTCAAGCAGTGCCAATGTTGGCCTCTCTTCCACCTCCAAATGTTTTGTCATTGACAGCCTTCGTTCAGTCTCTTTTCTTCTGACTGCCATTCAAGCGAGAGAGTTTCTTTAGGCCCTGGGATTCATAGCCTCTTCTGTTCTTATGCTCCCTCTTGCCAGATTGCATGTGCGGAAGCTTTAGTGGTACCTCAAGTCAGCTTGGTTGCAGCATTGCCACCCGCTGAATTCCATTGCACCTCTCCTTCTTTGTCTAAAGAAAGAATTTTAGTGATGGATTCAACAGTTTACTATCAAATCCGGCCTACCCTTTCAGCTTCCAGTCCTTTTTCAAGAACTATTCACCAATGCCTCACACATGGGGTGGGAGGCATCTGTCCCTGTCATCAGACATCGGACCATATCCACATCAAAGAGATGAGAGCTCTGATTCTGGCCATTCAAGCTTTTCACCCCATATTCTGTCTGGGCCTCTTGAAAGTATACACAGACAGAAAGAACTACAGTGATGCGGTATGTCAACAAGCAGAGAGGGACAAAGTCATCCCTCCTCTGCAGGATGGCTCTTCAGGCTTGGGAGGAGGCTGTCAGTTATCAGTTGACTCTTCAGGCAGTTTACATTCCTTCAGAGCACAGTCTAATGGCAGATTCTGAGCAGGTCCAGAACACAGGCTCACAAATGGATGCTTCACAGAGACATGCTTTGGACATTGCCCATCAGTGGGGTATTCCTTAGGCTGATCTTTTTTCCTCCCCTTTAAACAAGTAGCTCCTCCTGTTCTGTTTTAGAGTGCCATGCCATCTGGCATGGAAGATGGGACAGCCTTTCTTTTCCTTGGAAGGGGATGTTTCTTTAGGATCATAGGATTATAGGAGGTTACTAGGCTAATGACCCTTGAGCCCTTACAAGCCTAGACAAGTTGTACCCTTATTTCCAAGATCAGCACCTATCACCCCTGTCCAAGAGGGACATAGGTGGAACCCCTGGGGTGAATTTACGGTTACCCATCCAGTCGTCCAGATTGCTTTTGAAGAAGGCCAACGAGGTGCTTTGCTTGACATGGAGCAGGAGTCTGTTCCAAATGTGTGGTAACCCCTGAGAGACAAATCTGTCCCTCCAGCAGGTTCTGTTAAAGTCACATACCAAGTTAAGGTCATTAGAGCGAGTAACCCATGTACCTTTTGACTTATGGATATGCAGCATTTCCAATACAGCAGGGTCAAAGATTGTCTTATATGCAAGGCAGAGATCACTTCTGAGTAGACTGTATGAAACAGAATAAAGTGACAGTGATTTCAGACAATTCTCATAGGACAGATGCTGAAGACCTTGAATTTTCATTTTAAGGAAACTTTGTGGTCTCTCCAATTGCTGCAGGTGCTTGGAAAGGTACATACCAAAATTATTGGCCTGATAAAAGAAGAGTACAGGGAGGTTATAACTTCCTTTTTTCTGGAGGCAATGCCCTTACTTGTAAGATGAGCAATACAGAAATCCCTTCTTACCACTATGGAGACGTGGAGATCAAAGGTAATGTTGCTGTCAACCTGTGTGCCCAGGTCTGTCAGCACTGAGTGCGTACTTAGGGCATTGTTACTGATGTGGTAGTTAGCAGGAACATCGCTGTTACCAAAAGGGATGATAATACTTTTTTTTACACTAAGTTTAAGGCCATGAGTTTGACAACAGTCATTTGTTTGTGTAAGATCCTCGTGTAGGATGTTGACATCGTTTGGAGATTCTAACTGCTCCGAGTTTGCAGTCGCCAGCAAACTTTGTCAGCCAAAGACCTTTAGTTTTAGCTTAGACTTCAGAGAATAGATTCCAAACAGTAGAGGTCCCAGGACTGATCTTTGTGGAACATCACTGGTTACAGGTCTGCTGTTGGAGGTGGATTCGCCTACTTTGACTATATGGGTTCTATCAGTGAGCCAGTTGGCAACCCATCGAATGATATATGGGTTGACACGTAGCTGGGTGAGTTTGTCAATTATGCCTGAGTGGGGATAGTGTCAAAAGACTTGGCTAAGTCTAGGTAGGCTGTATGCACATATTTCCCCTCATCAGGGGCCTTGTTGACTGTCTGGAAGAAGTCCACCAGTTTAACAGGGATGATCTCCCTTTGACAAATCCAAATCAAGTAGGGTGAGATGTTTGGAGATTACAATTATCTTTGGTGATAGGGTCCATGATGGTTCTATCCATGGCCTTGGAGATAAGGCTAGGCAGGCTAATATGTCTGTAGTTCCTGGGGTCAGTGGAAGAACCACCTTTGTGCAAGGGGAAAACAGTGGCCTTTTTCCATTTAGCTGGGACGAAGCCAGTGCTTAGACTATGATTGAAACGAGTACCCAATAGCGTTGCTAATTCTTGTTTGAGCCAATGTCGGACACAGCCTGGGATGTTATCAGGTTCCACGGATGCTGTGTTTTTGACCTTAGAGAGGGTGTTCATGACCTGCTCTTTAGAGACACAAGGTAGAGGACAGGTGGTAAGGATGTCTTGTGGTAGGTGTGGTGGGGACAGGGGAATGAAGTTTTCACAGAACCTGTCAGCTAATTGGTTAGCAATGTCCACAGACTGTGTATATGTGGTATCATTAACTACCAGTTCAACACAAATCTAGGCCTTTCCTTTTACGTTACAGATGTAATTAAATAACGCCTTATGGTTGTCCTTAGTTGAGGAAGCTAATTTGGATTCATGGTTAGCTTTGGAGGACTTCACAAAAAGTCTTATTTGCTTGTTTAAGCTGATGAAGGTGTGTTTCCAGTTTAGGGCTCACTCTCTCTTACTCTTAGACACCAATTTCTTCCTCTTATTGTAAAGCCTGTTTATGGCAGTTGTCCACCAGACAGGTTTGCTCTTCCTTGAGGAGCTTGTTTTGGTCTTGTCAGGTACGGCCAAGTCAGTGCAGTTGTTCAGGTGTTTGTATAAAGAATTTGAGTAGAACTCAGCAAAGTTGCCAGTTCCATCTGAGAGTGGAGGTGCAGTGAAGCTGCTTATACCATCTTGTAAGAGATTATAATCTGCTTTGAAGAAGTTTTTTTGTTTAGTTGTTGCTGGTGGGGGAGGGCAGGTGTGATAATTACTTTATGTTTTCCCACCTCTTCCTTTACTTCCAAGAGTCCTGCAGAAGAGTCACCTGGACTCCCCAAAAATCTTGCTAGTGACTCCCTTTTGGCCAAGACAGCACTGGTTCCCCCTCTTAATGCATCAGGCCGGGGCAATCACCACAGGTTACCTCACCAGTTGGACATCCTCACACAGGACAAGGGGTCTCTCACCCATCCTCACTTGTCCACTCGTCAACTAATACTGTGGACAATAGGGTTTTGATCCCTTTCAGGCACCTTTTTTCTGAGGACATGCTCAGGGTTTTACAGGAGACAAGGAAACCCTCAACCAGAAAATCTTATATGTCTAAATGGAAAAGATTTTCTATTTGGTGCTGTGCTTTTAACCAGGACCCTTTTCCAGTGGGTTCCCTTTGGTCCTGTCTTATTTGTGTGAGTTGCTCTAGTGTGGCTTGGCCTGTTCTTCTGTAAAGGCCTATTTGTCAGCCATTTCTGCTTGTCTACCTTTGATTCCTGCCATGGCTCCTCATTTTGAGGTAAAAAAAATTCTTTGCACATTAAGCCTCCAAGGAAACCTGTTCCTCCTCCTTGGGGCATTAATTTTGTTTTGGAAAATTTACTCAGGCTCCTTTTGAGCTTGCAGATTCTGCTTCTTTGCAACATTGTACGTGGAAGACTGTTTTGTTGCTGGCTCTTACGTCTGGTTGGAGGGTTTCTGTGGTCAAGCCCCTTATGGCCATTCTTCCTCTTTTGTTTTTTTCACAGGGTCAGGGCGTCCCTTCATACTAATCTTTCTTTTATGCCCAAGGTAGTGAATGAGTTGTCCTTGAATCAGTCAGTATGACTGCCTTCTTTTTTCCCCTTCTCCTCAGTCTGCTAGTGAGAGGGTCTTGCATACCTTGGATTTGCACAGACAGCTCAGGTGCTGTTTGGATAAAACTAAGGCCATTCATAAGTCTGACCAGATTTTTGTTTCCTTTCATCCCAGGATGTTGGGTTTGGCTTTGTCTAAGCATACCATCTCCTCCTGGATATCTAAGGCCATTTCTTTTTGTTATTCTTTTCATGGCAAATCTTTGTCTACTTCTGCTAGATCTCATTCCACTAGTGTTGTTGCCTCTTCTCATGCTTTCTTCAAGTTTTCTTCAAGGGGCTGGACACCAATTCCATCCCTGAAGCTGCTACTTGGTCTTCATTGCATACCTTTACTAAGCATTATAAGTTGGATATGGTTTCTAGAGCCAGAGTAGGTTTTGCTAGAACCATTGTATGTGGGTTGTTGAGGGCTTTTCTTAGCCTTCAAACTCCCATTCTGTTTCTTGAGTTTTTTTACTCTCCGTATAGTAAAGAATACTGTCCTTCTCTTCACTGTTGCACTATTTGCTCCCTCCCTCCAACCCCCTCATGTTTGTTCTGTTTTTTTGTTTTGGATTCCCTTCTGGCTGAGGGCCTTTCCTTTCTCTTCTGAATGTTCTCCTTCTGGATGTGCATGGACTCCTTTGTCCCATGGAGACTGTTCTTTACTGAGGCAATTGAATTCTGGATAACTGCATCCGTATGTCACTTTTATGATCTACATCCTGTGCAGGGAGCATATGTGTGATGTACAGCACATACAAGATCATAAGGCTTTGGTGTACTGGCTGAACGTTAGGCTGCCCTGGAAGGGAGATCCCTATGGTAATACTGCAACAGTGAAGAGAAGGGCATCTACCGTTATGGTAAGATTTTAAACAACTGGACTTTGTCCATGTAAATAAAAGGATAAAAGCAACTGATTTTTTAGGTAGACGTGGAGAAGGGACTCTAGGTGACACAGAGGGGATTGCTGAATGTAGCATTTCTTTACAAACCTGTGCCTGACGAGCAGGAGAAAGTCAACAAAATAATAGGTTGTTTCTTTATAATAGCAGAGAATCATGAGGTATTGTTCAGGAGAGAGGTTAACACCATGAGTGTAACCACAGATAAGAGTAAGATAATTTTGATACCCTGCAGAAGGTGAGATTCAGACAACTATTATTGTAGTCTTCATGAAAAGGGCAGTTTTGGACCTGAGTTTCTCATATGGGAAATAGGAGAGGATTTCAGACCCCAAAATGGGCAGCCATTTGGGAGTAAATGATCCCTAGTGTAAATCACAATCAGCTTAATATATATGAACAAGTAAATAATAGAATGCTCTGAATGTCAGGATGGCAGACCTAGCCAAAATTGGACCGTGCTTCAGAATAGGTCAAACTAATAAATACAGAGGTGAGAGTTGAAGAACATTGAAGGTATATCAAGTTTACAATCACAGAAGTAACAAGCCTATGTGTGAAACTTGTGCATATCTAAAAGAAATGAAAAGAGCTGTTTTCAAGAGTTAGCTTTAAAAATGAGGAAGATGACAGTGTTTAAGAAGTAGAATGAAAGAGAGAGAAAATAGACACACATATTAATGGAGGTAAAATCTTTTATAAATGTAAACAAGGAAGCAGAAGAACATAAGGGAGGGATAATGAAGCTAAAAATGGATGTGATACTCAGAAAGAGATATCAAAAATTATTTTACTATGAGAACTTGACTAGGAGAACAGTTAATGGATGAATGAATAATAAAGCTAAAAAATGGAGGATGTCCCCTGAAAAAAATAAAAATTAGTTCCACTTTTGAGTACTTTACTTCAAACCCACCAGATGCAAATTTGATGCAAACAGATCAATAGCCACCTCCCCACTTAACAGTATTTGTATAAAACATTTCATACTGTAAATTGCATGTTATATAGCAAAACATTTTCAGTTATTGTGTGTGATAAACATACTAAACTAAACAAGTACTTTTTTTCTTTTTTAGTTTTACGAAATATAGGCATTACAATGTAAAAAGTAAAAAAAAGGCTGGACAAAAGCATGCCTAGGTTAATATGCTGTAATCTCAGATTGTTGTGGTGGAGGGTGGGATGTAAAAGTGCACATATTATAATATATGTAGAACTAATATGTTTTATTTTACTTTTGCATAGATGGATGTCTGGATTAAGGCCCATGGCTTAATCTAATAACATTTTTCAGTAATCAAGTGAGCTTTTAAAAAATAAGAGAACACTGAATGTAATAAACAGTTTTCCTTTAGCAAATAAGTGTTCAGTGTGAGCTGAGAAGTCTGCAGCTGAGGGCAGCTGTACATTTTGTTCTTGTGTTTCTATGGAGACAAGCTAACTACAGGGCCAGGCAGTAAAAGCCAGTGCACTTTTTAAGGCTAAAAGTTAATGTTTTCTCAAAGCCTACAAGCTGTTTTCACATCTGGGAGGGGAATAAAGATAAGACAAAAAATGACAGCAATTAGTGTAGGTAGGAGCACAGGCTGTAACATAAGCTTTAGCATGGATAGCCTTAAGTTCAGGTAAAGTAATGCTTCTGTGTGCAGCTGTTGATTTGGGACAATCATTCCTTTCAGGAGGGTTAAATTTCATTGTTTGAAAATGTACATAGTTTTGTGTGTTAAGTTAAGAGATTGTGGGAGTGTTATTGGTTGTGTTATTATGTATTTATTTCTTTATTTACTTATATTTGTTTACTGGAAATTCCAACTGGGCACAGGTCCTTTTTCAGCAGAGGCCCGGAGAGAAAAGCTCCACAGAGCAATAAATGAGCAGCAGAGTACATGAAGAACAATTGAATATGCGTACAATAGCAAATAATGCATGCTGCAGCAAACATTAGATATACATACAATATGAAACATAGTAATGAACAGCTATACCAATATCTAGCTTGAGGCTAGGAATAAAGGTAGGATGTATATAGAGATGGTACTAAGCTCAAATGTATACTGTTTTAAACTCATAAACCTAAATCTTATATACAAATATTGCACTAAACTCAAACAGATATAAAACACAGTGTCCCAAATCAACAGCTGCACCCAGAAGCATTACTTAACGTAAAATTAAGGCTATCCATGCTAAAGCTTATATTACACCATGTGCTCCTACCTACACAAATTGCTGTCAGTTTTTGTCTTTTTTTTTTTTTTTGAGTTTTCATTAAAGCAAAAAATCTTGTAAAATGTGGTATGGGTTCAAATGGAGATAGCAAGAAATAACTGTATAAAAGATCAACCTGACAAACATTACTGGATGCATGTAACACAAACGCTGAAAATACACATTTAAAAAAGCTGTCATATATAATATGTGGGAGTAATAACTTCTTACCATAATGGCGACGCTTTCCATATTATTTTGGAATGTGAATGGCCATTTGTATTGAAATATATTAAGAAATGCAGAATGCAAATAGCAGTGCCACAGGACAATTTTGGAAAGAAGTGAACATGTGAATTTGATAAAGAAAGGATTTCAGTATGATTATTCAGAAGAATATCTGAGACAAAGGAAAAGAGTAGTACTTATACTAATTGCTACAGGAGCTCCAGTAGTGATAGAAGAGGGGAAAAAGATAATAAAGGTAGATAGTAGGGTCTACTTGCAAGGTATAAGGATTACACTAGCACATATTTATAATCCACCTAAAACAGCTATTATAGAGCTTAAGAAAATTTTGAGAGAAATAATCAGATTTCAGCAGGGAATATTACTTAGAAGTGGAGACTGGCACTTGATTTGGAACAGTGAGGATGTATCTAGGGGACCTAGAAGGGAAAATATAACAAAGAAGGGTAGCTTTCTGAAGAAATTTATGAAAATATTTGGTATAGACAACATGAATTCTGTAGGAGAAACTCAGAAGTATTTACATATTATTCCCCAAGGTACAATAACAGGGCTAAACTTGACAGAAATTATGTTTTACAGGACCATGTACATTTAATTGAAAGCTTTGACACACATCCAGTAACTATTTCAGATAATGTTTCAGTAAAAAATAAGGTACAAATACAAGGTAATGAAGTAAAATGAGACACTGGTGCTTCCCACCTAACTGTTAAAAAGTGAAGAATTAACGGAATGGGTAGTGGAAATTATTTGATAGTTACTAAGGAAGACAGAAATTTCTTCATAAGTTATAGTTAGTCAGTGGGAGAAAAATGAAAGTGGAGTTTAAAAATAGGGTAGAAGTAAAAGAAAAAGAGATATGGTTAAGTAACAGGAATTATTTAGAGGGACTGACAAAGGTTAAACTTCTGCAGAATAGTATAAATCTCACAGAACAAGAACAGGCACAACTGCAAAGTGCTAAAGAGAAAATAAGGTAGTATATGGATAATATGCATGAGTTTAGAACGATTGCTGTTAAGCAGCAGCTTTTTTTTTTGATAATAACTCCACAGCACAAAAACTTTTAGCACAGTGACTTAACCAACTAAAATTAGAAATGGTTATGGCCAAGTTTAGGGAGCCTGTGACAAGAAAAATAACATCAGATCCTGTAGAGGTATTAGAGATATTTCTGAAGTTTTATGAAAACTTGTATAATAAAACAGAGAAATGTGGAAATCAAGAATGAGCACAAATGGAAATATTTATGGAAGACAAAGCATGCCTAGTTTGGAGGTAAGTGTGAGTCAACAACAGCATTTAAAGTGGAACCTGTGTGTTGAGAGACAGCCTTACAAGACTATCTGCAAACATATAGAGCTGAGTATAATTTTCTGTATTATTCTGTATTATAGAGCTAAATTGTTGCTTAGATATCTGTTGTCTTACTGTTCTGCAAATATACAGAGATCAGTATATATTTTTTTGGTTTTATAATTTGCATTCTGATTCCTCACATCTCTGTTGAAACTTTTCCCCACCCCCCTCCCTGTTCTTGGTTGTAGTTTAAATTTGGTGGCTTTTGCAGTGCCCATCCCACTGTAGATTTGATCTAGGACACTCCCCCAGTCCCATCTCTTTACCGCATTCTACCTAATAAACCCTTTCTGCACTTGCTTTTAGTCCTTTTTAATTTAATTACATTTTTTCAAACTGTGTGTGGACTAATATTGCTACATACTCAAGTGTGCCAGCTTGCACTGCATGTGAATTGTTTTTTACTACTGTTTTTCTACTTTTCTGCAAAAAAAAAAATTGTAAGCCTGTTTCCTACCTTTCCTGTAATTAGTGTTCCAGATACAGATTTGCTGTATCCAGGACTATTTGTAAGCTTCTGAGCCCCCAAGCCTTTCTGTGTTGGAGGGAAGCCTTCTAGCTTATCAGTGGGAGTGGTAAGCACTAGGTAACCTGTCTACCACATAAGGACTGGTTCTGGCCCAGAATTTGTAGTTATTGGCCGTTTGGGCGGTCTTCCATCTCTTTCAACTTTCTGATTTGAAGGCCTGCATTTGCACTTGTTTCTGTCCTGTAACTCCTGGGCCCATCTCATTTGCACACTCAAAAAAAAAAAAAGTATCTGCTTTTACTGCATTTGTGTTTCTTCCTACTTTATTTTGCTTTTGCATCATCTTAAAAGTACTCACTTGTATTTATTACTGTTTGGTGTAACTCATTCTAAGCCTTTTAGTTTAAGCACTCGGGCTTCAGACCAGTTGTTTTACATTAGGAAGGTTTGTGGTCTGCACTGTAGTGGCAGGACAGGTAGCTTACATCCTTCTAAGTTGGGAACTGCTGATTGAGGGCTCAGTGTCTGTTATTCTAAAAGTGTATTAATTCTGGTTTAAGCACTTGGGCTTCAGGCCAGTTATTTTACATTAAGAAGGTTCGTGGTCTGCACTCTTGTGGGAGGAGAGGCTGGACTCTGCCCTTCTGAGCTGGGAATTTCTGGTTAAAGGCTTATAGTGCCTGCATATTTGAACTGTTTCTTACTGAAATTGGTACACCTTGTTTGCTGTAGCATAGACTAGATCCAGGCCTGCTGAATCTAGCTTTGTTTGTATGCTTGTTGTTTGTTTGCTTGTTATTTCCCTGAAACGCTAATTCCACCTAAAACGCGGCTTTTCAGAGCTTCTGTGGATCCCTAGTGATATCTGCATTGCTTACTGTACTTATTTCCTTGTTTCACTTGAAAGAAAGTTACTGTTTGTCGTTTTTGCATTTAAGTTACCTGTAATACATTGCATTTAAGTTACCTGGCACTTGCTCACTAAAGCAATTATATAAGTCAGCACTAAAATATTAAAAGCACTACACCCTCACAAACTCCCCTTGTTTGGTTGTTTGTTGGACCTCGTTCCCCATTGGCCCTTTTTTTTCAATTATAAAGGAATTCCCAATACTATTCTAGCATGTCCAAAGGTCAGTTGTCAATCTCCTCTCCGGTCCAGCTGGTGAATCTGGGAATCGTGAGACAATGTTACAACTGCCTCATGTACACAGACAACCCTCTCCTCCTCCCAACAAATTCCATCACATGTGAGAGATGCAACCATATAGCCATACTGGAGGCTAAGCTCTCTCAAACCAGTCAGGAGGAGAAGGAAACCACACTCACTACAATTCCAGTCTCACATAGACCTACCACGACAGCAAACCAAACACAAACACACAAAAACATACTTGGAGGCTCTAAATAAAAATATGCCTAAGCAGCAGAGACCTCCAAAGCAGACACCCAAGCAACCGCTACCCCAAAACAAAACACGTGCAACACATAGCTCACAAAGCCAGTGTGCCGAACAGTCACAGCCCTTAAGGCTAAACAACACACCTGATACACTTGTAATAGGTGACTCTATCGTCACACTGACGTCCCGCTCACCAGGCTGAACAAGGAGAAGGTCACGGTGAGCTGCCTGTCGGGCGCTAGGATCCGCCACATAACACAAGGTCACTCCAAGGCAAGTACAAATGACTCAGTCATTGTCCATGCTGGTGTGAATGACCTGAGACGTACCTCCCTGGACTACATGAAAAGAGACATAGAGGAGCTCTCTGAGCATGTAGCCCAGGCCGGTATGTCCCTGACCTTGAGTAGTATCTTACCCTCACCAAGAATGATGCCACAATATGAAGACAAGATGATCAATTTCAACAATTGGCTTAAGTATTGGTGTCATTCAAAGGGGATCCAATGCCTGTCAGCCTGGGATGACATGCTTGACAAGCCATGATGCTTCGCTAGGGATGGCTTGCACCTGTCACCCCTGGGCTTTCGGATATTGGCAAGGGCTCTTGCTAGCCCCATAGTGCCTTTTTTAGGCAAGGCTCAAAAGACAAACCCACCTCCATAGGTATCACAAAGGATAAGAAACTAAGAGTAATGCTACTCAACGCCAGAAGTCTAAACCTCAAGATGCATGCACTCGAAGCTCTCCTTAGCATGGAGAACATCGATATCTGTGCAGTAACAGAAACCTGGTTCAAGGCTCCTGAGAGCACCCCAGCACTACCAGGTTATACCTCATACCATGCTTTTCGGCCCCAAAACTTGGACCGAACCACAAAAGGAGGGGGAGTATCAATATTCGTCAAAGATACCCACACCTCCAGGTTGGTGGCAGAGCACGAAGCATCAGAGACTATCCATGTGCAACTAATAGTGGGTAAAACTGCCTTCCAGTTTATAGCCTGCTACAGACCACCCTCCCAAACCCAGGAACCCCACTCGGCCTTCCTGAGAGCACTAGAAAATATGAAGGTCTCTCCAAACACCATTATATTGGGCGACTTCAACTACCCAAACATAGACTGGGAGCATTACTGTAGCTCCAACACCCTAGCCCAAAGGTTCTTAGAATTTATAAACTCAAATGCTATGGAACAACTTGTTACCACTCCCACAAGAGGGGAAAACATACTGGACCTGATCATCACCAACATGGGGACTCTATGCTCCAGACCAGAAGTGTATCCCTCACTGGTAAGATCAGACCATAAACTAATCTCACTGGATATTCACATCCCGACTCTACCCCCTGCCCTGAAAACCACAGTGAAAAACTTCTCTAAAGCAAATTTCACACTCCTCAAAAACCGAGGTGGAATCCTTCAAAGCCCCCGGGCCTGTGGAAAATACGGCCCAGACCGCAGAATCCTTTATAAATGCATTCTATGAACACCTTCAGGAATGCATGGATCATGCAATCCCAAATAAAACCAAGACCCAATCCTCCAAAGGCAGACGTCCTGTCTGGTGGACCCCAGCCATAAACAAACTATACAATAGAAGGAGGAAGCTACTACATGATAGAGCAAAATCCCAAAAAGGGAAGGCATCTCTGATCAGCAAAAAACTACGGGCACTCATAAAATCGTCTAAGGCCAGCTTCGATATCTGTGCAGTAACAGAAACCTGGTTCAAGGCTCCCGATAGCACCCCAGCACTACCAGGTTATACCTCATACCATGCTTTCTTTAGTTATGTTAGGAACCTGGGTGGGAATTCCCAGATATGCTCAAAATTAGTCCAAAATGACAAAAAATACACCGAACCCGCAGACATTGCCAACATCCTAGCTGACAGGTTCAGCGCAAACTTCTCCCCCCCCCACACCAAAAGGGCAAATATCTATCCCAGCAGAGTGCTGCCCCCCTGACATCTCAGATGCTCAGGTAAGAGCTGCCCTCTCCAAAGCAAAAAACACAGCATCAATGGGACCAGACGGTGTCCCGGGCTGCGTCCTACATGAACTCCAAGAAGAGCTAAACCCAAACATAAAACTACTGTTCAATCTCAGCCTTACTACAGGATATGTACCCAAAGAGTGGCGTACAGCAACAGTGGTCCCTCTCCACAAAGGTGGTGCCTCAACGGATCCTGGAAACTATCGCCCCATAAGCCTGACTAGCTTGGTCTGCAAAGCTATGGAAAGGATCATCATGGACCTCATAAATAAAGATATTGGGGACCTACAGACACTGGATCCTACCTAGTTCGGCTTTGTTAAGGGCAAATCCTGCCTCTTAAACCTGGTTGATTTCTTTGAAACAGTCACCAAGGCCATTGACGAGGGGAAGGTGGTCCACACAGCCTACCTTAACCTTGCAAAAGCCTTCGATACAATACCCCACTCGGGCATTATAGATAAGCTCACCAGATTAAATATAAACCCCTATGTCACTAGATGGGTTGCAAACTTGCCCAAGGACAGAACCCACATGGTTAGAATTGCTGGAGCCATGTCAGACTCCAAACCAGTTACAAGTGGCGTCCCACTAGGCTCAGTCCTGGGACCTCTCTTGTTCGGTATATATTTCTCGGAGGTACAGGCCAACACGGAAGGACTGTGGCTGACCAAGTTCGCAGATGACTGCAAACTGGGCACCATAATCGATTCTCCAGCCGACACAAGCATCCTCCAAAAGGGCCTCATAGAAACAGACAACTGGTGCCAGAGCCATGGCCTCAAGCTAAACGCCAAAAGTGTATAGTCATCCCTTTGGCAAAACAAGTGCCCACAAATTACCACATAGGTGGTAATCCATTAAGTACAGAAGAAGTAATTAGGGACCTGGGGACCCAAGTTGATAGCAATCTCTCATTTGACAACCACGTGGCCAAAGTGGTTAGAAAAACATTTTATATAGCCCACCTAATCATGAAGGGATTCACATCTAGATCAGGGAGGTCATCGTGCCTCTTTACTCATCCCTCATCAGGCCCATAATTGAGTACAATGCCCCTTTTGGGATGTACCTTACCAGACACCTGCAGCAACTGGAAATACCCCAAAAGTACCTCACCAAGAGGATCAAAGGGCTCAAACAGATGCCATATGCTGCCCGGTTAAAGAAACTCCAGCTCTACTCAGTGGCATACCGCCTGCTCAAAGGCGATCTGTGCCTGACGTATAAAGCCATGTCCAACCCGGAATTAATGGACATGCTGCACCTCAGAAAATCCAAATCCCATCGAGCTACGCACTCGAGAGACTTGAACCTCAGCACTGAAATAAATAGGACATGCTGGAGGGACAGATTCATAACCCAGAGGCTCCCTTCACTCTGGAATAAAATCCCAGTCCAGGTTAGGTAGAGTCCCTCATTGACTCTCTTCAAGAGGAATCTTGATGAGTGGATGGGAGATCATAGGTTTTACCCCGGGTATCACTTCTGTGTCACTGTTAGACAGAGGCACAGTATACTAACCTCGAAAAAGGGCATAGCAAAATTAATTTAAAATGGGTGGCAAAAGCCAAACACACTCTGGCTAGGCTTATAAATGCCCAAGGGCAGATAGCCTAGTATGAACCTATGAACAATTAACAGTTAAGATAAGAGGAGATGAGATAAAAACAGTGATGTACAGTCAATTTGCAGGAAAAATTCTAGGAAAAGATGGTATTCCTTTGTAAGTCTGGAAGCCAGGAAGAAAGATAATAATAAAGATATGGCAGGTTTTGTTTAACAGTATTTTAAAAGGAGGGGAAGCACCAACATCCTTGAAGAAACTTGTGGTGGCTGTAAATACCTAAAGACAATGTTGACCTATCAGACCCAGCTTCATATAGGCCCATTTCCATTTCAAATCATGATTATAAAGTGTTTATGCCTATAACAGCTAAAAGAATGGTAATTCTATTCCCCATATGTGAATGATAACTTTATTGCCAAAACTGATAGATATGGATCAATGTGGTTGTGTGGAAGGGAGGCAAACATTTGAGAACATTAATAGAACAATGATGCTCCAGAGGGAAACAGAGTATAAGAAGATACAGCTGTAGTCCAAATGCTAGCTAGACAATAGAGTAAAGAAGGATATAGTGAAAATAATCCACTTAAATGAAACATGTTATACAGCGGATTGTCCCAGTGGTCATTACTGTTGCAGTCATGTTCATTGTCTTTGAAAGTGACCATATACAAGGCCTGGAAGGAAACTTTTCATTTTGCATATGACCCAAAGTTATGCCATTGGGCTGATGCAAGAGAAGGTGAGGAAAATAAGACGTGAGTCAAGGCTGGAAAACTAGTGCAAGTCATGTCTGTGCATATTAACACAGCTGAGAAACAGAAAAGCAAGAAAGTGTACATTTTGGAGGATGAGGAGATGGAGCCATAGCAACAGCAAAACAGAAACCAGGCCTGTAGATAGTCGTATCATATCATATGGCCTTAGGATAATCAAACAATTTGTGAAAATGGCAAGATAGGTAGGTGGAATAATGAGATGTGTAAAAAAAGAAATATCAGAAGTAGGAAATGAAAAATGTGAGTTGTACTTTATTTTGACTGCAGACTCACTGAGCTCTTGGTGTAGAAAGGAGATGAGATGTAACAATGTTTGAGATGCTCAATAACTTTGGTTGTGATAGTAAATGTGTTTTGAGAATATGAGAGATTAGTCTAGCATTAGTCCTAGGAATTTGCATTCAGCACATTTAGAATAGTCCAATATTATAATACTATGGGCAAAGGTGAACACTCACAGCCCATTGTGTAGTATTATTTCCCTCTGTTCTTGATTGACAGTTTAGATCTGATGTTGCCATTTTCATTCTTCCTCAACAAATAGGTCTTGGATCCAATTTCAGATCAGGCTTGGACGCATATCTTCCAGACTTTTTGATCCAACTCTTGAGCTCCTACCTGTACACAAAATGCCCCTATCTCCTGCATTACCTCAAATCTTGTGTGCCGCTCTTACAGTTCAGACATGGATCTCGCTCTCTCGAGCTCTGGGTTTGTTCTCACATGACTTTTCTTCAGTAAAAGTAGAATTTATTTAATTTTCTTATATTACTATCTATTTTTTATCTATTTTTCTATGTAAATCTATCCTCCATTTACTTGTCTTCCCTTTTCAGCTGTACCCGTTTTCTCTTGGGTATTTCTAGTTATCATTGTTGGTAACCCTTTTTTTCCTTCTTTTACCCATCTTTCGGGGTAGCTTTTTAATTGCCATGAACCTGTGAACCAATCTTTCTAATCTTTTCTTTTGTTTATACATACATATATATATATATATATATATATATATATATATATATATATATATATATATATATAAAGGTCTTTCTTCTTTTCTTCCTTCTTTTGACATGGCTGAAAAGCTAACAGGTTTTAAAAATTGCATTTCCTGTGGGCATAGGATATCCAACTCTGATGCCCACAGGGAGTACATCTATTGCATAAGTGCAGGCCATTTAGACATCCCTTGCCAAATCTGTGCAAGCTTCAACTCCAGGGCCCTAAGCAATAGACAAAACAAATTAGTATTAAAAGGTTTGCTTCCAGCTTTGGCTCCTTCTTCTTCAGCTTCCGATTCAGGGGTTCAACCCCCCACCAAGAAGTCAAAAACAGCTTCAGAGCACAGAGTGCACAGAAAATGCTCTGCTGCATGGTCTACTAAACCTGCTTCTGCATCGGAGCCTCCATCTAAAATATCCGAGCTTTCGGATCAGACCTTCTTGGATCTGATGCTCATTATGTCAAAATCTCCTCGACCTGGAAGCCCTCACTTCTCTCCAGAGATGGTCTCCTCTAGGCTCTGATCTCCAGTATTAAAGGAGACACCCAGAAAATTGTCTCGACCACCTTCTAGGTCTCTTCTATTAGATCCTTCTGAAGTCCATCCAAGGTAGATGTAGATAGGTTGATGAGGAAATTCTTCAGAGCTCAGATCTAGATAATGGTCTTACCGACTCCATCTTCCATTAGATCCATGAGCCTTCAGCCTGTTTCCCATTCCATCATGTCTTCTTCTCCAATCCAACCACTTATTTCAGAGCCCTCAGACCTGAGAACCCAGAGAGTCAAAGTATCAGATCAGAAAATTACCTTTTCTTTGACTCCAATGGTATTCTTGACTCATTCGGTGCTGACCCCCTTTGCATAGTTCAAGACTCTAAGCCAAAGCGTAGGTGCCAGATCTGGGGGGGGGGGGGTGTCGCCAATTCCAAGAGTTTTGGAGCCTTTGCTTCCCATTGGAGCCTCAGCACCGAACAGCTCTGGTCCATCTCCTCCCTCGAGACGGGAATCTGGGCAGGGTTGGGGCTTATCAGCACCTGGAGTTACAGCTCTGTGAGATTAGCTTTGGCTTCTCCTGGTGTTTCTGCATTTGAAGTGGTGGAGAGATGTTCTGTCACCAGAGAACATTTTCAGCTGTTCCTTCTTTGGATCTTACCATATTCCCCCTTTGGATCGGACTTCTAAGCCTCATCCTCCTATTCCACAGGTACAGTTCGATCTTCCAAGCAGTTCAAGCTCAGGAACTCCCCATTTCTTCTGATACCTTTCCAGATCATCCCACTGAAGAGGTCTCCTGGAAAAGAATGCGCAAAAGGAGGCACTGAGATTTCACGCAGGAATCTTTAACTGAGGACACTGACTTCTGAAGGGGAGGGATCCCCCAGATCTCCACCAGAAGACATATATTTCAGAGATATCATACATATACTTACCAAAAAGATGAATGGTCTTCTGATCTCCCTTCCCAGGAGCAATCAGTGTTCCTAAAAGCTTTTGGGTCTGGTCCATCTACATCTTGGTTTTCCCCTGCAGCAGATGACCTCATAGATCTTGTGTCCCGCCAGGCATGGAAGGAGCCAGAAGATACCATAGAACCAATTCCCTGTCTCCCAAACAAGATTCTTATGCCAGCCAAAGACAGACCTTATTGCAGTAAGGGAGTTTCTGTAGATACCATGGTTGTGGAGGGAGCCACTAAGAAGGAGCTGGCTAAACAAACCTCCTATGTTCATCCTCCTAGTAGAGAGTCTAGGGTGATAGACAGGTTTGGAAAGTGCATTTATGCCTCAGTGACCTTTGCCTTATGGTCGCCCAATTATTTGGAACATTTTATTAGATTACAGAGAGACTTGATTAAGGAACTCACTAAGTCTAGTCCTGGGTCAACGTTGGAGGATGAACAGAAGCAGTTTTCTTTGCAGCTGGCTGCCCTTCAATCAATCTCTAATGCATCCATGAGGTTAATCTCTCATGCAACAGAAGGTTCCTTATTGGGAGCAGGTTCAGGCATAGCCTTCAGAAGACATGCTTGGATACACTTGTGTGACTTTGCAGAGCCCTTTAAGTCTTCTTTCATCAGTGCTTCCTTTGAGGGATCTTCTTTGGGAGCACAGTAAAAGAAACACTTTCCTATAGTGAGCAAGAAGGAAAGACTTTGTCTGCCATGGCAATCTAGTTTTCTGCCCCGCAAAGCCCTATTTCTAGGAATCGATGTCTTTCCGAAAATCACAAGGACTTTTTCAAGACTCAGGAGGGAACATTTCACCCAGAGGCAGAGGAAAAAATTCCAATGGAAGTTGCCATCTCCAAGGCAAGAGGGGATCCACAAAATCAGGGGTATCAAGATTCTTTTTTGGCTAGACCCTTTCAGTGATCCTGAAGGGGTGCCCAACTGTTGTTCTCTGGAGGCAGTCGGGGGAGTGCTTATCTTTGCATCTAGAAGCCTGGGCAGCCATCACAAAAGACACTTGGGTGCAAAGAATTATATCCACAGGATATCTCATTCCCTTTTGGCAACTTCCCCCACCCAAACAAAACAAAAATCCATGATGTTTCATCTAATCAGTGGGAGTTAGCAGCTCTATAAATTCAAAATCTGCTAGACAAAAAGGTCATCCAGGAGGTCCCACCAGACCAGAAAGGATTTAGAACTTACTTAAGGTTCTTTTCAGTGCCAAAGAAAACAAGGGACCTAAGGTACATTTTGGATTTCAGCAATCTAAATCAGTTTGTGAAGAACTCCAAGTTCCAAATGGTCTCCATTCAGACAAAATAGACTTTGGAGTGATTTAAGTATAATTTTTCTGCATTTTCTTGCTGCCTTTAGCTAATTCTGCCTAAAACACTGATTTTCTAGTGTTTTTGTGATTTAAAAAGCTTGTTTCAGCTACATATTGTACTTATTTTATTGCCTCCACTTTAAGTCATTTTTGTGTTTAAATTACCTGTTTAACTGTTGTCGGCTACACACTCGTGGATAGCCATTTCTGTGCATTTAAAGTGTTCTTTTGATTGCAGCTGCTTTATTTTCTGAAAAAAAAACAGAAAAACAAAAAAAATGCTTGTTTTCCCACCTTTCTAAGCTAGTTTAGTCAAGTTTTCAGGGTAGTGCTGAATTCAGGGCTGTGTTACAAGTTTCTGTGTTTGCCCATACCTTACTTGGATAGAAGGAAGTTTCTCTGTTCACTGTGAGAGAGGGAGCTTTGAGCAGCCTATCTGTCCCTGGAGGAGTGGTTTCAGCCCAGTAATTAGTAGTTTATTGACCATTTTGGGCTAATTTTTATCTCTTTCATTTCCTTGCTATAAAACCCGCATTTGCGTGGTTTTGCACACTGGGCAGCGCCGGTTAGCTAGGGTATAACTGTTCCCAGCTCCACAAAGTCTACTCTTCAATTTTTCTCTTGGAACTAGACAAACTTTCAATTTAAGCAATCAAATCATTCACCTCTCATCCCTGCACTTGCCCAAAACTCATAGCAAGCACTAATAAACCTTAGCACTAGACCCCCCCCCTATACTGTAGAGAAGGACAAGACTCTATTCGACCTTATCAGCCAATCAGTAAAACAGTTCACTGTACCTATCCAGGCATGTCCAAAAGGCAATTTCAGGTGTACTCTCCAGACCAGCTGGTGAATCTGGGCATTTTGAGACAATGTTACAATTGCCTCATGTACACAGACAGCTCTCTCCTCCTTCCACCAAACACTAATGCATGCGAGAGATGCAATTATACAGCCAAACTGGAGGCTAACCTCTCTCAAACCAAGACTGGACCAGGCAGTCAAGAGGAGAAGGGAATTACTTGCATCACACCACCAGTCCCACATAGACCTATGAAACCAGCACTGGCAAAAAACACACATAAATACACAAAACATACTCGGAGGCTCTAAATAAAAATCTGCAAAAGCAACAGAGACCTCCAATGCAGACATCCAAGTAACCTCCACCCCCCCCAACACAAACCATGAAACACATACTTCACAAAACCAGTGTGCCACACAATCACAGCCCTTAAGGCAAAATAACATACCCAACAACACACTAGTAATAGGTGACTCTGTAGTCAGGCACACTGACGTCCCACTCACTAGGCTGAACAAGGAGAAGGTTACTGTTAGTTGCCTGTCTGGTGCCAGGATCTGCCACATAACACAAGCACTCAGGTCACTCCAGAGCAAGTACAAATATGACTCTGTCATTGTCCATGTTGGTATGAATGACCTGAGCCATACCTCCCTGGACAACATGAAAAGAGACATGGAGGAGCTCTCTGATCACATAGCCCAGGCTGGTATGACCCTGACCCTGAGTAGCATCCTGCTCTCATGAAGAATGATACCACGGTATAGAGAAAAAATTATCAATTTTAACAATTGGCTAAGCTTCTGGTGTCATTCAAAGGGGATCCAGTGTCTGTCAGCCTGGGATGACATGCTCGACAAGCCACGCTGCTTTTTTAGAGACGGCTTGCACCTGTCACCCTTAGGCTTTTGAATACTGACCAAGGCTGTTGCCACCCCCATAGTGCCTTTTTTAGGCAAGGCTCAAAAGACAAACCCACCGCCGTAAATAGCACAAGTAACAAAAAACTGAGGGTAATGCTGCTCAGTGCCAGAAGTCTAAACCTCAAAATGCACGCACTCGAGGCACTCTTCAATATGGAGAAAATCGATATATGTGCAGTAGCAGAAACCTGGTTTAAGGCTCCAGAGAGCACCCCAGCACTACCAGGCTACAACTCATACCATACATTTCGGCCACAAAACTTGGACCAAAATACAAAAGGCAGGGGAGTATCCATATTCATCAAGGATACCCACACCTCCAGGTTACTGGCACAGCACGATGCTTCAGAGATCATCCACTTGCAACTAACAATGGGCAAAACTGCTATTCAAATTATAGCTTGCTACAGATCACCCGCCATGTCCCAGGACCCCCACTCCGCATTCCTGGAAACACTGGGAAACATAAAGGTCCTACCAAACACCCTGATATTGGGTGATTTCAATTATCCAAACATTAACTGGGAGAACTACTCAAGTACGAACTCCCTGGCCCAACATTTCCTAAAATTTATAAACTAAAACACCCTGGATCAACTGGTTAACACCCCCACCAGAGGTGACAACATATTGGACCTGGTCATCACCAACATGGGCGACCAGTGTTCCACACCAGAGGTCAACCCCATGCTCGTTAGATCTGACCATAAACTAATCACTCTGGATATCCACATTCCGCCACCACTCCCGGTCAAAGAAACCACCGTGAAAAACTTTTCAGAAGCAAACTTCACGTTACTAAGACTGTGGTGGGAAGTTTCAAAGCCCCCATGCTAAAAAATAATGCTGTCCAAGCTGCAAAACCCTTTACTAATGCACTCTGCGGGCACCTACAAGAATGCATAGATCATGCTATCCCAAACAAAACCAAGACTCACTCCTCCAAGAAAAGGAAACCAGTCTGGTGGACCCCTGCCATAAACAAGCTATACAATAGGAGAAAACTAGTACAGAAAAGAGTAAAATCACAAGAAGGGAAAACATCCCTGATCAGTATCAGCAAGAAACTACGTTCCCTCATAAAATTATCCAAGGCTAGCTTCGAAAGAAAAATTGCCATGGACTCCAAAGATAACCACAAGGCATTCTTTAGCTATATCAAGAATCTAAGTGGCAATTCCCAGATCTGCTCGGAGTTAGTGCAAAATGGCACAAAATACACTGAACCGACCGATATAGCCAACATCCTGGCAGACAGGTTCAGTGCAAACTTCACCCCCCTCTCACCCCCAAAAGGGCCCATAACTATACCAGAAGAATGTAGTGCCCCTGAAATCACAGACACTCAGGTTAAAACAGCCCTTTCCAAAGCCAAAAACACAGCATCAATGGGACCAGACGGTGTCCCAGGCTGCATCCTACATGAGCTCAAAGATGAACTAACCCCTCACCTAAACATACTGTTTAAACTCAGCCTCTCCACAGGCTATGTGCCCACAGAGTGGCGCACAGCAATGGTTATTCCACTATACAAAGGTGGAGCCACAACAGACCCCGGGAACTATCGCCCTATAAGCCTGACTTGCTTGGTCTGCAAAGCTATGGAGCACATCATCATGGAGCTCATTAACAGAGACATTGAAAACCTCCAAACACTGGACCTAACCCAGTTCGGCTTTGTTAAGGGCAGATCATGCCTCCTAAACCTGATGGACTTCTTTGAGACAGTTACCAAGGCTATAGACGTGGGAAAGGTGGTCCACACAGCCTACCTAGACCTCACAAAGGCTTTCGACACTATTCCCCACTCAGGTATTATAGACAAGCTCACAAGCCTGAACATAAACCCCTATGTCATGAGATGGGTTGCCAACTGTCTCACGGACAGAACCCACGTGGTAAGAGTTGCAGGAGCTAGGTCTGACTCTAAACCTGTTACAGGCTCAGTCCTAGGACCCCTTCTGTTCGGCATATACTTCCCAGAGGTACAGGCAAGCACAGGAGGACTGTGTCTCACCAAGTACGCAGACGACTGCAAACTAGGGGATATAATTGACTCTCCAGACATCCTCTAAAAGGGTCTCACTGAGACAGATACCTGGTGTCAAAACCATGGTCTCAAGCTAAATGCCAAAAAGTGCATAGTCATCCTCTTTGAAAAAAACAAAGTACCCAGAAACTACCACATAGGTGGTAGCCCCCTAAATACGGAAGACGTAATAAGGGATCTGGGGACCCAAGTAGATAGTAATCTCTCCTTTGATAATCACATTGCCAAAGTGGTTAGAAAATCCTTCTTTGTGGCCCACCAAATCACAAAAGGGTTTGCATCCAGATCGAAAGAGGTCATTGGGCCCCTCTACACATCACTCATCAGACCCATCATAGAGTACAATGCCCCATTTGGGATGTACCTTACAAGACACCTGCAACAACTGGAAAGACCACAGAAGTTCCTCAGCAAGAGGATCACTGGCCTTAAGCAGATGCCCTATGCAGCTCGACTGAAGAAACTCCAGCTGTACTCGGTTGCATACCGCCTACTCAGAGGTGATCTCTGCCTGACATACAAGGCCATGTCCAGCCCAGAATTGATGGACATGCTCCACCTAAAGAAAACCATATCCCCTTGAGCCACACGCTCCAGGGATCTAACCCTCACCATAACAGTAAATAGGACGTGCTGGAGGGATAGATTCCTGTCCCAGAGACTTCCCATGCTCTGGAACAAGATTCCAGTCTACATTAGGCAGAGCTCCTCGCTAACCCTCTTCAGGAGAAACCTTGATGAGTGGATGGGAAACAGAAAGTTTACCCAAGAGATCACTTCAATGGCTCTGCTGGACAGAGGCAAAGGGAGCTAATCTAAGGGGGTGGCGAAAGCCAACACATTCCGGCTAGGCTTATAAATGCCTTTGGCCAGATAGCCTAGTACCTACCTATGAACCTATTCTGCCCCTCCTGCAGAAAGAGGACTGGATGTGCTCCATAGACCTCTAGGATGCATACTATCACATCAAGATGAAAAGATGCTCCCAGAGATTCTTGTGCCTTCGACTGGGGGCCAGTCATTATCAGTTTAGAGCCCTGCTCTTTGGGCTCACCAAAGCCCTCAGGGTATTCACCAAATGTATGCCAGTGGTAGCAGCTCATTTCAGACTGCTTGGTTTCAGAGTGTTTCCTTATCTAGACAACTGGCTCCTCACTTCCCCAACCAGGCATCTCCTCAAAAAAGCCAGAGACTACTTACTGCAATTATGTCAGTCCTTGGGGATCACAGTCAATTATTCCAAGTCCCACCTTCAACCGATTTAAGTCTTGGACTTTATAGAAGCTCTCCTGGATACAACAAATCACCAGGCCTTTCTTCAACCAAACAGAATACAGATTTTAAGATTGCATGTCAGTCAGGTTCTTACTCATCCTACTCTGCCAGCAAAGCTGGTTCTTCAGACCTTAGGGTCAATGGCTGCAGCAATTACCCAGCTACCAGCTGCTTGTTTCCACATATGGATTCTTCAGTGGACTGTAGCAGTTCAATGGTTGATTCTATAACTACACCTGGACTATCCCATAAAACTTTCTCGAGTTTGCAAAGACTCCCTACTTTGATGGATTCAGTTATACAAAGTTCATCAAGGTCGCCCCTTTGTATTTCCACCCCCTATGGCCATTGTGACCATGGATGCTTCCCATTTGGGGTGGGGGCATTACTTGTGATGGACTGTCCAAAGCATGTGGTCCCCAGAAGAGACCAATTTGCATATCAGCGTCCTAGAGATGAGAGCAGTCCTTTTAGTGTTGTAAGACTTCCAGATCTCTCTTCCTCCTGCAACTATTGCTATTCAAACAGACAACATGTCGGTAGTCTGGTACATCAACATCCTCCTTACCTTCGGGTATTTCTTGTACCATTGCTGGTATTCTTTCTGATTTCCTTCTTTCCTGTCATGGCAGATAAAAAAGGTAGTCCAGGATTTAAGAGATGTTCAAATTGTGGCCATAAATTACCTACTTCAGATACTTCGGATACACATTCCGTGTGTGTCTATTGCTTGGGTGTTCCTCATTTATCAGTTGACCCACCCTGTGGAATTTGTAAGAACTTCTCTAACAGGACGTTGATTGAGAAGAAAAATAAATTGTTATTGAAGGGGCTACTTAAATCTCCTTTTTCAGAGGCTATTTCTGGGTCGGAGGCTTCAACCCCTCCAAGATCCCATAAGAAAAAGACTGATGAACATACAAAGGCCAAGTCTCTTCCTTCATCCCCAGCTGGGGACCCCCGCCAACCAAGACCCAAGAAGGCTAAGCTTTCCATTTTGGATCTGACTTTTTCGGCTCCAGCGCTTTCGGTGCCTAGACCTTTGGCACCGAGGCCATCGGTGCCATCTGTGATTTCAGCACTGACTAGCGTGCCCTTTACCATATCGATACCAAGTGGCTCCTCGGTTCAGACTTCTCCACCTGCACCAACTATCCAGTCGATGCAGACTGTTACCACGTCGGCTCCGACATCTTACCTGGAACTGACAACTCAGTTATTGACACAGACTTTTTCGGTCCCAGCCTCAGCGCCGACATCCACTTCGGCACCGACCTTATTATCGGTGCAGACCATTACTTCAGCACCGATGATTTCCTCGGTGCAGACACCTGTAGTTCAGTCCTTTATGGCCCCATTGTTTTCAGTGCAGACTGGTGAGGTGGGCACCGAGCTTGCCACATCTTTGGATAGACCTGACTCTCCCTCAGCCGTGTCTGTGAAATCCACTAGTAGCCTGTCTGAACATGACGTGTTGCGTCTTGTGGATCAAGTGCTTTTGGCCAGAGATATCCCGCCCCCCCCCCCCAGGATCTGTCCTTCCTTGGGAGGTGATCACCCTTTGCCAAAGACCCCTACGTATTCTCCTCCTTCATTGCCTTTGAAGCCCCTTGATATAGCACAGTCTTTTGCCTCTACGGTTCCCTTTATGGACCTCACTAAGGAACTGCAGTTTCTTTCATGGCAGGAGAGTTTTGCTACGACCCAGGATGTCAACTGTGGTGTATGTAATTTGGTGTTTCACAGCCATTCAGGAACTCCGAGTCGGCAGGCTGAGCCACTTAGGGGAGTGGTGACCCCTGTCCTGGACACTCACCCTTCTTCAGGTGGACCGGCCTTCCAACTAATGGAGAAGGCTTTGGCATCGGCTGGAGATACTGTGCTTTCAGTCTCCCCGCCCTCCTCTGGACCACAATGTACACAAGTCGCTCCTGGAGGACACCGGGCGCAAGGTCCTCAGGATGTACTCCCACAGAAAACCCCTTTTGCGTTGTTTTCCCCAGCTTCTCCCTCTGAGGAAGTTCATAGAAAAAGCTTGTGCAAGAGGAAGCACATGGACTCCACAGAGGAGTCCCTTACTGAAGACACAGACTTTGATGATGGGGAAGGGTCCCCTCGGTCACCCTCTGAGGTATCCTTTGGTGATATCCTTGAAATCCTTAAACAGAGAGGTGACTGGTAGCCCTCTAACCCGACCTCTGAAGAGTCTGTGTTCCTGCAGGCCTTTCGCGCCCGGCCCCCTACCTCCTGGATTACTCCACCTGCTGACGAACTGGTCCGGATCGTCGAGCAGCATGCGTGGAAGGCTCCTGACACTGTTGAGGCCATTCCCCAGAGGCCAGAAAAAAATTTGTCCCCTCCTGCTACTGACCCCCATTGGTCCAAAGGTCTTCCTGTAGATGCTCTGGTGGTGGCAGCCGCAACCAAGAAGGACCTGGCGGAAGAAGAAAGCCAGACTGTCCATCCACCCAACAAGAGTCCCGGGCTCTGGACAGAATAGGGAAGCGTACTTTTGCATCAGCAACCTTTGCAATCAGGTCCCTGAATTATATGGCACACTTTACCAGGCTTCAAACGGATTTAATTTCTGAGCTCTCTGAAACTTTGGCTGGTGCCATGTCTGATGAGGTCCGTGACAAAGTGGCCTCTCAGCTGGCCACCATTGAATTGATATCAAACTCCTCCATGCGCCTGATATCTCATGCATTAGGAGGAGCAGCTAAAGCGGCGAGTTCAGGCATTGTTTTGAGATGACACGCCTGGATGTGCTTTTGTAATTTCACGGAACCCTTTAAGGCTTCCTTTCTCAACACTCCCATCGAAGCCTCTTCATTGTTTGGACCCAAGGTTAAAAGCACACTGGTCAGATGTGAACAGGACAGTAAGTCCCTTTCTGCCATGGGTGTTCGTTATTCTTCCACTCAACATTCTTTCTCCAGAAACCAGAAGAGTGGGAAGATATGGTACAGAAAGTATCAGGGTCCTTTCCTTGACATACAGGCCAAGTTCTCCCCTAGAGGCAGAGGGGAAAACTCATAGGGAAGATGCCTTTTCAGGGCAGAGGGGGTTCACGTAACCAGGGTTCCAGGGATTCTTTTCCTGGCCAATCCTACAAGCGCTCCTGAAGAGCGACCCAACTCCTTTCCTCTGGAGGTGGTTGGGGTCATTTTTCCTTGTACCCTTCTGCCTGGCTAACCATCACCACTGACTCTTGGGTACAAAGGATAATAACCAGAGGTTACCATATTCCCTTCGATCTTTGTCCTGCCCCCCCCAACAAACTTACCCAATGCTCCACCCAATCAAAGGGAAGAAGCAGCATTAAAGATATCAAAGCTGCTAAGAAAAAGAGTCATCCAAATAGTCCCCCCAGACCAAATAGGATCCGGATTCTACTCAAGACTGTTTTTGGTGCCAGAGAAAACTGGGGACTGGAGACCAATTTTGGATCTCAGTGTATTGAACAAGTTTGTAATAGTACAAAAATTCCAGATGGTCACAATACAGTCCATCCTTCTGCTTTTGGAAAAAGACGATCGGATGTGCTCGATAGATCTTCAAGATGCGTGCTACCACATAAAAGTGGACAGGCCATCAAGAAGATTTCTGCGCTTCTGTGCAGGAACCAGTCACTACCAGTTCAGAGTACTTCCCTTCAGACTCTCTACAGCCCCCAGAGTGTTCACAAAGTGCATGGCAGTCGTCACAGCTCACTTGCAACTACAAGGATTCCAGGTGTTTCCATACCTAGACGACTGGCTCATCTCCACCCCCACCAGACATCTATTGGAAGAAGCCCTGGCATACTCTCTCCTCGCTGCAGAAAGGCTAGGCATAACCATAAACTGGCAAAAATCCAGTCTCACCCCATCTCAGTCCACAGAATTAATAGGGGTCATCTTGGATACAAAGAATTGCAGAGCATCCATTCCAGAGCACAGAATTCTAAGGATAAAGCAACAACTGATCCCAATCATTTCAAGGAAGAAATCCACAGCTCACTCTGTCCTACAACTGTTGGGTTCCATGGCAGCCTCCTTCACCATTGTCCCCCTGGCCAGGTTTCACATGAGGCTTTTACAATGGCTACTGCTCACCCAATGGTATCCTTTTCAGTATCCTCTTTCAGCCAAGATTCGAGTAACTCACAGGTGCAAACAGGATTTAAATTGTTGGATGACCCACAACCAGTCACAATGGTCTCGCCCCTTCTCCCCCAGCAGCCCAAGGCTACAGTGACCACAGATGCCTCCCTGATGGGGTGGGGGGGCTATGTCGGGGACAGACAGTCCAAGGTACTTGGCCCGAATTGGAGGCCTAACTACATATAAATGTTCTAGAGCTGAGGGCGGTGCTTCTGCTTTTGCAAGCATTCCATCCCTTGCTGCCATCTGGGACTATTGCAGTACAATTAGACAACATGGCGGTGATATGGTACATCAACAAACAAGGCAGAACCAAATCTTACCCACTTTGTCGAGAGGCCATGAGGATATGGCAATGGGTGATGGCTACCAACCGTTTTCTTCTAGCAACGTACATTCCCGGGAGTTCCAACGTGATAGCAGACAGACTCAGCAGGTGCATTCTACAACCTCACGAGTGGTCCCTGAATCCCTTGATGGCGGCGGAGATCTTCCACCGCTGGGGCCTTCCTTGCTGCGACCTCTTTGCCTCCCCGACCAACTACTTCGCCCTGATTCCCCTTCCAGGACAGTCACCCAGGGACGCTCTAGTCCACGATTGGCCCTCGGGTCTTCTTTATGCATTTCCACCTCTCCCCCTCATTCCCCAGTTTCTGAAGAAAGCCCACCGGTTGAAGAGCAAGGTGATCGTCATAGCACCATATTGGCCTCGTCAGATTTGGTTCCCCTTCCTTTGGCCTCACCTGCTAGATCAACCACGGATTCTCCATCTAACCCCAGGGTTGATCTCCCATCAGCAGAATCTGATTCATCCCAACTTGGACAGCCTGAAGCTCACAGCTTGGCTCCTCCAATTCCCTTGATTGCCAGGCAGAATGATCTTTCTTTGCCAGTACGGCACATTCTTATTGCATCTCATAAGTCTTCCACTAGAATTACTTATCTAAGCAAGTGGAAAAGATTTACCCATTGGCTGAAAGAAAAGCAAGTAGATCTCTTTTCAGCACCAGTGTTGATAGTACTAGAGTATCTAGCCGACCTATTTAAATGGGGTCTATCGGCCTCTACCATTAGAGTTCATTTGGCTACAATATCTAATTTTCATGAGGGTGTCCAAGACTCCTCTCTTATGTCACACAAATTATGCAAGACCTTCATAGAAGGTGTGAATCATCTGAAGCCCCCTTTTAGAGAACCTATTCAACCATGGGACCTGTCATTAGTTCTACAAGCTTTGACAATGCCACCTTTCAAACCAGCTTCTTCTTGCGACCTCAAATACTTGTCATGGAAAACCTTGTTTTTGGTTGCCATTACTTCTGCCAGACGTATCTCTGAGCTTCAAGCCTTATGCATCAAGAGTCCATACTTGATTTTTCACAGAGAGAGAGAGAGTGTCACTGAGAACTAATCCTTCCTTTCTGCCAAAAGTGACCTTTGAAATGTCCATTAACCAAACCACTGAATTGCCAGTTTTCTTTCCCAACTATTCAAACAAAGGAGAGTATTGCCTACATACCCTAGATATTCACAGGCAAATTTGCTTCTACTTGAACAGGACTAAGGCCTCTCGTAAATCAGACCAGTTATTTTTGGCCTATTCTGGACCTGGATTAGGATGTGCTGTTGCTAAGGTCACATTGGCTAGATGGTTGAAAGACTGTGAGACCTTCATTTATACACAACGTAATATTCCATTGCGGACTACCACAAAGGCTCATTCGACAAGGTCGGGGGCAACTTCTGCTGCCTTTCATGCCAGAGCTTCTTTACATGACATCTGTGCAGCTGCAACTTGGGCTACGCCTCATACCTTCATCAATCATTACAAATTGTATTTGGCCTCCAAGGGAAGAGCACCTTTTGGTTCTATGGTGCTCAGGAATGTCCTTCCATGAGAGCCTCCCAGGAATAGAGGTAGCTGGGGACTCTGTCCCACACGTAAAGAATGAATGAGGATTAACAATATCAGATAAAGAAGTTGTCTTACCATAATGTTCCATCTATATTGTTGAACCTCGTTCAGTCATTACGACCCTCCCTCCTTTCCCCTCCTGTGGCTTCTAGTGGATCTCACCATCCGGTTCTTTTAGGTCATTTGACCAGAGGTAGCCTCTACCTTCTTTTGACTTGCAAACTCAATCTGAGGTAACAGGGAGAGGGAAATTCTGGGTAAGAGTTTTAGCTCAAGAGTTTGTAGCTGACGGGAACTTGGAAGATGGCTGGCACAGTTCCAAGGTTGGAACCGATACCCGCACATAATGACTGAACGAGGATCAACACTACAGATGGAACATTATGGTAAGACATAACTTCTTTTTCTACTCTACCTATTAGAGTATTTCTTGTCTACCATTGTTGGTAGCTGTCTTTTTCTGTCTTTTTTGTCTTTTCTAATAAAAAATAGATAAAGTTAAAAAAAAAAAAGTAGATGTGTTGTTGTCAATGTCAGCTTTATTCTCACTGATGAGGTCGGATCTGATCGCACAGATCCATCTCGGCCATTTCAAAAGCTCATGGTCTTCAACAAAGCTTGTGGGCATCCTTCCTTACCCATAATGCAATGCCATAACTTCCTCAGGTCTCTTTTGCTGCTCTGCGAAGGAGGTTCACTAGCAAGCTCTTGCTAAGTGTTTCTTTTATTTTTATAGTATCTTTACTGTCAAACTTGTTTTTAGATTAGAGTTTCTATTTAACTATCTCTGTACCCTTACCCTTAGAGGACGTTTCCTAAAAAAAAAAAAAAAAAAAAACTTCCTATTCCTTCCTTCCTTTAATCACTGTGTCCGTTTAAGTTAGAGGACTGTCTCTTGTGTTTTTGTGAGTGTAGCTTTTCGTTCCTCCTTAATTATCGTGTCTCAAAAGGAAGGGAAGCCTCTTGGCTTCAAAAAGTAGGAGCAATGTGGAAAAAAGATACCCCTTAGAGGTTCACACACTTCATGTGTGTATTGCAGGGGGCCTCTTCACCTACAAGAGTCATGTTCAATTTGACATGGATTTAACCAGAGGGCACTCATGGAGTGCAAAAATAAGCTCATTCTGAAGGGGTTGTTAAAGACCCCCTTTTCTGAGGCTATATCTCCTGAGCCTTCTTCAAAATCAGAGAAATCTGAGAAATCTCAAAAACGTGCTTCTTTCGCTACGAAATCTTCTTCTTTGGAGCTGAAGCAGAAAGCACCTAGACTGTCAGCTCCAGCGGAAGCCTTGCAGCAGACAGCTCAAATTGGATCCAAGACTTCCTCAGAGCAATCGGAACCCTCAGCTCCATAGTCTACCTTGCCTACTGAATTTAGGTATCAGAGCCAATCTCCTTCCTTGGAACTGATGCCCGTCTCGGCTCCCTTCACCTTTTTTTGACAAGAGCAAGATCTCCTACCCTTTCTACCCATTCTAGCAGGAGTCTGTCTCATGAAGCTGTGGATAGAGTGGTGCAGAGGCTGCTAAAGACACCGGCCTTGACCAAATTATTATTGGATCCTAACCCAAAGGAATCAGATCACACACAGTCCTCTCCCTTGGTACTTGCTCCTCCTCTGATCCATCCCTCAGTTTGGAGCTGGAAGATTCTGACATCCAGCTTGTGTCTGTATTGAATCCAGGACCATAGGTTCCTTGGATTCGGTATCTGCCCTGAGTGTTTCCACTCAGTTGAAGCAGGAAACCTCTGGGAGCCGACACTCTCCAGTCAGGTCTGCGGAGCTGGTTCAGATCTCTCCGAATCTGACCCTGCCTCTGGGGGCCTCGACGCAGATGAGTCTGGCTCCTACCTCTCCTTCAGAGCTTCCGTCCTCAACTCCGGAGATGCCTTTGGCTCCGAAAACCCTTTTGTCAGATCCAGGGTGTTGCTCTGAGTAGTAGTGGATGGAGGGTTCTGACTACTTCCCAGTCAAAGATGCAATCGCCCTCGGATCTTCCTTCCAGCTCTGTGCAGGTGTCTTTAGTTTCTCACATACCATCTACACAGGAACACAGAGACCCCAGGCCTCAGGATGTCCAGCTGGGGACCCCCCCCCTTCTGAAACCTCTCCAGAATATCCCACTGAGGAGGTCCATCAGTAGAGGACATGCAAAAGGAAGCATCTTGACTCCCTGGAGGAGTCTATCACATCTGATACAAACCTCGATGAAGCAGAAGGGTTCCCCATGGTCACCTCCTGAAGATGTCTCTTTTGGAGACATCCTGGAAATTTTAAAGCAGAGAGGTAACTGACAGTCCATATCCCCTTGGACCAAGGAATCAGTTTACCTGAAGGCCTTTGGGTCTCGCCCTTCAATCTCTTGGGAGACGCCCTCTTCTGATGAACTTATTGGGTCACTCTCTCAGAAGGTTTGAGAGTCCCCAGACTCCATAGAACCTACTCCTGTGAGGCCAAACAAATACATTACAGCCCCTAAAGACAATACCTTTTTGACAAAAGGTGTAGCAGTTGATGCCATGGTCATGGCATTGCCACCAAAAAGGAGCTATCTGAGACCAGTTCTTCTATCCATCGTCCAAATAAATATTCCAGGACTATGAATAGGTATGGGAAGTACGTCTTTTCATCAGCGACCTTTGCCTTACGGTCACTGAACTACCTTACCCACTTCACAAGATTACAGAGAGACCTGCTAAAGGAACTGTCAGACTCCCTCCAACGAGCTATAGCTGATGCGGTGGCAGTTAAAAGTCAGCTCGCCACCCTCAATTCAGTCGTCAAGTTATCCATGAGGCTCATATTGTATGCAGCAGATGGAACGAGTAGGGACGCAGGTTTAGGCATCTGAGGAAGCGGGCCTGGATGCGCCTTTGCAATTTAACAGAGCCCTTCATACCTTCCTTCATTAACGTCCCTTTTGATGGCTCTTCTCTTTTTCGGCCTAAGATTAAAGAGACGCTTACCAGGTGTGAACAGGAAGGCAAGACCTTATCTGCCATTGGAGTGCATTTTTCCACACCTACTAGACCCTTCCCCAAAGGTTAGAGAGGTAGTGGAAAATGTGGTTCAGAAAGTCACAAAGGTCTTTCCAGGATACCCAAGGTGAAAGTTCCCCTAGAGGCAGAGGGGGGGGAACAAGAATGGAAGACGCTACCCTTGCGGCAGGGGAGGCCCGCAGAATCAGGGCTTTAGAGAATCTTTCTTTGGTAGACCCTTCCAGTGCTCCTGAAGGAGTACCCAATTGCTCACCTCTGGAGGGAGTCATAGGTCGATTGTCCTTGCATCGCAGTACCTGCAAAAGTTAACGAATGACAAATGGGTGCAGGACATAATATCCAGAGGATACAACATTCCGTTTTCCTTCCCCACTCCCATAAACAAGTCAGTTCCAGATGTTCCACGCAGTCAAAAGGAACAAGCAACATTAGAAATCCAAAAATTGCTAAGAAAAACAGTCATCCAAGAAGTCCCTGCAGACCAGAGAAGATCCGGAACTTACTCAAATTTTCTTTTAGTTCCAAAGAAAACAGGGGACTCGGCAATCTGAACAAATCTGTGAAAAAGACCAAGTTCCAAATGGTGACACTGCAGTTGATACTTCCATTCCTGGAAAAAGACAATTGGATGTGCTCTACAGACCTTCAAGATGCGTACTGCCACATTCGAATGCAAAGGCAATCCAGAAGGTACTTGCACTTCCGGCTAGGAGCCAGTCACTTCCAGTTTCGAGCTCTGCCCTTTGGTCTCACTACAGCCCTCAGAGTATTCACCAAGTGCATGGCAGTAGTGGCAGTTCACCTGAGACACTGAGGATTCTGAGCATTTCCATATCTGGACAATTAGCTCATCTTCTGCTACGAGCCATGGACTATACTCCTCAACTCTGTTCCTCCCTATGTATTACCATAAACTAAAAAAAAATCTACTCTAGAGCCATATCAAGACTTAATCTTCATAGGAGCTGAAATAAATACAACTGCATTGACAGCAAGACTCTCTCAAGACAAAGTAGACAATCTCCACCATTATGTAATACTGTTAATCAGGAAGATGTGAGCCTCTGCAAAACAGGTTCTTCAGGTACTGGGGAAAATGGCTGCATCGTCATACTCATTGCCGTAGCTCGTCTTCATATGAGTTACTTCAGTGGTTACTTTCCGCACAGTGGTTAATCCTAGAATTTCCAGTGCCACACAAAACCAAGATAACGAATTGCTGCAAAAAGGATCTCCAATGGTGGATTCACTCTCTCTTAGTATCTCAAGGCTGCCACTTCATCCACCCTCAACCCCGAACCACAGTGAACACAGACACTTCCCAGATAGGGTTGGGGAGCATTATCTAGGGAAGACAGTTCAAGGCATCTGTCAGGAACACGAGACTCATTTGTACATAAACATCCTGGAGATGAGGGCAGTGCTTTTAGTGTTGCAAGCATTTCAAGTCACTGTCCCTGTACAAATGATAACAATCCAGTCAGACAATATGTTGATAGTCTGGTACATAAACAAACAGGAGGGAACCAGATCTTACCCCCTTTGTCGAGAATCTCTGAGGGTCTGGCAATGGGAAATATTCTCCAGCCATTTTCTGATAGCAACGCACATCCCAGGGAAATCCAGCATGATGGCAGACAAATTGAGCAGAGCCATTTTATGGCCACATGAGTGGTCCCTCAGTCAGAAAGTTACGGAAAAGATCTTTGGAAATGGGGCCAGCCTTGCTGCGATCTCTTTGCATCACCCACCAATGCCAAATGCAGCACCTTCTTTGCCCTGATCCCTCCCATAGGGGAGTCACCAAGGGATGCACTTGTTCACGATTGGCCTCTGGGACTTCTTTATGCCTTTCCTCCAATCCCCAGGTTTTTGCAGAACGCAAGTTTGTTGGACATGACAATTATCCTGATTGCCCCCTATTGGCCTCGTCAAATCTGGTTCCCCTTTCTTCAGCCTCATCTTCAGGACAAACCATGGATTCTGCACCCTGCTCCAAACCTTCTGACTTACCTGTCAGGAACGGTTCATCCCAACCTGGACGATCTCAAACTATCAGCGTGACTGCTCCAGTTCCCCTGATCACCAGGTTTACCCTCCTTTCCTCTCCAGTCAAACATATTTTATGTTCCCATAAAACATCTACATGAAAGTTGTACAGAAGTAAATTGAAGAGATTTGTTACATGGGCCAGCAATAATCAGGTAGACCTTTTTTCTGCACCTATACATTCTACTCTAGAATTTTTGGCAAAACTTTTCAATGAAGGAGCTGCTACAGCCACAGTTGCCAGCAATTTCAGGTTTCCATGTAGAAGAAAACGGTTATGTCTCACAGACTTTGTAAGGCTTTCTTAAAAGGAACTACAATGATAAGACCCCTGTACAAAAATCCGACACTGCTCTGGGATCTGAATTTTGTCTCATCAAACCTTATCTGGTCTCCCTTTAAACCATCAGCTACATGTGATTTGAAATATCTATCCTGGAAAGCACTCTTTTTAGTGGCTATAACTTCGGCCAGAAGAGTTTCGGAATTGCAAGCTATGTCTGCCAAGACCCCATACCTAGTTTTTCATAAGGACAGAGTTTCTTTATGCACTAACCCCTCTTTTCTACCAAAGGTTGTGTCAGAAAATAACCTCAACCATTCTGTTGAGCTGCCAGTTTTCTTCCCAAACTTCCCAAATAAAGGAGAATATTCACTGCATCTTCTAGATGTTCATAGACAGTTACATATTTACTTACATAGAACTTCAGAAATTAGGAAATCAGATCAGCTCTGTATTTCTTATTCGGATAGTAGAAAAGGTCAACCAGTCACAAAAATTACCTTATCCAATTGGTTTACACTATGTATATCCTACATTTACAATTGTAAGAATAGAGTTTTTCCTAACCCCATTAAAGCTCATTCTACTAGGTCTGTAGCCACATCTGCTAGGTTACCTTTGGATAATATCTGTGCTGCAGCAACATGGGTGAATTCTCATACTTTTATTACTCATTACAAAATGGATTTGGCCTCTAGGAGTAGAACCTCTTTTGGTTCTATGGTTCTGAGGAGTATACTGCATGAGCCACCCAAGAGTCAGGTTGCTTGGGACACAGTCCCATCAGTGGGAATAAAGGTGAGATTGACAACAACACATAAAGAAGCTATGTACTGACCATAACCTTCCATGTTTGTTGTCCATCTTGACCTTTATCCTCACAACCCATCCTCCATATCCCCTACCTGTACTCCTGGGCAACTGAGTAGTAATAATTGGATATTACAGAATTCTATAGCCTCAGAAATAATATTTTGGTCTATATATATATATATATATATATATATATATATATATATATATATATATATCAATAAATCAGTTTTCCTTATATGTGTTGTCAGGGGCAAACAAGATCAGAGGAAGTTAAGGGGTTGAATTATGGGTAAGGAAGGATGCCCACGATCTTTGCTGAAGACCTTGAGCTATGAAATGGCCGAGACAGATCCAAGAGATTGGATCTGACCCCATTAGTGAGAATAAAGGTCAAGATGGACAACACACACGGAACGTTATGGTAAGTACCTAACTTCTTTTTGTTGTTAGTTACTGTTTTTCCGTAGTTTAGTTAGGCTAGTATGGCTGATAAACATACCAACTTCAAAAATACTGTGGGCATAAAATACCAAAACTCACATGCCAACAGGGAATATGTATACTGTTTAGGAGAAGCACATTTAGATGCAGACTGTTCCTTTTGCACTGGTTTCAACTCTTAGGCACTCACAGACAGAGGAAGAACAAGCTAGCATTGAGGGGTCTTCTCCCTTCCACTTATTCTGCTTCAGCTGGGGCACAAACCCCCTTTAAGAAAATTGATAAGGCAAAGCCTGACTTGGCTGTCAAAGATAAAGACTCTCGTAAGTGGTTCCCGGATCCCACATCTTCTTCAGCTCCTTTGTCAGAACCTCGTGCTAAAATATCAAAAAAGTCAGATCTAACCACCTCAGATCCCTGTATTTTGAAATGAACATCTCCTTGAATCAGATCACTCCTTCTCCTACTTGATCTGGTCACATCTTGGCTCCCTTCACCATTCTTAGCAGAATCCTTCCTCACCCTCTTCTTTCAGGTCTTCCAGGAGTTTATCCTAGGCTGACATGGATATGATGGTGAGGAAATTTTTCAAAGCTCAGATTCAGATGGGGGGTACTCATGTCTCTGTCTCCCATCAGATCTGTGAGCTGACTTATGACTACTTCCCTTTTGGTCTCTCCTTGTTTGATCCAATCTATTGTTTTGGAGGCCTCAGATCTGAGACGCCAGGGGTGTTGTCATCAGATCCGAAGACAGTTTGTTCTTCTATTGCGGTTACTTCCCTGAGTCATCCGGCTCTGGACCTTTTTGAAACAGAGGATTATCAGAGCTGAAACATCAGCGCCAAGTTGACTATGAAGCTATCAGACACATCGCTGCTCCTTGGGGCTTCAGAGCTGGACAGCTTGGGTCCGACTCCATCCTCGGGTAGAGTGCTTGCCGGAGCCGGCGTTTCAGAAAAATATCAGCTCCATTATCATCGCCTTCAATTTCTCCCAGCGCTTTGCCTTCGAGATTGTGGAGAAGGCCTTCTCATTACTTAGAAAAAGGACATCCCTGCCCCCTCATGTCAGACAACTTTACCTCCTTTGTTTTTTTTCTCTGTGCCTCGTTCTTCCATTCCACTAGGACAGCTAACCTATTCAAGTCTCCAGTCAGTCCTTCAGGGCTCCCCATCACTTCTGTTACCTCTCCAGATCACCTTGCTGATGAAGTCCCTCAGAAGAGATAATTTAAAAGGAGACACCTAGATTCTTCTCAGGGATCTGTCATGGACACTGATTTTGATGAAGGGGTAGTGTCCCCCAGATTTCCACCTGAAGACATCTCATTTAGAAATTGGAGACATTCTAGAGCTCTTAAAACAAAAAGGTGGTTGATCTTGCAATACCATTTCCCAAGAGGATTTGGTATTCCTGGAGGCTTTCGGGTCTGGTCCAGCTATGTCTTGGGTGACTTTTCTGGCCGATGAACTTATAGAGCTCATTTCTCGATGGATGTGGAAGAAACTAGGCACTGTGGAGCCAAAACATCCAGACAAAATTTTAGCCGCTCCCAAGGATGGGACACACTGAATCAAGGGGATCCCAATTGATGCCATAGGTGCGATATTAGGTTGGCCACCAGAAAAGAGCTTGCGGAGCAGAGCACTTCTCTCCATCACCCTAACAGAGAGTCCAGGGCTCTGGACAGATTCAGTAAACAAGTGTATGCTTCAGCAACCTTTGGTCTGCGGTCTCTGAATTACCTGGACATTTTACAAGATAACAGAGCTTTTACTAATTAACTCTCAAAATGTCTTTCTGGGCCAGTGTCTTCCGTGGACCAAAAATACAGTCTCCTTGCAACTGGCCACTCTTCAGTCAATATCTTAATGCATCCATTAGGCTGATCTCCCATGCAGCTGAATGTACGTCACAGGTGGCAGGTTCAGGCATAGCCATTCAGATACATGCCTAGATGTGACTATGTGACTTTGTGGAGCCCTTTAAGTCTTCATTCCTCAGTGCTCCCTTTGATGGGTCTTCGTTATTTGGCCCTAAAGTGAAGGAAACGCTGTCCAGATGTGAGCAAGAAGCAAAGGACCTGTTTGCAGTAGGGATACATTTTTCTACCCCTCAAAGACCCTTTTCCTGAAATCAGTGAGGAGGAAGGAAGATGCAGTTCCATAAATCCCATGGTCCTTTTCAAGACTCATGAAGATATAGTTCTCCCAGGGGCAGAGGAGGGAACTCAAGCCACCCCCATGGCAGAGGTGGCCCTCAGAACCAGGGCTTCCAGCTCTCCTTCTCAGACAAACCCTATCAGCTCTGCTGAAAAGAGGCCTGGTTGCTGCCCTTTAGAGGCAGTCGTGGGGGGGGGGGGGGCATTTGTCTCTGCACCAAAGAACCTGGCTATCCATAATAAAAAAAATCCTGGGTGAAGAGAATTATATCCAGAGGATCTGATGTTGTCAGTTTTCATTCTATCCCCAACTGTTGGGTTCGTATCTGAACCTTGGATCCGACTTGGCCATTACTAAAGCTCATGTCAACCAAAAAGCTCTGAAGCTCCTCCCTTACCCATAATGCACCAACCCCTAACATAGCCCAGATTTCGTTTGCCACTTTTCTTGAAAAGACATGGTCAGTCTCAGCTCTTGAGTTTTCTCAGATATGTGTGTTTTCTCTCTTAAAGATTTCCGTTTTTTTCTCTGTCATAAATCTTATTATATATTACTCCCTTACCCTTTTTACATTTGGTGTAATTTTTGTTTACCATCACTGATAATTCATTCCTTGTTGCTTACTATTTTTACATGCTAGTGTAGCCTTCCTTACCATTGTTGGTATTTCCACTTTCGCTTTATCCTCCTTAAAAAAAAAAAGAAAAGGTTTTCCTTTTTTTCTTCTTTCTACTTCTTTTAGTTGCCAGTATGTTTGAAGACGGACCTTCGTTTTCAAAAAATATCAAAAGTGTGGGTACAAATTGCCCCTTTCAGATGCTCATACATTATGTTTTTACTGCTTGGCCCCTCAACAATTCTAGGAGGATTATACTATTTGCCAAATAGAAGTAACAAATTGATACTAAAAGGATTGCTTCCATCAACATTTGATGAAGCTATTTCTGGGGGTCATTTCCCCAAAACAAACACCAAGGAGTCCTTGTCTAAGTCTCTGTGGCCCTCTGCTTTGTTCACTCCATGTTTGGAACCACTGAGGAAAAATCTAAGATCAGATCCAAACCATTTCAGATCCATTCTCCTTTAGATTCTACAAAGAAATCAACAGATCCAAGTTCAGATCTGATGAAAAATCAACGGGTCCAACTGCTTCGGATCCAAAGATCCTTTCCAGGACTAAATATTCATCAATACTGGACCTAGTGCTTTCCAGGGTTCTCTCTCCTTTTATGGAAATGCATTATTCCAGGCCACCATCTCTTGCCTCATCTCATACTTCCAGGAATTTGAGTGAGGAAGATGTGGGCAGAATGATGAGGAGGTTTCTGTCAGCCCAGATGCAGATGGGTGTTTTACTGGCTCCTGCCCCCCAGGTCAGGAAGCCCTTCCATCGACCACACCACCACTGCTTGCTCCTTCTCATATCCTTCCGGTTGCTTTAGAGTCGCTGGATCTGAACCTTCCGAGTCCATCCAGCTTGGATCCGAAGATAGCTTTGTCTTCAGATCCGAAGCTTTCTTTCAGTGAACTGGCTGTGACAAATTTGAATATGGACGACTGTCAGAGCCAATGTTGCCTTATCGGATCTGAGGCATTGGAGTCAACTCTGAAGTTTTCAGAGCCATCTATGCCGCTTGGAGCTTCGGCATTGGATAACTCGGCTCTGACTTCCTCCTCGGGAAGATTTCTCTTGGAGCAGGGGAAGGTAGCAGTCCAGAAGCCTTCTGTCTCCTTGACAGCAATTCATTGTTTGGCCCAAAATGAAGGACACACTCTCCAGGTGTGAAAAAGATAGAAAGACCCTCTCTGCAGTGTGCATACTTTTTTCAACCCTTCAAAGATCCTTTTCTAGGAATTAAAGAGGTGGTCGAAAAATGTGATTCAGAAAGTCCCAAGATCCTTTCCAGGACACAAGTGGAGATAGTTCCCCTAGGTGCAGTGGGAGGAACTCTAATGGAAAACGAAGCCCGTGCAGCAGATGAGGTCTGCAAAACCAGGGTTATAGAGATTTTTTTTTCTCTGGCAGACCCTATCAGTGCTCCTGAAAGGAGGCCAATTGTCCCCCACTGGAGGCAATCGGGGGGGGGGGTAATTATCTTTGCACCAGAGAGTCTTGCTGGATATAACAAAAGATACTTTGGTGCAGAGGATTATTTGCAGAAGTTATATAATTCTCTTTTCCCTTCCACTTCCTACTGTATGCAAAATTCCCAATGTTCCATTCAGTCAGAGGAAAGCAACAGCACTAGAAAGACAAAAGCTTCTGAAAAAAAAAGAGTCATCCAAAAGGTCCGACCAGACCAGATGGAATCTGGAACTTACTCAAGATTCTTTTTAGTGCCAAAGAAAACGGGACTGGAGACCAATTTTGGATCTCAGCATCTTGAGCAAATCAGTTCAACATGCAAAGTTTTGGATGGTCACAGTTCAGTCCATTTTGCCCTTCTTGGGTAAGGACAACTGGATGTGCCCGAATAGACCTTCAAGATGTATACTATCACATAAAAATGAACAGATGATCCAGAAGGTATTTATGCTTCTGGCTGGGAGCCAATCACTATCCGTTCAGAGCCCTGCCCTTTGGCCTCACCACAGTCCCCAGGGTGTTCATCAAATGCATGGCGGTGGTATCAGCTCACTTGAGACTGTAGGGATTCCAAGTGTTTCCATATCTAGACAACTGGCTCATTACCACTCTAACCAGGCATCTGCTTATAAGAACAAGGGATCAAGCACTCCACACTTGTTTACTTCTGGGAATAACCATAAATTACAACAAGCCTCAGTTACAACTGACTCATATGTTGGAAGTCATAGGAGCAGTCTTCAGTATGATATCACTGACAGCTTCTCTTCCTCTCTCAAGAGTGCAGACTATCAGATTTCAAGTGGAAAATAATTTACGATACCAAAATTTCAGCCCAGCTCATCCTTCAAGCTTTGGGTGTCAATGTCAACTGTCATTCCTCTAGCAAAATTTCATATGAGGATTCTACAGTGGTCATTTCTTTACCAACACATGTCAGCACAAATAAGAATCACTCAAGCATGCAAGAGATACCTCTGGTGGTGGATTTGATCAGATCAGGTTCTACAAGGCCGGCCTTTCGTTCTCCCTTAACCCATGGCCGTAGTGACCATGGATGCTTCTCAGATTGTGTGTGTGGGGGGGGGGGCATTTCCTGGGGAAAACAGTCCAATGCACTTGGTCTCCTGAAGAAGTCAATTTGCATATCAATGTCCTAGAGATGAGAACAGAGCACTTAGCATTGCAGGCCTTCCAGGACACTGTCCCTTTAGGGACAATTGTGATTCAAACAAACAATTTGTCAGTAGTTTGGAACATCAACAAACAAGGAGAAAGCAGATATTACTCCTTGTGTCAAGAACAGAGTGTGGCAATGGGCGGTCTCATCCATTTTCTTATAGCAACGCACATTCCAGAGATGTCCAGTGTTGTAGCAGACAGACTGAACAAAATCTTCTACCTCACGAGTGGTTTCTCAACATGAAAGTGACAGAAATTACTTTCTGTCAATGGGGCCAGCCTTGCTGCAGTCTTTTTGCTTCTCCCTTAAACAACAAATGCAGCAGCTATTTTGCCCTAATCTCCCCTCCTGGGAATCACCGAAGGATGGTTGCCCCCCCCCCCGGTCTACTTTATGCTTACCCGCCAATTCCCCTCATTCCAGAGTTCCTGCAGAAAACTGTCAGATTGTAGAGCAAAGTCATGCTCATTGTACCCTACTGGCCTCAACAGATTTGGCTACCCTTCCTATGGCCTCGTCTTCTTTACCAACTTTGGATTCTGTATCCAATTCTAAACCTCCTGTCTCACCCAACAGGTGTGATTCACACGGATATCTCAAACCTTAAGCTGACAGCATGGTTTCTCCATTTCCATTGATAGCCAGACAACTGATGCTATCTTCCCCCATCCGTCATTTGTTTATTTATTTGCATTTGTTTACCAGGAGGTCTACTGGGCCAAACGTGAGCCCATTTTCAGTGGAGGCCCAGAGAGAAAAGCTGCAAATCCAAAAAAAAGACATTTTACAAATATTATACAAATAGTAAGAGACGGTACAATAAACTAGACAGTATACAGTATTATAAACAGTATAGAATAAACTAGACAGTATGCGGTAAATTAAACAGTGTACAAGTTATAAAATACAAGGTTGCATTACAAGCAAAATTTTAAGTATGCCAAACATAACATACGTATCAGTCCAGTGACATAGATTATTTAGTATATATGTGAATATTGCAGTAGCTGCTGGGTAGAGAGGTGGTGAATGTTATAACAGTTGTTTAGATTGAGAGTAAGGTAAAGACATTTGGTCTCTATTACATTAATACCAAGATTAAATTGCATGTTTAGATAGCATCATGCTAATATATAGATTGCTTATATGTGTCTGTGTTTGTTATGATAGGATATTATAAGTTGACAGCACAGAAAATATACAGGCTGATGTGGGACATCTATGAGATAGAAAGGAGGAGGAGATGAGCTGGAGAAATGGGCAGACTGGGAAATATTTGGTTTTATGTGGTCAGTCCTAGTACATGTACATAGCCAATGGGAGGTTAGGTGTTGTCTCGGGTATGTCTTAAAGTGTTCTGGGTTGCTAGTAGTCCTGAGTGATGAGGGGAGGGCATTCCAAAGCTTGGCGATGGTAAAGGGATCGTGCATTTGATCAGCAGAAAGGTTAGGTTTCACTACATTTAGGAGCATTTGATTTACAGATCAAAGAGGTCTATTTGGGTGATAGATGATGAACAGAAAGGAGAGGGCAGGGCAGTTAGAAGGCCTGTAGCTTAGTATGTGAACTGTAGTTAGTTGTAAGTATGTTAGATATTGGGTAGTTCAAGTCAGTTTAAATGAGGAAGTGATACACAGTGGTGGGAGGAGTATTTAGCATTGGTAACAAATTTAGCGATTTTGTTGTAGCAAGAGTCTAGTGTGGATATGAGAGAGGCTTGGATGTTGGTAAGGAGTGGTGCACCATAGAGCAAAGATGGAAGGAGAAAGGAAGAGGCAAGGGATAGTTGTGCAGAGTAGGTGAGGAAGTATGTATGCCTGTAGAGGATGCCTAATTTCTGATGGGCTTTTTTGATACTGGTGTTAATATGCTGGTCAAATTTTAGGTTTTCATCTATACTGACCCCTAGAAGTTTTGCGTAAGGGACTACTTCAATGCAAATGTTGTTGAGAGAATGAATGGCAAATTCATTTTTGGGTAGTGATGTGTTTTTTTTTGTTTGTTTTGTTTTTTGAGCTGAATAACTTAAGTTTGGTGTAATTAGGATTTAGGGCTAAATGTTTATTCTACATCCAGTTTTCCGTGGATGCAAAGGCACTTTGGGTGAATGACTGTAGTCCTGAGATGGATTTGGCAGTGCAGATATGGTAGAGTCATCTACATATTGGATGACAGAAGCTTGAGAGATTGTGAAGTGGAAATCATTGATAAAAATGCTGAACAGCAGTGGCCCTGGTATGGTTGCTTGTGGAACTCCTGTAGTGATGTTGAAGAATGGAGAGAAGGATTGTTGCCATTTTTGTTTGTTGTCTATCTGTAAGGTAGTTGGAGAACCAGTTTAGGGTGGGGTGAGAGATGCCCAAAGTGGAAAGTTTGGAAAGGAGAAGAGGGTGGTAAACTGTATTAACAGCCTTAGAGAGATCAAAAAATAGTGAAGAGGCAAGGTTTCCTGCATCTCAAGCTTGGTTCATTGTGTCCAAGAAGGATACGAGAGCAGTGGTAGTGCTCTGACCTGGCCTAAGTCCATGCTGAGTCGAGAGGATTTTGAGGTCTATATTATAAGAACAAAGTTTTAAATATTTGAACACCATATGGGTGACACCAAATGGTCAAATATTTAAAACCTTTCAAGTGTGAACGGAGATTGCTGTAGCTAATTCTTCCCTTTACTTCAACATAGTGCAATCTCGGAGTTGGTCAATTTAAGTAGCAGGGGGTGGGGGGGCAGTTGGGGGCTTTCCCCCCAGCTCAGAGCGATCAGGTAGGTTTTTCTTTTATTTTTACATTTTTTTATATTGGTTTCAATTTTTACAACTTCGCTCATATGGTGTCGCCCATATGGTGTTCGAACTTGTAAAACTTTGTTCTTATAATATAGACCCAGGATTTTGTGGTGTTGCAAGTGGTTAAGTAGTTGGCCATGGATACATTTTTCCAAGATTTTGGAGGTAGGTGAGAGGATGGTAATAGGTCAGAAGTTAGATATTTCATTATTATTTCCTCCTTTGTGGAGAGGGAGAATGAATGCTTTTTTTCCATATGGTAGGTATGAATGACTCTTGATTGAATCTGTTTAAAAGTATACTGATGGGGTAGGCAATAGAGTTAGCTGAAATTTGTAGGAATTCTGGTGGTAGGTTATCTGGGGCATTAGAGCCAGGTTTAAGTTTAAGAAGAAGAAGCTTTTATATGGTGGAGGTAGGTATACATAAGAGAGTGAAATTTGGTGTTGATGTTGCAGATTGGTCTGGGGGAGGTGGGTTGAGTTGTGGGAAGTTAGCAGTAAGGTTATCTGTTCTTACAAAATAAGCTAAGCAGTGAAACTATTTTGGCTGGTAGCTTGTCTGAATTAGGATAGGGATTTTCACTTTTGCCAGATTTTAATAGTCCATTTATGGACCTGCAGAACTTTTTTGGATTTTGGATATGGTCATTCTGTAGACTGATGTAAATGTTCCTGTTTGTTTTTGATGACTAGCCGCTTTATTTGATTTCTTAGTTGTTTGTAACAAAATAAGAAGGGATTTTGCTTTGCTCCCATAGCCTCCAGGCCTTGTCCCGGTCTTTCCTGAGTTGTTTGGTGGGTTTAGTGAGCCATCTGGCCTGATTAGCTGTCACCCTTCTACATCAGAGTGGAGCTAGATTTTCTAGTATCTGGAGGAATGTGGATTTAAAGAATTCTATAGTATTATCCAGGGGGAAGGACTTTTAGTGGATGCTGATTGATTCTAAGCAGAGTATTGTTAAAGGTAGTTTGGCAGAAGAGGGATAAGTCTTTGGTATACTTATAAAGATGTGTATTAAGCACTGGCATAGGTTTGTGAATTATATATGCAGGTAAGTGATCACTAATGCTCTTTGGAAGTGTACCTTTGGAGGAGATTCTGTTAGGGTCGGAGACCAAGACCCAGTCCTGAATTGAGCCATTGTTTGTGTTTTTGTTGGGTCTTGTTATGGTAGTAATTAGTTGGGTGTAATTATATAGGTTGATGCTCTTGGTTGGGTGATAATGAGTGATATCTAGCCAGTTAATATGTACATTGTGATGCCCCACCACTGGCAACAGTAATCAAGGAGCCTCAGTCCTCAACACTGGCAACAGTGGGGGGCATACACTGGGAGGATGACAAGTACACACACAGTATTTTCAGATGCATCAAGTGCAGTTTCCCTTAAGAGCACACAGAGACCACAGTCAGTTCAGGGCTGGTTTCTCCCCCTTTCTCTAGACCCTCAATAAGACTCCCCATTGGCACAGCTATAGAGTTGAGTCTTTAGCCAAGGTTCCAAGCCAAGTCCTCCAACACTCTTTCTGTCCAACCAGTGCTTCATGTCCCTGCCCAATGAGCTGACACACACACTCTTGGAAATTTGTTTTACAAACACACACATACACACACACACACACACACACACACACACACACACACACACACACACCTGCGAAAGGCTGGCTGGTACATGTTTTCTAGCTATATCCCCCTTCTGCCCAGACTATAAGGTGGTTATCACTGCCACCATAACCCCTTATCAGCTACTTTAAGTCCCTTAACAAGGGATGTCCAATTTGACTGTGTAATGTTACTATCAATACATTTCTTGTCATCTGACTATATCCCACGTAAACCCCCACGGCTGAAAGCTAGCAGTATTTAGCATCCATCTGTGAAAATACATAGACAAGGGCTTTTCCTCAGATCTGTGCAGCAGTTGGAAGTCATAAAACAATAAAACACTTCCACATCTCAAGCCTGGTAATTATTTCTCCTTCTGGACAACACAGGAAGCTCTATACTATATACATCCTGTCTCTTGCTGTCATAGAGTAATTTAATTTCAGCTATTTTTCTGAAGTTTTGCTGGAATGAAGTTAACCCCTGTGTTCCAGTTTCCACTGTTAAAATATATACATTTAAACAGTTATCATAGTGTATGTACATTTCTATTCTCTTCCAGTAGGGCACATTGTGGATCCATGTTAAGCTCAGTAGTTTATAAAATATCTTTTCAACACATGTCTGTACAAACCTAGTTTGATATATACATGACACATAACCATTTACAAAATTCCAGACAGCTGGGCTGGCAGAATCTCCCTTTGACACACTTCTATATAAATCATGCTGATGTTCAGAAATAACATATATTTATAGAATTCCAGCTAGTTTGGCTGGCAGTTTCTCCTTTCTTGACAGACATCACCAAGTATGATTGTTACATTTTCTATATTTTTGGTTGACCAAGCTAGAATTTCCTCTAGTATGGGGATATTATTGCAGGGAGGGATATACAGGGCTATAACACAGATACTTTTGCATTTATTTATTTTCATGTGGGATATTAGAATTTTGGCCATGGAAAATGTGGGGATGGGTTTATTGTATAAGACTTTATTAAAAGTATTATGACATAGCAAAGCAACACCTCCACCTTTTTTCTGAGCCTATCTGTTCTTAGGCAAGCAAAGTCTGGTGGAAGGAATTCAGAGTTTTTAATGTAAGGTTGTAGCCAAGTCTCAGTTACTGCTATAATATCTGGTTTATTATGTTCAGTTCAGGAGTGCAGATCTGGAATTCTATTTCTGATGCTTTGGAGGTTGAGGATGGTAAAGTTTAGAGGTTTATGACAGTTGTTTTGATGAATGGGGGGTGGGTAGGTCCTGGGTTGGGGTGAATGTCACCACGTAGGATTAGATTAGAGAGAGTGTGCGGGAGATTAATAGGTTGTAATTTTCTCTTCAGGTTGTATTCATGTGTTGAAGTTGTTTTATTTTGTTTTTCCCCTGTAGGGGTTGAATTCCTAGTTTTGTGAAGAGGGTGATGTCTATTACATATAGATTGGGGGATGTATCAGAGAAGGAAGTGAGTTTAGGGAAATGAGTAGCAGTTATATGTGTAGCTTTGTAATATACATTACTGGTTTGAGGTGAAGTTAATAGATGTAGAAAGAGAAAGGTTAGAGAGAGTGTAAGTTGTGTGACGTTTGTGATGAGTGTCATGTTGAAAAAGTGGGATATGAATAGTTGAGAAGAGTATTATTTATCTGTAAAAAGAACTCTATTGTGAAGAGCAGGATATAGTGTATAGAGTGCTAAAGTGGGTGGTGGTCAGTTAGAGTAATTATTATGATGAGGGAGGGGGTTGAATAGGAGTTGATTGGTTGGAGGGTCTGATTGGCTAAACAGAAGATCGGAGGAGATTGGGTGTGATCAACATAATTGATTTGGGGGTGGGTGGGAATGGGGGTAGGGTAGAGGAGTGGCATGAGCCTGAGCATAGCAAGGGTGAATGGAGCTGTCAGACCCTTTTCCTAGTCACCATAGAAGAAAAGAAAAACAGCAAGGTCCGACAATTAAGGAAGGGAGCTGGCCAAGAGAATTGAAAAGCCAAGGTGGAAGGACTTCAGATAAAGTACTCAGGGGAGGCAGGTCGGGTAAGTGGAGAGGTGGGAGAGGAGAGTTGGAGTGTACAAGGGACAGAAAAGTGGAAGTGTAGAAAGGATGGGAAAGATAGCAAGCGACTGGGAAGGTGAGCTACGGGAATGAGAGAGGAAAACACCAGGAGAGCACCAGGGTAGGAGACAAGGCCACGTACAACTGGGAAGATAGCAGAAATGGGTGGGTAGGCTAACATGGAGATAGGAGCTAGAATTAGGGTAAGAGAGGTTTTAGGGTGATATACAAATGCACCATTGTACCAGGATGAACTTGGTAAGTGTTAGTTAAGAGAAAGAAAAAAATAATTTTACAGGCACATACATTAACTGTTCAAGGGAAACAGGGTCCTGTAGGTGGTTTGAGTGTCCAGTAGATGGAAAAAAATTTCACAGAGATCATTTACTTGATGAGGCAATGTATAATATATATATTGAGCAGCTAAAACAAGCTACAATAAAGTGGGCTGGAGGAATCTCAGGAAGTTAGTGGAAAAAATGGCAAAATTGCCAAAAAAGGGTTAAGATGTAAAAGAAAGGATATTGAGCAGTTAAATATGTTAGGATAAAGCGGGGGGGGGGAGAAATGGAAAGACGTTACAGAAAAAGTGGCAAAAATGGCCAAATAGAAAGGGTTGAGAGGTAAAAGTGAGGATATATAAATAGAGTATTAAGTCCCAGCAAACAGTGCACCATAAACATTCGTGATGTAGAATTATTTAGTCAAACAGGCAGTCTCTATGCAAAATACATCAGATGATTAACAGCACATTATTCATCTTGTGGTTTCTTTAGCAAATTATAATGACTGCAAGATATTAGAGGCATAGTTGACCTCCGTAAGAAAATGTCATATTCTTTTATCTTCCAATAAGCCTTTTACAAGAACATTTTACACAAGTAAATGGAAAAGGTTAATTTACTAGGCACAACAAAAAAATTACACTGACCCCTTCTCAGCTCCTATACAAAGTATACTGGAATTCTTAACAAAAAATGTAATAAGGGAGCTAGTTCCTCAGTGGTTAAAGTTCAGTTACCAGCGATTTTAAAATTCATCTGTGGCTGCACCTAAGCATTGTAAAGCATTTTTAAGAGGCAAACTCCTCCTCTTGAGATCCCCCCGTATAGAGATCCTACTCCACCATGGGATTTAAACTTGGTACTGCAGGCCTTTGAACCAGCAGCAAAATGCGATCTTAAGTTCCTGACCTAGAAAACTGTCTTTCTAGTGGCCATCACTTCTGTTAGAAGAATTTCAGAACTTCAAGCATTGTCTTATAAACTTCCCTACTTGATCTTTCATAAAGTAGTTACTTTATGTAACAACACTTCTTTCCTACCTAAGGTGGTATCAGAATCCACTATCAATCAAGCCATTAATTTACCAGTTTTCTTTCCTAAATTTGCAAACATAAGAAATTACAAAGACAGATCAGTTATTTGTGTCTTTTTTACACTTTAAATTAGGCAGGTCAGTTGCTGATGGATTGCATTTCATTTATTGTTGGGTCTAACCTTACCAAAACTTTTAAGAGCCCATTCAACTAGGTCCATGGCAACTTCTTCAATGTTTCTATCTAGAACTTCTGTGGACGACAAATGTGTGGCTGCAACTTGGGCTAATCCTCATACCTTTATCACGCATTACAACTTGGATCTGGTTTCGAGGGGAAGAGCAGCCTTTGGCTCAACTGTGCTCAAGAATATCCTTTCTTAGAGTGTACCCGGGAATTTAGGTAACTGAAGACTTTGTCCCAACAGTTGAGGATAGAATGAAAATTGATATCAAATTAAGAAGTTATTTACTTACCGTAATATTCCATCTGTGTTGTTCATTTTCATTCTTCCTCATTTTCCTGCCCACCAACCCCCCCAACTCTTATCACAACAGACTTCTGGAAGAACGAGGTATTATAAGGACAGTTAATGTTGAGCTCCAGATATATATTTTTCGGAACTATATATAGATATAGATATAGATATAGATATAGATATAGATACGTCCTACTTTAGGTAAAACAGCAAACAAGGTCTGGGATATGTTAAGGGTTGGTACATTATGGGTAAGGGAGGAGCTTGAGAGCCTTTTGGTTTCCAAGAGCTTTAGTAATGGTCAAGTTGGATCCGAGGTTTGGATCCAAACCCAACAGTTAAGGAAGAATAAAAATGGACAACACAGATGGAACATTATGGTAAGTACATAACTTCTTTTTATATCATGCCATTTTCACAAATTCCTCCTGCAAGAATGAAAAGTTCTCCGAAGTTCCACCCAATCAGAGGGAAGCAGCAACATTAGAAATAGACAAGCTGCTAGAAGAAAGAGTTATCCAGTAGCCCCCCCCCCCCCCCCCAGACCAGAGAGGATCCTGGACCTATTCAGCATTCTTATTGGTACCAAAGAAGACAGGAGACTTGAGTCCCATCCTGAATCTCAGCAAACTAAATCAGTTTGTGCAATATTCAAGGTTCCGGATGGCCACGGTTCAGTCCATTAGGCCTGTACTGCGAAAGGATGATTGGATGTGCTCGATATATCTTCAAGATGCATACTATCACATCAAAACGAATAGGCATTCCCGAAGATATCTGCACTTCTAACTGAGAGCCAGTCATTACCAGTTCACCGCACTGCCCTTAAGTATCACCACAGCCCCCAGGGTGTTCATCAAATGCATCACACTGGTAACAGTTCACTTGAGACTGCTGGGATTCTGAATGTTTCCATAACTAAATAACTGACTCTTAACTGTCCCAGTCATGCATCAACTCTTGCAGACAAGGGACTACTTGCTCCAGTTGTGCCTTGAGCTCGGCATCGCAGTCAATTACAGGAAATCGCAACCCACACATATGCAGAGTCTGGAGTTTATAGGTGCTCATTTGGACATAGTCAATCAGATATTCTCTCTTCCTCCAGCTCGAATCTGGACACTCAGGCCTCAGGTCAGGAAAGTAATTCAACAACTGATTTTACAAGCCTTGGGATCCGTGGCAGCTGCTATCAGCCTTATCTCTCTAGCCAGGTTTTACATGTGAATTCTTCAGTGGACACTGTCAATCCAGTGGTCCATTCTTCAGCATCCTTTAACCACCCCCATCCAAGGTAACACAGTTTTACAAAAGATATCTTCTTTGGTGGCTTCATTCAAAACAATCTCTTCGAAGACCTTCCATTTGTTCTTCCCTTGCCCAAGGTCACGGTGACCATGGATGCCTCCCAACCGGGGTTGGGAACAGTATTTGGAAAGGACAGTCCAAGGTACTTAGTCCCCGGAAGAGGCCAAGAGCATATTAGTGTCCTGGAAATGAGAACCGTCCCCCTAGCATTGCAGGCCTTTCAAAACATTCTCCTTTCCGGGACAGTTGCTGTTTAGACACACAATAAGTTCATGGTCTGGTACATCAACAAACAAGGAAGATCCAAATCTTATCTGCTTTATCGAAAAGCAGTGAGTGTGTGGCAGTGGGCAGTCACTTCCTGTCACTTTCTAATAGAATTGCACATCCTGGGGAAAGCCAACATGCTTATGGACAAACTAACCAGTTCCATTTTGATACTTCACAAGTGGTGTCTTAGTGTCAAAATAGTGGAGAGAATTTTCCATCAATAGGACCAGCCATGCTGTAACCTATTAGCGACTCCCTCAACAACAAGTGCAGCAGGTTCTTTTCCGTGATCCCTCCAACAGAGGAGTCACTGAGAGATGCCATAGTCCATGAATGGCCCTCCAGTCTCCTTTATTCTTACCCACCATTACCTCTCATTCTCAAATTTCTACAGAAAGCATTCTGGTTAAAGAGCAAAGTTATCCTCATTGCCCCCTTTGGCCTTATCAGATTTGGTTCCCCTTCACCTGCCCTCACCTTCTACATCTGCCCTGGATTCTGGATCCCACTCCAGACCGCCACTCTCACCCGATAGGAATGACTCATCTGAATGGAAGAGGCCTCAAACCTGACTGCATGGTTTTTCCAATTTCACTGACTGCTACACAGTCTAGGCTCTTCTCCCCGCCCATCATATTTTGTTATGTTCTCAAAAAAGCTTCTGCTAGAAAGATTTACAAAAGTAAATGAAAGAGATTTGTATTGTGGGTCCTTAACAGAGATCTGGACCCCCTTTTTGACCCTTAAGCGGCAATGTTTGATTTTCTAGCTTCAATTTTCAATGAAGGGGCAAGCATTTCTACTATTAAAGTTCAGTTAGCTGCAATTTCCATTTACCATCTAGGTGATAATAACTCTACCTTAGCTTCTTCTAAATTATGTAAAGCCTTTCTCAAAGGGGCCTCATTAAAATGGTTTCTGCTAAAGGATCTTACTCCTCCTTGGGATTTAACTGTTGTGCTTCAGGCCCTGACCCAAACTCCTTTTGAACCATCAGACAGGTTGCATCTAAAGTTTTTGTCTTAGAAAACCATTTTTCTAGTCACTGTCACACCAGCTAGATGAGTATATGAACTCCAGGCTGTATCTTCAAAAATACCTTACCTGGTTTTCCACAAAGACAGGGAGTCCTTGTGGACTAACCCATCTTTTTGACTAAGGTAGCTTCTGAGACCAACATGAACCAGGGCATTAACCTCCCAGATCCGATGTTGTATTTTTCATTCTTCCTCAAAGTATGGGTTACTGATCCGACCTCGGATCTGACTCAGCCACAAATCACAGACTTACAGATCCAACTCTTGAGCTCCTCCGTCTAACCATAATGCCTCAGCTAGTCTACAATACATCAGGTCTTTGCCACATTTCACACCGACGCAGATCCTCTCTCAGGAGCTTGTTTCAGTTATTACTAGTTTTTTGTGAGTAGGCATTATTTAGAGAAAACTTATACCCTCCCTCTCTTATTGATGAGTTTTTCAGGTATTTCTGTACATTAGGTTTTACCATCATTCTTTCCTACCTTTTGGTAGTCTTTTTGTGTACCATTGTTGGTACCAGTCTTCATTTTTTGCTCCTACTTTTTACTACCCTTTATAGGGTACTCTACCCTCCAGTGCTGGTAGTTTATTGATCTAAAAAATGCTATGTCTTCTTTCCCTTTCTCATATTGTTAGTTACAGCTGAAACTAACTGTCTTTAAAAAATGCACTTCCTGTGGGCACAAAATTCCAAATTCTGATGCTCACATGGAGTGCATTTATTGACTAGAAACAGCATACTTGAATACTGATTGCTCTTTTTATGCCACGTTTAACTATAGAGCAATTTCAGATAGAAGAAATAAGTTGGTGATTAAGGGGTTGCTGCTCCTTCTTCATCTTCTTTGTCAGGGGCTCAAACCCCCAGTAAACATCCTAAAACTTCTTTAGAGTTTCGAAAGAGATCCCTTACCCAATCTCAGAAGACCTCTTCTTCCACCGTGGCTTCATTGGAGCCTGCTCAGAAGATCCGAAGAACTTTGGATCCTAAAAGGAAACCATCAGATCCTAAATCCTTGGTTTGGATTGTCATGCTGGAAAAATCTCTAAAGCAGCACTCATATCCAATAACCTCAGATCCAGCCACTGTATTATCAAAATCTCCTCAAACTCGCTCACCTGGGTTCACAATTGATCCACCATCTTCTCAACTCCATTTCCCTTTTCTTCAAATGACACTGAGGAAACACACTTAATGCCACAGTCCACTACCTCATCAGAAAGATCTTCAGAAGTCTTTCCGAGGCTGATGTGGATAGGATGATGAATAAATTCCTCAGAGCTCAGATTCAGATGGGGGTTATTCCAGCTCTGTCTCCCATTAGATCTGTGAGCCTTTTCTCCACTTCCCATGTAGTGATATCTCCTTCTCCAGTTGTCCCATGGCTTCAGAGCCCTTGGATCTGAGAGCCCAAAGAGAGTCAGTGCTGGGTCCAAAGGTGGCTAGGTCTTCGACTCTGACAGTTCCCATGACTAGTTCTTTTCCTATCTGCTCAGATCAGCTGAGTCCAGAAGCTGAAGCAACGGTGTTGTGTCTGGGAGACCAGAGTCTACTACAATGTTGTCGGAGCTATCCCTGCCCCTAAGAGCTTCAGCTCCAGATAACTCTGTTCTGGCTCTCTTCTCAAGGCACGGATCCAGACAGGGTCAAGGCTTGGCTGCTTTGGTGGTTTTGGCCCTGGTGCGGATTGCCATGGCTGCTTCCTGTCCTTCTGCATCCTAGGTAGTGGAGAGGGTTTTCTCTCGTACAAGAGATATGATTTCTCTCTCTTCCTTGGATACTATACTTATTCACCCAATGGGTCCGAACTCTGATCCCATCAGATCTACTGCACAGTGACAGCCAGTACCAACTAGCATCCAGACAATTTCCTTAGAGGAGCTTCCACTCTCTTTGGATACCTCCTCAGAGCATTCCACTGAGGAAGTTCCTCACAAGAGAACATGCAAAAGGAGACAGATAGAGTCCCCTATGGAATCTCTCACAGTGGATTCTGACTTCGAAGAAAGGGAATGGTCCCCCAGATCTCCACCAGATGATTTCTCATTTGGAGACATTCTAGAGATTCTTAAGCAGAAGGGTGGATGGTCTTCAGATACCCCCTCCCCAGAGAATTCAGTATTCTCTTGGTTCTGGCCCATCAGCGCCTTGGGTGACTCCCCACAGTTGATGAGCTTATCAACCTAGTCTCTCACCAGGAATGGAAGGAACCAGACTCTGCCAAACCAATTCCCCGACATCCAGACAGAATTTTGGTACCGCCAAATTACAGACCCCATTGGAGCAAAGGAGTCCTGTTAATGCTGTGGTTGTGGCAGCAGACACAAAAAAGGAGATAGCTGAGCAGAGCTCCACTGTCTGTCCCCCTAATAGAGACACAAGGGCATTGGACAGATTTGGAGAGCACATATTTGCTTCAGTGACCTTGAGGTCCCTGAATTATTTAGCTCACTTTACAAGGCTTCAGATGGATTTGACCAAGGAGCTCTTTAAATCCGACTCAGTGTCCATGTCAGTGGAGGACTGTAAGATATCATCTTCTCAACTGACCAGTGCGTCCACAAAGTTAATATTCTATGCCACAGAGGGTACCTCATGGGCTGCTGGTTTAGGCATTGCCATTAGGAGACATGCCACGATGCGGTTATGCAGTTTTACAGACATTCAAGTCTTCTTTCATCAATGCTCCTTTTGATGGAGCATCCTTTTTCGGCCCTTCTGTGAAAGAAATTCTTTCCGACAGTGAACAGGAAGGAAAGATCCTGTCTGCCATAGGAATTCGCTGTTCTACGCCTCAACAATCCTCTTCACAGAATCAAAGAGGGAGCAAGAAAATGTGGGTCCGTAAATCCCAGGGATCTTTCCAGGATTCAGACAGGGACAATTTCTCCAGGGGCAGAGGGTCAAGTTCAAATGGAAGTTACCATCCTCGTTGCAGAGGAAGCCCACAAAACCAGGGTTTCTGAGATTCCTTTCTGAATAGACCCTTTCGGTGCTCCTGAAGGGTTGTCCAATTGCTCACATATGGAATTAGTCGGGGTAGTGCTTGCCTTTGCACCCAGAGCCCTGGGCTTCTATAACAAAAGGTTCTTGGTTGATAAAAATAATATTCAGAGGTTATTTCATACCCTTCTTACAGAGTCCACCAACTAAAAGAAGAAAACTGCATGGTATCCCACCCAGTCAGAGAGAAGTCAGAGAGAAGCTACAGCTTAAGAGTTTCAAAGCTGCTGGATAAAAGAGTCATCCAGGAGGTGCCACCAAACCAAAGAGGATTCAGAACTTACTCAAGGTTCTTTTTAGTGCCAAAGAAGACAGGGACCCTGAGACCAATTTTGGATCTAAGTGGCCTGAATCAATTTGTGAAGAGTCAAAGATTCCAGTTCAGTCCACCCTGCTCTTTTTGCGCAAGTACATTTGGATGTGCTCAGTCAATCTTCAGGATGTGTACTGTCATGTCAGGATGAACAGATGCTCCCAAAGATATCTGCTCTTACAGCTGGGGGCCATTCACTTTCAGTTCGGCGCCCTGCCCTTTGGTTTCACCAAGTGTATGGCAGTAGTAGCAGCTCACCTGAGACTGCTAGAAGTGCAAGTATTTCTATAGTTAAAAGACTGGCTCCTCACTGCCCCAACCAGGCATATCTTAGAACAGTCCAGAGACTATTTCCTCCAACTTTGTCAAAGATTAGGCATTTCAGTCAACATGTCCATATCAAAACTTCAACCAGTACAGGGCCTGGAGTTCATTGGTGCCCGGTTGAACACAGTAATTTGGATTGCTGCTCTTCCTACACATCGTGTGAATACAGTCTAGTTTCAGGTACAGCAAATTCTTGTTCATCCTGTTCCTCCAGCCTGACTTGTTGTTCTTCAGGTTCTAGGTTTGATGGCAGCGGCCGTAACCTTAGATGTTCTTCGTGTTTTACTGTTGCAGTCATCACACTTGGGTTATCTGCCTGCAGGTAGCCCTCAGTCGGCCCGAATACCAGAGACTTAGTATTTCTGCTCCAGGACTGACGTCAGGTTGTCAGGGGTATAAAAACAGGCAGCCGACACCATTACATCAGTCTTTCTTGCTGAGGACCCCGAAGCAAAAGCAGTTTGCGCGTGTCTGGTCGGCCGCTACCCGAGTTTTCGTTTATGAACTGAATCATCCTGAAGTCTTCTAAAGCTAAGTACCCCATTGGGGATCCTTTTTTCTTGCTGTAACCGATGTCAGAAAAAGTTAACAACTGTTTTGCCTGTGGAAAGCAAATACCACACCGAGATTTCCATTCTTACTGCATCACCTGTTTAGGCCCAGACCACAACGTACCTCTCTGTCAGTTTTGTGCCTTGTTCAACTCCCGAATAATTAATCGTTGGGCCCTTATTGTCGCTAAATACTTTCGTTCTCGATCTCCGTATTCCGAAATGGCTTCGGTAAGCCATCTGACTACCAATATTCTGAAAAAATGTAAGGATAAAGGCAGAGATAGATCGCACAGGTCCAAAGCTGCCGACGACGCTTCCGTTAAGCTAGTCACCAGTTCGCCGGAACTTGGTGAGGTGCTTTCGCAGCCCCTGATGCCCACTTCACTGGATTTTTAGGCCTCTACTGAGACCCGTTTGGAGTCCGGTATTCCGCGAGACACTTTTGCAACTATGGAACCTGCGGATGTCTCTACCTTGGATGGGTCCAGAGCCGCTGTGGAGCCACTGACTTCTGAGGAAGTTCTTCGCACTACCGATGTTCGACACAAACCGGCAACTTCTTTTGCATCTTCAGTTTTGTCTTATCTGCTTATGAGGATTTAGATGCAGAGGAATCCATCCCCTCTGCCTCTTGTCCAGAGGATTTGTCTTTTGGTGAAACCTTACATACTTTAAGAGAGCATTTCCATTTGGAATGCCAAGACTATCCTCAGTCCAAAAAGAGACTCAGAGAATTTCTAGATTTGCCACAACGTAGGCCTTTAGCAATACCCCCAGTCCTGGAGGTTGTGGATGATGTCTTTATGGAATCCAGTCTAACATCTGATACTTTATCCCATGCTCCTAGGAAACCAGAGAGGTACTACAGAGTACCTGACTCTCACAAATTCCTTTTCAGAAATCCTACTGCTGACCCAGAGATCATCTCCCAGGGGCCTAAAGCTATCAAAGAAACTACAGCTAACAATCCCACCCCTTCGGACAGGGATTTCAGAGCTTTGGACAGATGGGGTAAGAAAGTATATACCACTGCAACTCTCGCCATTAGGGTTTTGAATTGTCAGTTTCACATGCTGAAGCACAAACAACATATTGTGGAACTTATTAAGCAAAAAATAGCTACCTTTACAGACTGTGCAGAAAATAAAGAATTGCAAGAGCTTATGCATTCTGCAAGCCAAGTCAGCAAGCATACATTGCTGTGTTGCTTTGACGCCCTAGAAGCATCTTGCAGGGCAGCAGTCACTTGTTCTGTACTGAGAAGGCAAGCTTGGCTTAAGGAGCAGACCTTGCCAGACCATGTCAAATCAAGGTTATTGGACACTCCTTTGAACAAGGACAATCTGGAAGAAAAAGCTAAATCTATGCAGACAGTCAAAGAATTCTTGCAAGTTCAGCCTCCTAGATTCACTAGGCGTTGCCCCTCGAAACATTGGTCCTTTCCAGCCCCCTCAAGACCATCTCAAGCTAGAGCCAGGGGAAACACCCCCCCCCCCAGACTACAGTCTCAGGGTATGCAGAGATCTAAGCAGTGGAATGCTTCCACCTCCAAAGCAGGGAGTGCTAAGCTACCCCCTTACAGAAAGAATTCCCAATGACTTCTCTACTCCACTCCCCACCTCTGCCCAACTGCTTGTGCCCCTAGGAGAAAAACTTACCCTTCATGCAGAAAACAGGATGTCCATCACCAAAGACCAATGGGTCCTCAACATTGTATCCCAGGGGTACAAATTTTACTTCCACTCTCTACCAACCCCAAAAGGGTTCCCAGACCTTCCTCCAAGCCAGTGGGCAGAGGCACCAAACCAAGTTCAATCCCTGCCCTCTATCAGGGCAATTCAACCTGTTGCTGTGGCACAGATAGGTCAAGGATTCTATTCCAGACTTTTTCTGGTACCCAGAAAAGAGGACTCTTGGCACCCAATCCTAGATCTTTCAATTCTCAACACCTTCCTGGTGGTACCAAAATTCAAAATGCTCACCCTGCAGCAGCTTCTACCTATGCTAGCCAAAGATGCCTGGTTAGTCACCCTAGACTTAAAAGAAGCCTATCTGCACATCCCTATAAGGGAGTCATGCAGGAAATGTCTACGTTTCAGGGCAGGATCTATGCATTATCAGTTCTGTACACTTCCCTTTGGCTTATCCACTGCTCCCAGAGTATTCACAAAATGCCTGGCTCCAACTATTGCTTACTGCAGACAGAGAAATATTCAAATGTACCCATACTTGGACGACTGCCTGATTAAGGCGGACAGTCAGGAAATGCTGTTGCACCACCTGTCATTTGTAAAAAAACCTTCTAACCTCCCTGGGGTACACCATTAATGAAAAGAAATCAAAACTAGTCCCCATTCAAAAGATTGTATTCCGGAGAGCAAGCTTGGACACAGCATCCCAGATGGCATTCCTCTCTTCAGAAAAACAAGCCTATCTGACAGACTATTTTACTCAAATGGCCACCAGAACCCAGCTATCCGCAAGGAAAATCCTGCAGGCCCTAGGGTTTACGGCCTTATGCATCCTACTAATTCCATATGCCGGACTGCATATGAGGAAATTTCAATGGTACTTAAAAAGTCTTTGGTGCCAACATTCTCAGGAACTGGAAAGCGTCATTCCTGTCATACCCTGTCTAAGGACAGAGTTTTTTTGGTGGGCAGCAGCATGCAACCACAACAAGGGAGTGACCTTTACTCAACCCCACGCCCAGACCCTAACCACAGATGCATCAGACTATGCCTGGGGGGCACACATGGATGGCAAGTGCATTCAGGGCCACTGGAGCCCAAGTCAAATTCATCCGCACATCAACCAGAAAGAGATGCTAGCTGTGCAGCATGCTCTGACAGCTTTCAAATCCCTACTCTCACCAGGACACCTGCTAATAAAAACAGACACCACAGTTATGCGGTACATCAACAAGCAGAGGGAACCCACTCTTACCCACTTTGCAGGCTAGCCATGGCCCTGTGGAACACGGCCTTGGACTTGCAAGTCAATCTGCAAGCTCAGTTCCTGCCAGGCAAACAAAACTCACTGGCAGACGACTTAAGCAGAAATCTCCTAGACCCACACGAGTGGCAATTAGAGCCCTGCACCTTCAGCCTTCTGATTCAGAAATAGGGGACCCCAGAGGTGGATCTCTGACCTTCCTCTGCAATCACCAGCTCAGCAAATTCTGCACCAGGAATCCTCACAGCAAGGCCTGGAAAGTGAATGCCCTATCTTTTCAGTGGGTAAATCTCTCAATCTATGCCTTTCCCCCTCTGCCCCTTCTCTCAAGAGTATTACTGAAGATAAGACAGGACAGACCAAGGACAATTCTGATTGCTCCGGTCTGGCCATGCCAGCACTGGTACCCACTCCTGCACAGCCTGTCACCGGTGCCACCCTGGCACCTACACCAGAACCCAGCCCTGTTCTCTCAGCAGGTGGGACAAATTTTGTATCCACAACTACAAACCCTAAATCTTCCAGTCTGGTTTATTCCTTGAATTCTCCCCCAGTAACCAGCCTAAGCAAGCAGGTGCTGGGTGCCATTCTTGAAGCCAGAAGACCCAGTACAAGAAAATCCTCTGCTGATAAGTGGAAAAGGTGCTGCTCCTGGATTCAGTCTAAAGGAGCGGACACAACTCTGCCCTCCCTGCCTTTAATCCTGGATTACTTAGCAGATCTAATCCACAGAGGCCTATCCTTCTCCTCCATTAAAATACATGCCTCTGCCATTTCAGCTCATTACACCACCTCTCTTCTCTCACCCTGTTATCAAACAGTTCCTGAGAGGGGCAACTTAAGACCACCTAGGAGAGCACCCACCCCTGCTTGGGACCTTAACTTTGTGCTGGAAAAGCTCACGCTTCCCCCCTTTGAACCTGCAGTGTCAGCAGAGTTAAAAATTCCTCTCTTGGAAAACAGCCTTGCTTCTGGCCATCACTTCAGCTAGAAGAGTCTCTGAGCTACAAGCACTTATGGCTGTGGAACCCTTCATTATTTTCCATGCTGACAGGGTTTCCATCAGGACTAACCCTTCCTTTATACCTAAAGTGGTGTCCAGTGTGGCTCTCAACCAATCTATCCATTTGTAAACTTTCTTCGCTAATCCTTAAAATAAAGTGGAAAGGATCCTACACTCCTTGGACGTGCACAGACAGCTCAGATTCTACCTTAATAGGACTAAGCCCTTCAGGAAATTTGACCAGTTACTAGTCAGCTTTGCACCAGGGGCAGAGGGCAAGGCCATTTCAAAACAAACAATTTCCAAATGGATAGCACACTGCATCCATTTCTGCTACAAGTACCATGGGAAACCAACCCCTCAGCGGGTCAGAACACATTCCACTAGGGCAACCTCTACCTCTACAGCATTCCTCAGGGGAGTCCCTACCAGGGACATCCTGGAATCTGCTACCCGAAGTTCTGTACACACCTTCACCAAGCATTACCACCTGCCTATCTTTTCCATATCCACAGCGGGTTTTGCAACAGCAGTCCTGCAAGGCATACTAGCCAGCCCCAACTTTTCTTGACTGCCTCCACCCTTCTTCAGCTTTGGGAATCTACCAAAGTGTGATGACTGCAACAGTGAAACATGAAGAACATAGTACAGTTGTGTACACTTACCATAAATGTAGATGTTCAAGTGTATTCACTGTTGCAGTCCTGGCTTCCCTCCCTCCAGCCCCCTTGTCTCTCTCTCCTCTCTATTTCTCACCCCTTTCAGGGGTATTGGTATTGGTATTTACTTTTTACTGGTTGTGTTTTCCCCACCATAACTTAGCTCTCTATTTGGGGGACTCCTGACATTTGGGGCAAGAAAAACTGATGTAATGGCGTCGGCTGCCAGTTTTTATACCCCTGACGACCTGATGTCAGTCTTGGAGCGACAGCAACCGACGTAGAAATACTAAGTCTCTGGTATTCGGGCTGACTGAGGGCTACCTGCAAGCAGATAACCCAAGTGTGATGACTGCAACAGTGAATACACTCGAGCATCTACATTTATGGTAAGTGTACACAACTGTACTTACTTATGGTACATTACTATATGCTTGTTCTCCAAGAGATGCTAGCAGTTCAGTGGTTTATTCTGCAACACTCTCTATCCTTCCCAGTCAAACTCACACGAGTATACAAAAAGTATCTTTGTTCGTGGATTCAGTCGGACGAGATTTACCTGGGCTGTCATTTTATTCTGCCTCCTCCAGTGGCCATGGTGACAACAGACACCTTCCAATTTGGGTGGTGGTGGGCCATTTCTTGGGATGAATGGTCCAAGGCACATGGTCTCCCCAATAGACCAATTCAGATATCAATGTCCTAGAGAAGAGAGTGGTTTTATTAGCGTTGCAGGCCTTTCAAGATGTTCTCTGTCGAGGGACCATTGCAATACAAACCGGCAACATGTCTGTGATCTCATACATCAAAAGCCAAGGGGGAATCCATGATCTCATACATCAAAAACCAATGGGGAATCCAGTCTTACCCCTTTTGTCAAGAGGCAGTGAGAGTGTGGCAGTGGGAAATCTCCTCAAACCATTTTCCTATGGCATCACACATTCAGAGGAAATCCAACATACTAGTGGACAAACTCAGCAGGTCCATTTTATTACTTCATGCGTGGTCTCACAATCAGTGGAGGAGAAGATTTCCTGTCATTGGGGTCAGCCTTGCTTCAATCTCTTTCTGTCTACCCACAACAAGTGCAGCAGGTATTTTGCTCTAGGGAGCCACCGAGAGATGTTGTAGTCCACATTTGGCCCCCCAGTCTCCTTTATACCTATCCCCTGTTATCTCTGATTTTAAAATTCTTACAGAAAGCACATCAGTTGAAGAACTCAGTTATCCTCATTGCCCCCATCTAGCCTTACCAAGTTTGGTTCCTCTTACTTTAGTCTCATCTTCGATATCCACCATGGATGCTGGACCCCAGTCCAGACCTTCTCTCGCATTCCTCAGGGATGAAGCATCCCAGTATTCCAGGTCTCAAACTAACAGCATGGGTTCTCCAATTCCATTAATAGCTAGACAGACCAGGCTTTTCTCCCTGGTTTAACATATATTTTTATCTTCCCAGAAAGCTTCTGCAAGGAAGATTTACAAAGTTCAGTGAAAAGATTTTCAATTTTTGATCTTAAGAAGGAAATTGACGCTTTTGCTGCTCCTATTTCTTCAGTTCTAGAATTCATAGCCTCTGTTTTTAGGAAGGTACCTGTTTCTCCACAGTCAAAGTACATTTAGCATCCATATCAAATTTTCATTCCGGGAAAAAAGCTTCCTCGTTAGTTTCTTCCAAATTGTGCAAGGCTTTTCTAAAAGGCATCTTCTTACTCAGGCCCCAGTGAAAGACCTGTCTCTTCCTTAGGATTTGATAGTTGTGCTTCAGGGGTTACGCAAAAACCTTTTGAACCATCAGCCAAAACTGATTTAAAATGTTTGTCTTGGAAAACAGAATTTCTAGTAGCAATTAGATGTGCGAGAATTTCATAAGTCCAGGCTCTATCATCCAAATCCCCTTACACTGTTTTTCACAAAGACAGAGTTACTTTATGAACCAACCCATCCTTCTTACCAAAAGTAGCCTGTGAATTGAATATCAGTCAAGCAATTTGTTTGCCTCTTTTCTTCTCAAATTTTTCAAATAAGGCAGAGTACAGGATACAACTTTTACCTGTACGTAGACAATTACATTTTTATGTACACAGGACAAAGGATTTCAGGAAAACATACCAGTTGTTCATTTCTTTTTCACCAAATAGACTGGGATCACTGGTTTCTAAAGTTTCCCTGGCAAAATGGATAACTGATTGCATTTCCTTTGTACATACTCAGCAAGGCCTCTCCCTGTCAGAGCCTTCTAAGACTCATTCAACTAGATCCATGGCGACTTATTCTGCCTTGTGGTCTGGAATTTCCTTTGATGACATTTGCACAGCAGCTGCCTGGTCTAATGCTCATATTATTACTCATTACAAACTAGATTTTCTTCTAGAAGCAGAGCTGGTTTTGGTTCGGCAGATCTCTGGAATATCCTTCCACAAGGACCACCCAAGATTCATGTAGCTGAGGACTCTGTCCCATACATTGAGAAAGAATGAAAAGGACATCAGATATTAAAGTTATGTACTCAACATAACTATCCATCTGTGTTGTCCATTTTCATTTTTCCTCAACTCTCCAGCCTTCTTCCTGTCATCTTCTGGAGTGATCTTATGGATATTTTTATAACTTTAGTTCCAGGTTTGAACCCTAGCTTATTGTTATTTTCTTTTCTCCTACTGTATCTTAGGATCTATAAGGCAGCATACTTGACCTTTGGTATTGTAGGCTAGCTGGGGCATTGTGGGTAGTAGGAGGAGCTCAAGTGTTGGATCTGTAAGTCTGATATGCAGCTGAGTTGGATCTCAGGTTGAATCCATAACCCATGCGTCGGGGGAAAATGAAAATGGACAGCACAGATGCATATTTATGGTGAGTACATAACTTGGCCTCAGGGACTTCTGTACGCATTCCCTCCTTTTCCCCTAATTCCCAAGCTGATTCAGAAAGCTACCGTATTGGGTTGCAGTATGATCCTCATTGCTCCGTACTGGCCTCAACAAATATGGTTTTGCCCCCCTTCGAACCTGCAGCTTCCTGTTCTTTGAAGTTATTATCTTGGAAAACACTTTTTCCGGTAGCAACAGAGCAGCCTTGGACTCTGGACCCAGCTCCAGACCTCCTGATCCATCAGTCGGGCGTGCTGCATCATTCCCTAGAATCTCTCAAGCTCACAGCTTGGTTGCTCCACTTCCAACCCTAGCCAGGCTTCCTGATATCTCCCCATCGGTGCGTGAAATCATTTTATCATCGCACAAGTCTACCACTAGAAAAACTTATGCTAGTAAGTGGAAACGTTTTTCTTCCTGGGCAGAGGCCAAGAATATAGACCCCTTTGCAGCCCCTGTTCACCACATCCTGGAATTTCTTGCGGAGCTCTTTCATTCTGGGTCCGCTTCCGCTACAGTTATAGTTCAGTTAGCCACAATTTCAAATTTTCACATTGGCCTTTCAGAAAGTAGTATAATGTCTCATAAGCTTTGTAAGGCCTTACTCAACGGAACCACTCTGCTCAGGCCCCCGGTTAGGGATCCTCCACCCCCGTGGGACCTGAATTTGATTCTATCCTCTCTAATTTTGCCCCCCTTCGAACCTGCAGCTTCCTGTTCTTTGAAGTTATTATCTTGGAAAACACTTTTTCCGGTAGCAATTACTTCAGCGAGAAGAGTTTCTGAACTGCAGGCTCTTTGTATCCATCCCCCGTACCTAGTGTTCCACAAAGACAGGGTTGCTCTTAGGACTAACCCTTCCTTCCTTCCTAAGGTCTCGTCTGAGAATAATTTGAACCAGTCCATTGACCTTCCTGTATTTTTTCCCAACCATTCCAACAGGGCAGAATATAAGTTACATCAATTAGATGTTCACAGGCAACTGCATTTTTATTTGCATAGGACTAAGGACTTCAGAAAATCGGATCAGCTTTTCCTCTCTTATGCAGAGGGCAAACAAGGCCTACCAGTATCAAAAGTAACTTCATCTAGGTGGCTGACTTCTAACATAACCTTTATCTACCAGCTGAGGAAGAAAGAATTGCCCGTTAAACCTAAGGGCCTCTCCACCAGAGCATTAGCCACTTCTGTTGCGTTTCAAGCCAGGTTGCCGATGGAATCTATTTGTGCAGCGGCCACTTGCGCAAATCCTCATACTTTCATCTTGCATTATAAGCTGGACATGGTTTCCAGGAGCAGAGCTGATTTTGGTTCCACTGTTTTGAAGAGTCTGCTCCACTGAGCCACCCAGGATATTAGGTGCTAGGGACGCTGTCCCAACCAGCAAGAATGAAGGCGAGATAGACAGCTTAACATAAAGAAGTTATGTACCTACCATAACGTTCCATGTTAGTTGTCTCCTCTCGCCTTCTTTCTTGCGTCCCACCCTCCATCCCCCTATCCTACTAGACCGAGAAGAGTTTCTCTATGGATTTATACTGGCTGAGTCTTCTCTGACTATCCCACTCTACCTAGTAGTCTCTATAGTTGGGCTTAGGTATGATAGGATAGGATTCCTTCATTACTTTGTCTGCTGTTAGTCTCACCAAACGAGATCTGGGTTTCTAGCGCCAGGCATCATGGGATATGGGGAGGCCTCGAGCCAGTATGTAGCTCTTGAGCTTTAGAAGATAGCCGAGTCGGAGCCGAAGATCGGCTCCGAACCCAACCAGCAAGAAAGAAGGCAAGAGGAGACAACTAACATGGAACGTTATGGTAGGTACATAACTTCTTTTTTTCTTATGTTGTAATGGTTTAATCTAACCTTTTTTCTGTTCTTTAATATAATATAATATAATATATATATATATATATATATATATATATATATATATATATATATGTTTTATATATCTATATATATATATCTATATATATATATATATATATATATATATATATATGAATAGATTATATACAAAATCTTTATCTCTTCTACCCACTTTCTTGTCTAGTAAGTGTATTTTCCCTGCCATACGGTATTCTGTCACTACCATTGTTGGTAGTATTTCTCCATCTCTTTCTCTACCTCCTTAGGTAGCTGTCTCCTACCATTGTTGGTAATATCTCTCCCCCTCTTTCTCTACCTCTTTAGGTAACGTTAGCCTACCATTGTTGGTATTTTTTTCTTTTCTGTGTGTGTGTGTGTGTGTGTGTGTGTGTGTGTGTGTGTGTGTGTGTGTGTGTGTGTGTGTGTGTGTGTGTGTGTGTGTGTGTGTGTGTGTGTGTGTGTGTGTGTGTGTGTGTGTGTGTGTGTATGTGTGCGTATGTGTGCGTATTTGCCTCTTGTTGATCCCTTGTTTTTTTAGCATCTGTCAACATGGCTGAAAAGTCTAAAGGCACTACAGGCTTTTAACAGTGCCAAAATTGTGGATGGAAGATGCCCAACTCCGATGGGCGTTCATCCTGTGTATATTGTACATCTCAATCAAGACTGTACTAGCTGCAAAGCCTTCAGCAACTGGACCTTGGTTGAACACAGAAATAAATTAATATTAAAATGGCTAATTAAGTCCTGTTTCGAAGAGGCTTTATCCAGGGCCGACACATCCTCCTGTAAATCTGATATTGGAACCAAGAAAAGTCACTCGGTGCCGACGTCTCCTTCAGTGCCAGTGGAGAAAAAGCATAAGGCATCTGCTCCCACCACTTCAGTAGAACTGAAGGCTAAGTTTCTGAAACTTTCAGAACAGACAACATCCTTGGCACCGTCTTCTATTGCACCGCAAATCTCTGTGCCAATCTCTTTGATACCAACATCTTCAGTTTCCTGGTCAGTACCAACCTCTCCTGTTGCACTTCCACAGACATTAGAACCTCCATCAGTGCCGCAATCAGGCATAATTTTCATACCCAGGACAAGGTATTCACCCTCTATTGACTCCTTCATGGGGCAGCTTCCAAGTCCTTTTCTTGAAAGACCAAAATCTCCCTCAGGCTTATTTGTCCATTCCTCCAGGAGTCTTACTGAAGTCAACATTGTGAGGTTGATTGATCAGCTGCTAATGGCCAGGGATCTTTCTGTCTCCTCCCAGACCCCTCTCCCCTCTGGAGTTGGGACATTTTCTCCCAGGACTCCACCAGATCTTCCTCATCTAACCTCCTCAGAGGGCTCAGAGCTTCCCACTCTAATCCCTCCAGTTCCAGCTGCTCTGGTGCCAACAGCATTTTCCTCTTTGCTTCCAGGATCTGCCCTGGCTTCTTTGGTTCTTTCGGAACCAATGGACTCCCAGGGCCATGGCTCCACTGTCAGATCTGAGAGTTTTGGATCATTTTTTTATTCAGAGATGTTCTTGACTCTCGAAACCTCAGCAGACGTGGGCTATTCCTCAGCTCTTGCTTCAGAGATGGGTCCTTCGGAGTGGAGTGTAATCTCAGTTCCAAGGTTGTCCTTCTCTGTTCCGGGCTTCCACCCTTCTTTGGGGATGGGGCCTGCCTTCCAGGTAATGGAGAGGGGATTGGTCTCTGCAGGCTGTCAGCTGGCCCCTTCTGTGTCAGAGATTTATCCCAAGACTCGTCTTGCCCAGAGCTCCACTAACTTTCATATCCAGACAGTAGACACCTAGGCTGCAAGTTCCCCCTGCACAAGGTCCCTCTTCTTCCAAATCCTTCTCAAAGATTCCCAATGAGGAGCCTCTCCAGAAAAAGATGTGTAAGAGGAAACACTGAAGACACGGACTTCGATGATGGGGGAGGGTTCCCCCTGGTCACCATTCATGAGGTTCTGAAACAGAGGGGTAACTGGAAGACCAAAGATCCTAACTCTGAGGAGTCAATGTACTTGCAAGCCTTTGGTGCACACCCATCTACTTTTTGGGTGACCCCTCCCGCTGAAGATCTTATTAAATTGATTGCGCAGCAGGCTTGGAAGGCTCCTGATTCTATAGCGCCAATTCTCCGCAGACCTGACAAAATGCTATCTGCTCAAGAGGATCGCCAGTATTGGGCAAAGGGGTTTGAAGTAGATGGTATGATGGTGGAGGCAGCCACCAAAAGGGAATTAGCTAAAGAGAGTTCCTGTGTTCATCCCCATATCCAGGAGTCCAGGGTGATGGACAGATTGGGAAAGTGGGTATACACTTCATCGACCTTTGCATTAAGATCTTTGAATTTTATGGCACATTTCACTAGGCTCCAGAAGGATCTGATCAAAGAGTTATCAGATAGCCTAACAGGAGCGGTGTCTGAGGAGGTCCACATTAAAGTGGCCTCCCAGCTAGCCACCCTGTAGTCTATTTTCAACTCATCCATGAGGCTCATTGTGCAAGCAGCCAAAGGGGTGACCGGGGAAGCCGGTTCAGGCATTGCCATAAGGCATCACACCTGGATGCACTTGTGTGAATTTGCGGAGCCATTCAAGTCTTCCTTCATTAATGCTTCCTTTGACGGATCCTGCTTATTTGGTCCCAAAGTCAAAGAAATTCTAGCCAGGTGTGAGAAGGTTGGAAAGAACTCATCTGCAGTGGGCATAGGTTTTTCTGCTCCCCAACGGTCCTACTCTAGGAATCAGAGGAGCAGGAATATTTGGTTCAGAAATTCCCAAGGGCCTTTTCAGGACACACATTGGTGGAGGCTTCCCTCGGGGCAGAGGGGGCAGCTGTAATGGAAGACACTGATCCTGAGGCAGTGGTGGCTCACAAAATCAGGGTTCTAGAGATTCATTCTCTGGACAATCCTATCAGTGCTCCTGAAAGGGGGCCTGATTGCTTAACTCTGGGAAGCAGTCAGGAGAAGATTTTCTCTGTACTCAAGAGCCTGGTGGCAAATAACTTTGGATACTTGGGTGCAGAGGATCATTGCCAAAGGTTATTGTATTCCCTTCACTCTTTTTCTAAAAACAAAACGAAGACTCCCTGATGTTCCACCCAGCCAGAGGGATCAAGCAGCGTTAAAGATTCAAAAGCTACTAGAAAAAAAGTCATCCAAGAAGTCCCACCAGACCAAATAGGATCCGGATTTTGCTCAAGGTTCTTTTTAGGTGCCAAAAAAGGCAGGGGACTTGAGACCAATTTTATTTCTCAGCCTTTTGAGCAAATTTGTTCAGCAAGCAAAATTCCTGATGGTCATGGTTCAGTCTGTACTTCCCTTTTTAGAGAAAAACGATTGGATGTGCTGTGTAGAATGTTAGGACGTGTATTACCACATAAAAATGGACAAACACTCCAGAAGGTTCTTCCACTTTCGGCTAGGAGCCCGTCATTTTCAGTTCAGGGTGCTGCCCTTTGGCCTCATCACAGCCCCCAGGGTGTTCACCAAATGTTTGCAGCAGTAACAGCTCACTTGAGACTGCACAGATTCCGGGTGTTTCCTTATCTAGATGATTGGTTCATCACCGCTCCCACCATGCAGCTACTACTTCAAGCAACAGATTTTATCTTACAACCGTTCACCCATCTGGGCATTACCGTGAATCACTCCACATCTCAGCCAAGTCTCACTCAGGATCTAGAATTCGTAGGCACTCATCTTAATATTTCTTGTGTAGCTTCCCTTCCTCTTCCCAGGCTACAGAATATAAAATCCCAAGTACAGACCATTCTTTCCACTGACAAGGCTCCTGCACTTGTCGTCCTCTGAGCTTTTGGGTCCATGGCAGTGACCATTACTTCAGTTCCACTAGCAAGATTTCACATGCTGCTGCTACAATAGCTTCTAGTATCCCAATGGTCCATCCTAACCCATCCAGTGACATGCCCAATTCTTATCAGTAGTCGCTGCAAGAAGGACTTATCCTGCTGGACAGAATCCAAGGAAATTATTTTAGACTGTCCCTTTGCCCCTCCTCAACCCAAGGACATAGTGATCATGGATGCCTCCTGGATGGGGTGGGGGGGCATTATCTGGGAAGAACAGTCTAAGGCACTTGGTCCCTGATAGAGGCCAACCTGCATATCAGTGTTCTAGAACTGAGGGCAGTGCTCTTAGAGCTGCAAGCCTTTCAGTCTGTCCTCCCTCTAGGAACTATTGCAATGCAGTCAGACAACATGTTGGTGGTCTGGTACATCAACAAACAGGGTTGAACGAAATCTTATCCCCTGTGTCAAGAAGTTCTCAGAGTGTGGCAAGAGGGGATATCCTCCAACCACTTTCTAATAGCATCCCGGCAAGCTCAAATCTAATAGTGGGCAGACTGAGCAGATGCATTCTCCTGCCTCATGAGTATTCTCTCAATTCCAGAGTGGAGAAATGAGATTTTCCATCACTGGGGCCAGCCTTGCTGCATCCTCTTTGCATCACCCCAAAACAACAAGTGCAGCAGCTATTCTGCCCTAGTTCCATCTCAGGAGGAGTCCCCGAGTGAAGCTCTTCTTCACAATTGGCCCTCGGGTCTACTCTATGCCTTGCCTCCATTCCCTCTGATTCCTCTCTTTTTAAAGAAAGCCAGCAGGTTGAAAAGCAAAGTGATCCTCATTGCACCCTTCTTGCCTCGACAAATCTGGTTCTCCTTTCTGTGGCCTCATCTCATTCACCATCCATGGATTCTGGACCCAGTTTCGGATCTCTTGTCTCACCCTCAGGGACTGGCGCACCCCAGTTTTCAGAACCTCAAGCTTACAACTTAGTTCCTCTGATTCTGCTAGTCACCAGGCAGAAGAATTTATCTTCCCCAGTCCAAATAAATTCTACTGGCTTCCCATAGACCCTCTACCAGGAAACTCTACATAAGCAAGTGGAAAAGATTTTCTATTTGGGCATACGATAGTGGACTTAACCCTTTTTCTGCACTGGTTGAAAAAGTTTTGGAGTTTTTAGCTATGCTTTTCGGTCAAGGAGCTTCTGCTTCCATAATTAAGGTTCAACTAGCTGCTATTTCTAATTTCCACAATGGCTTTGAAGATCATTCTCTAATTTTCCATAGGTTATGTAAAGTGATCATGAAATGGGGCTTTGCGATTAAAACCTCTGTTTAAAGACCCTCTAGCTCCTTTGGATCTGACCTTGGTTTTGCAGTCTGTGGTGCTTCCTCCCTTTGAACCAGCAGTCACATGTCAGTTAAAGTTTCTCTCATGGATTTCAGTTATCTGAACCAGTTTGTAAAGAACTCCATGTCCTGGATGGTCACGGTCCAGTCCATTCTGGCCCTGCTACGGAAGGATGACTAGATGTGTTCTTTAGATCTTCAAGATATGTACTATCAGATCAAAATGAACAGGCGCTCTCAAAGATTCGTATACTTCCAGCTGGGAGCCACCCATTATCAGTTCAGAGCCCTGCCCTTCGGTCTCACCACAGCCCCCAGAGTGTTTACCAACTGCAGTGGTAGCATCTCATCTAAGACTGCATGGATTCAAAGTGTTTCCTTATTTAGACAACTGGCTGCTCACCACACCAATCAGGCATCTCCTAGTAAAAGTCAGGGATTACTTACTCTGATTATCTCAGTCCCTGAGGATCACAATCAATTTTCCAAAATCCCACCTTCAACCAGTTCAAGTTTTGGAGTTTATAGGGGCTCATCTAGATACAGTCAATTGTCTCGCTGTCTTACCACAAAACGGTATCTGTTCCTTGAGACTGCATGTCAGACAGGTTCTTTCTCACCCCCCCCCCCCCCCAGCAAAACTGGTTCTCAAAGTCCTTGCTTCAATGGCTGTAGTGATTACATTGGTACCTATTGCTTGACTTCACATGCAAATCCTCCAGTGGAATCTGGCAGTACAATGGTCCGTTCTTTGACAGCCTTTGCAACATACTAAAAAACTTTCTTGAGTCTACAAGGGCTCCTACTGTGGTGGATTCAGTCCGATGAGATTTGTCGAGGACGTGCCTTTATACCACCTCTCCCAAATGGCATGTTGACCACAGAAGCCTCCCAACTTGGGGGGGGGTGGCATTTTTGGGATGGACAGTTCAAGGCACATGGTCCCCAGAAGAGACCAAATTTCATGTAAATGTCTTTGAGGTGAGTGTGGTCCTTTTAGCATTGCAGGGCTTTCAGAACTCTCTTCCTCTAGGGACAGATGGTATCCAAACAGACAATATGTCAGTAGTCTGGTACATCAACAAGCAAGAGGGAACCAGATCTTAACCCCCTTTGCCGAGAAGCAATGAATGTTTGGCAGTGTGCGATCTCCTCCAACAGCTTTCTTGTAGCAATGCACATACCGGGGAAATCCAACATTCTAGCAGACAAGCTCAGCAGAGCTATCCTGATGCCTTACGAGTGGTCTCTTAATCAATCAGTGGTAAACATGCTCTTCCAGAAACGTGGTCAGCCTTGCTGTGATCTATTCGTCCCCCCCTCAACAACAAGCACAGCAGGTTTTTTTCCCTAATCCCCCCTCAGGGACATTCACAGAGAGATGCTGTAGTTCACGTTTGACCCCCTGGTCTTCTTTATGCTTATCCTCCCCTGCCTCTAATCCCCAAATTCCTTCAGAAAGCACTCCAGTTGAAGAGTGCAAGGTAATCCCCATTGCCCCTTTTTGGCTTCGTCAAGTGTGGCTCCCCTTCCTATGTTCTCATCTACTTTGTACTCCTTGGGCACTGGACCCCAGTCCAGATCTCTTTTCATATCCATCAGGGATGACTCATCCGGACATTGCAGGTCTCAGGTTGACAGCATGATTTCTCCAATTCCAGTGATGGCTAGACATTCCAGGCTTTCCTCTCCAGGTCACCAAAATTTAAGTTAATCTCAGAAGCTCTCTGCAAGATTTATAAAAGTAAATGGAAAAGGTTTTCCTTTAGGGCTCAACAGAGAGCGTTGGATCCTTTCACTGTTCCAGTCACTGCTGTTTTAGATTTTCTTGTCTCTGTTTATCAAGGTGGGGCAAGTTTTTTCCACCATCAAAGTTCAGCTGGCAGCCATCCCGAACTTCTACATCAGAGATAATGCTTTTCCTTTACCTTCATTCAAGGTATGTTCTTAAAGGCAGCATCTGATGTCATCATCTTCATTCATTCATTAACCTGTGTGTCTCGGTTATGACCCCCAGAACCGACCAGCCACTTCACTAGCTAAAGATTCCAAGCTTGAGCTCCTCCCTCCTAGCCATAATTCCCCACTCTTCAGATTACCTCAGATCTTGTTTGCCGCTCTTCAGAATAACATCAGGGTCCAGTGCTCCTGTGCTTCTCCATGGGTTTGGTAAGGTTTTTTGTTGTGTGAGTTTGAATTATTCCTTGCGTTTTTCTTCTTAGACTTCCTACCCTCTATTCTTGTAGTTTAAAAAAACTTTTAGAATAACCATTTTTCTTTTAATTTGTTTTTTTTTTCACTGTAGGATTTTTCCTTTCCTCTCTCTCTTCTTTCCCTTTCTCTTACTATGGCCGATCAAAAGGAGAAACCTTTAGGCTTCAAGAAATGCACTTCTTGTTGGCACAAGATCCCACTGAATGATGCCCACAGGGAGTGCACTAACTGTCTGGGGCCTTCTCATCTGGACAGCGACTGCAGCATCTGTAAAAGTTTTCTATCCAGGGCCCTGGCAGATAGGAGGAGTAAGCTTATTTTGAAAGGTTTGCTCATGCCTTCCTCTTCCTGTGCTGTTCCTGCTATGTCAGGGGCTCCACCCCCCCCCTCCAAATCATCTAAAAAGGCCCAGGAGAGCAGGAAATGCTCCCCCACGAGGTCCTCTTCTTAGGCGCCAAAAAAGGAGCCAAGGTCCTCAGAGCCATGCCCGTAGGCACCGGGTTCTTCAGCTCCATCTTATGTTCCTGCACTCCTTGCCTTGTCTGCTTCCTTGGGGCCAAGCAGATTAGATCAGAGGTCTTCTCATCATGCCTCAACTTCTGGCTCTGGACTGACCACCCCCGCTCAGAAATCCCCTTCTCCAAGGAAATCTCCCAGGCCTTCCTCTTTCACATCCTACAGATCTTCTTGAAGCCTCTCTGAGAAAGACATGGCAATTTCTTGAGGCTCAGATCCAGATGGTGGTTTTGTCCGCTTCATCCCCTTCTGGATCTGTAACATGTTCCCCTTTCCGTTCCATGGCTTTCTCTGATCCGGACCTCAGTTTCAGAGTCTTCGGTTCTGTTAGTCCTGGGTGCCGAGGTGTCGGTGCTGATAGTGATCTCTTCTTCTCCCCTGACCATTTCCCCAACACGCTCGTCTCTGACTGCTTTGAGGCCATGTGTGTCTCAGAGCCTTAGCCTTGATGTCAATTTCTGGGTGACTTCCACTCAGAAGTTTTCTGAGTGGTTGCTTACTCTCAGAACTTAGGCATTCGATAACTCAGCTCTGACTCCCCCTTTTGAGCAGAGAATTTGGAAGCTTTGAGAGGTGTCCTCTCCGGTAGTTTCAGCTCTGGAGGGGATGCTACCAGGAGCTAGAAGCCCTTCGGCTTTCAAAGTAGTAGAGAAGGCCCTTTCCTGTTCCAGGAGATCCTTGGCTGTCATTTCTTTGGAACCTATCCCTACCTCTTCTGGACTAGTGCCTGAGGCCTCTAGTGTACCACATGGACATCCGACTCTGGAATGTCTCCATACACTTCCATCCTTGGAACCCCAAGGTTCTTCTGACACCTCCCGGAACATCCCACCAACGAGGTTCCTCAGATTGAGACTGTACAAAAGGTGGCACATTAATTCCCCTGAGGAATCTGTTACGACTGATACAAACTTCAGGGAAAGCAAAGGATCCCATGATAACCACAAGAAGAAGTCTGTTTTGTTGACATTTTAGACAGTCTCCGTCAAAGAGGTGGTTGGTCTTCCTATAATCCTTCTCTGGAGGAATTGGTGCTGTTGGAGGCTTTCGGGTCCAGCTCATCTACATCCTGGGTGGCCCCCGTGCTGACCCACTCATTGAGTTGGTGTTTTCTAGGGCATGAAAGGAACCGGATACAGTAAAGCCCATACTAAAACGCTGTAATAAAATCTTAAGTGGCCCCCTAGATGAGACCATCTGGACCAAGGGTATCCCCATAGATGCCATGGTTGTTGCGGCAGCCGCCAAAAAGGAGCTAGCCTGGCTTTGGACAGATTTGTCAAGAGAGTTTATGCCTCCTCCACGTTTACTTTGAGAGCATTAAACAATTTATCCCATGTTACAAGACTACAGAGGGACCTGGTCAAGAAACTCTCTAGCTGGGCACCAGGGTTCATGACTGCTGAGGAAGTGAAGACCTTTTCCTCCAGATTGGTTACCCTTCAGTCAATGTCTAACGCATCCATGAAGCTTGTATCCCATTCGGTGGAGGGCACCTCAAGGGGTTGGTCTGTTCTGGCACTGACATAAGGTGTCATGCCTAGATGAGGCTGTGTGACTTTGCTGTGCCCTCCAAGGCGTCTTTGAACAATGCGCCTTTTGATGACCTTGTTTGGACCCACAGTTCAAGACACACTCTCCTGCAGCAAGAAAGTTGGGAAGACCCTGTCTGCAATTAGAATACTTTTTTCTACTCCACAAAGGTCCTTTTCCAGGAACCAGCATGGCAGTAAAAAGATGTGGTTCAAGAAATCTCAAGCTTCCTTTCAGGACTCTATGGGAGATTTTTCCCCAGAACCAGAGGAGGAAATTACCAGAATGGTAGACGCCACCCACAAGGCAGAGGGGGCACGCAAAACCAAGGGACTCGGGAACCCTTCTCAGACAGTCCCTTTAAGTATGTCTGACCGGATGCCCAGCTGCCTTCCTCTGGAGGCAGTCAGGGGCACTTTTCCTTGCACCCCACATCCTGGGAAGCTATCACAAATGACCAATGGGTGATAAGAATCGTATCCTGAGGATACTTCATTCCCTTTTTAGAAAAAAATAATCCAAAGAATTCCTTCCCCCATGTTCCACCCACTCAGAGGGAGGATTCAGCTGTAGAAATCGCAAAATTGCTGAAACAAAGAGTCATCCAGGAGGTCCCTTCTGATCAAGCCAGATCTGGAGTCTATTCCAGGTTCCTTTTAGTACCCCCAAAAAAAGGGGGGGGGGCTGAGACCAATTCTGGACCTAACTTCTCTGAACAAATATGTAAAGAATACAAAATTCAGGATGGTCACGGTTCAGTCCATCCTACCCCTGTTGAGGATGAACAACTGGATGTGCTCTATAGAACTGAAGGATGTGTACTATCCCATCAAAGTAGATAGGTGCCCCTGACGGTACCTTCATTTCAGGCTTGGGAGCCAGTCATTACCAGTTTAGATCACTCCCATTTGGTTTTACCACAGTCCCCAGGGTGTTCACCAAATGCTTCGTAGTGATGGCAGCCCATCTCAGGCTGCAAGGGTACCAGATTTTCCCCTATCTGGAGGACTGGCTCCTAAGCGCTGCAACCAAGCATCTATTGTTACAGGCCAGGGATTATCTCCTCAACTTGGCTCTTGGAATAACGATCAACCTGAACAAATCCAAATTGGAACCTGTTCAAATAATTGATTTCATAGGAGCACGGCTGGACACAAAAATTTCTCATGCTTATCTGACAGTGGACAGAGTATCAAATTTAAGATTTCACATCAAACAAGTCATGGCCATTCTGAAACCTCCAGTTAGTTTAGTTCTCAGAGTGCTGGGTTCCATGGCGGCCACAATAACTCTGTTGCCCACAGTGTGCTTTCATATGAGAATTCTACAGTGGACTTCTGCAGTCCAGTGGTCACTACACAGGAATCCCTTAAGCTTTCCCATCAAACTTTCTCGGATTTGCAAAGAATCTCTTCTTTGGTGGCTTCACTCTACAGACATTGCTTGCAGTCGTCCTTTTGTTCTTCCTCCACCAAACACCACATTGACCACAGACACGTTCCAGATGGGGTGGGGGGCATTATCTGGATTAAACAGTCCAGGACATGTGGACGCCCCAGGAGACCAAATTGCAGTGTACTAGAGATGATAGTAGTCCTTCTAGCATTGCAAGAACTACACAGTTTTCTTCCACTAGGAAATATTGCTATTCAAACAGACAATATGTCGGTGGTCTGGTACATCAAAAAACAGGGAGGGACTAGAGCTTAATCCCTATGTCGAGAAGTTATGAGAGTGTGGCAATGGGTGATCTCAATCAACCACTTTCTGGTGGCAATGCACATTCAGGGGGAATTCAACATCTTGGCTGACAGGCTAAGCCGAATTTTACTGATGCCTCACAACTGGTTCTTGAATCAATCCATGGCAAACAAACTCTTTCAGAAATGGGGTCAACTTTGCTGCAATCTTTTTGCATCACCCTCAACAACAAATGGAGTAGGTACTTTGCCTTGTTCCCTCCTCAGGGACAGCCACCCAGGGATGCTGTAATTCATGCTTGTCCCCCCTGCTGCTCTTAATTCCCAAATTCTTACAGAAGGCTCTCAGGTTGAAGAGAAAGGTAATCCTCATGGTTCCCTTCTGACCTCGACAAACCTGATTCCCCTTTCTTTGGTCTCATCTGATTTGCCTGCCAGTGACACTGGACCCAACTCCGGATCTACTTTCTCACCCATCAGGGCACCCTCTTCCGGACATTCAGGAACTGAAACTAACCACATGGTTTCTCCAGTTCCAGTGATGGCTAGATACCTCAGGCTTCCTCCCCTGTTCAGAAAATTTTGATCTCCACCCGCAAATCCTCAACCAGAGAAATTTATAAGAGCAAATGGAGAAGATTCTCTATATGGGTGCAACAGAAATAAATAGATCCTTTCACCGCCCATCTTGGTAGTTTTAGATTTTTTGACCTTTCCTTTCAGTAATGGAGCTAGTTACTCCACCGTTAAAGTACAGCTAGCAGCTATCACCAATTTCCATTTTGGACAATATTCTTCCTCTCTGGCTTCATCCAAACTATGTAAAGCCTTTCTTAGGGGCCCCTTTCTGCTTTGTCCCCCTATAAAAGATCCTTCTCCTCCTTGGAACTTGACCATAATTTTACGAGCTTTAGTCCATCCCGCTTTTGCAACAGCAGCTATAGTAGATTTAAACTTTCTTTCCTGGAAGGCATTGTTCCTGGTAGCTATTACTTCAGCAAAAAGAGTCTCCAAACTTCAGACTCTTTCTGCAAATTTCCTTACTTGATATTTCACAAAGATAGAGTAACTCTTCGTATGAAACCACCCATCCTTTCTGCCTAATGTCGCTAGGGAAGATAATATCAATCAATCTATTAATCTTCCTGGTTTCTTCACACTCTTCATTTGCTTGATGTACATAGACAACTATGTTTTTACTTAGATAGAAAATGTCTTTCAGGAAGTCTGATCAGTTGCTCGTATCCTTTTCAGATGTTAAAAAAGGTAAACCCATTACTTAGACTACCTTAGCTAGCTAGTTAAAAGACTGGATTTCCTTTGTTTATTCCTCCAAGAACATTCCAGTGCCTGGTCAGATTAAGGCTCATTTCACAAGGTGCAAAAGAGCAGGCTAGCACGTACGGTTGATGCGCGGATAAACCAACCATGAATGCAAAAGAAAAAATCCAGCACCCCGAGTAGGTGTAGCAGAATAATCGTTTATTGTTAACCAGACTGGTTTCAGCAATTAGCTTTCTTCAGTGGTATGGTCATGATGATTCAACAGACCCTATTTATAGATAATGCAAATGAAATGATATGACATAATTTCCTATTTACATAAATCATGAAAAAAATTATTATAAATCATGACCAAAAAAATGTAAATGCAATATGACAATGGCAAAAAGAAGGATATAAATAACAATAAAACATCACAATTTTAAACTAGCATATATTCCAAAAATTGGAGTACTGAAAACATATTATTTGATAATAATAATAATCATAGAGGACCTGTGAAATGTATGTCGAGATCAGAACAAAAGGTGAAAATATATATAACAATATTGAAATTAATGATAACAGGTAGTTCATCGTAATTTATCATTGAGACCTGGTGGAAACAAACCACCTAATTTAACTATCCATTTAGTTTCCTTACTATCTAACAGTTTGTGCCATCCAGTTGAATCATCATGACCATACCACTGAAGAAAGCTAAATTGCTGAAACCGGACTGGTTAACAATAAACGATTATTCTGCTACACCTACTCGGGGTGCTGGATTCTTTCTTTTGCATTCATTTCACAAGGTCTATGACAACTTCCCAAGCCTTTTGGTCAAGGGTATCTATTGAGGGCATTTGTGCAGCAGCTACTTGGCAAACCCTCATACTTTTATTACACATTATAAGTTGGACATCATCTCCAGAAGCAGAAGTGCCTTTGGCTCTGCTGTACTCCAGAATATCCTTCCACGAGGGCCACCCTAGGTTATTGTATCTGGGGATTTTGTCCCACTGGTTAATGAATGAATGAGGATGACAACATTAGATAAAGAAGTTATGTTCTTACAATAACGTTCCATCTGTGTTGTCTATCTTCATTCTTCATTAACCTTCCCCCTCTGTAAGACTTCGAGAGATCTGATGGATATGTTCATAGGAAGCACAGCTCCTTACTGACCTCCTGATGTTCTAATTTTTATCATGTGCTGGCTATGTTGGCCTGTTTGTTAACCACTGATAGCTGTTATTGCAAACTCAATCTGAGGTAATCTGGAGGAGTGGGGAATTTTGGGTAGGAGGGAGGAGATCAAGCTTGGAATCTTTAGCTAGTGAAGCAGCCGGTCAGTTCCAAGGGTCAGAACTGATACCCACAAGTTAATGAAGAATGAAGACAGACAACACAGATGGAACATCATGGTATGAACATAGCATCTTTTTTTTTTTTTTTTTTTTTTTTTTTTTACTTAGACCCCCAATAAAGGATCCTGTTCCACCTTGCCATCTTACCGTTATATTGTAAAGTTTAGTGCAATTACCCTTTGAACCATCAGCTAAAGCAGATCTCAAATTTCCTTCTTGGAAAACAGTCTTTCTTGTGGCTATAACTTCTGTGAGGTGAGTCTCAGAACTCCAAGTGTTCTCTTTAAAACTACCTTAATCTAATTTTTTATTGACAGAATTACCTTATGCACTAATCCCACCTTTTTACTCAAAGTTGCCTCAGAAAGAGACATCAATCAAGTCATTAACTTGCCAGTTTTCTTTCCTAAATTTGACAATAAAGGAGAATACATGCTTCAGCTGTTAGATGTACATAGGCAACTTCATTTCTGTATTCATAGGACCAAAGAAATTAGGCAAACTGACCAATTCTTTTTTCATTTGCTAAGAACAAATTGAAAAAAAAAACAGTTTTAAAAACTACAGTACCCAAGAGCATAACAGATTGTATCTCTCGTGTTTACTCCTCAAGAGGGTTTACTTTGCCAAAACAACAAAAAGCACATTCATGTAGTTCAATGACTACGTCAGCTGCTCTTTAGGCCAGAGCCTCTATTGATGAGATTTGTGCAGCTGCCACTTGGTCTAATGCTCATACCTTTATTTTCATTACAAGTTAGATATCAGCTCCAGAAACAGGCCTTCATTTGGTTCTGCGGTTCTCCTGAACAGTCCTCCTGTGAGGGCCACCCACAGTTACTGTAGCTGGGAACTATGTCCCATTCATTAAGGGACAAATGAAAATAACATCAGATATAAAAGTTGTGTACTCACCATAATTATGCATCTGTGTTGTCCATTTTAATTCTTCCTCAACTCCACCTCCCACCTTCCCCCTCTCCATGCTTTTGGGAGTGACCAGTTGAAGTTTTTTGTTAGGAACCACAGTTTCTGTTTGAGCCCCTGTTCTGTTACTATTTCACCTTTTTTTCAATACCGTGATAATGTTTTATATTCCTAAGATGGTATAGTAACAGCAAACTCAAACTGAAGTAATGCAGTGGTTAGGGGCATTGTGGGTAAAGGGATGCACTTGAGAGTCAGATCGTAGACTCTAGAGAAAAGTGGCCAAGTTAGATCCGAGGGTCCAATCCGAGACCCATTCATTGAATAAGAATGAAAATGAACAACACAGATGCATAGTTATGATGAGTTATTTCTGCAAAGTGGGGTCTGAGAATTGTCAGTTTTAATACAGTTTTTGTAATCTTCCCTAATTCTTCTCCTAATGGAAGTCCAGTTCTTTTGGATATTTTTGTCTCATATTTAAACAACTACTGTCAACCATTTCTTCCCCTACAGTAACTCTTCCTAGAGGACGTCCAGTAACTTCTAACATCTGTGTCTCTGGTTCCTGATTTTCATTACCACCTGTCTCTTGTTCTGAGGTGGTCACACTACCTGCCCTTATTAGAGATGTGGACATTGGTTAAATGTCACTGTGTTAACTGTATCTCCATGCTTGACTGCATATGACCACATGTACATAGAGCACTGTGTTATCAAATCATTACCTAATAGAATGTCTGCTGTCATATCATAAAATACTGCTACCTATTTGTCTCCCTGCCTATTTTTTCACTGCAAATGAATCCTAGCCAGTCGCACCTGAAAAGATGTCCCTCCAATGATTCTAACCATTATGGACTGCCTGTCAGCTAACATGCCTCTATAATTACTTCAGTTTTAACAAATAGTCATATCTGATGCAGTATTCCTTTTAGCAACAGGTTCTCTACCATCTGTTTGGACAGGGTTTAGGCCCTTGTGGTCATATGAAACAGCTGTAGGCTTATGACAGCCTACCAATACTGTGTTGCTCCTTTTACTGACTCCCTTATGGGGTTGTTGCTTCCCAGCCCATTGCTGTGGATATTAAGACCTTGCATTCCCCATCTGGTTACATTTACTCCACAACATTACCATTTACTTATACCAGTATTTTCCCATTTTCACAGTTACATATCTAGGAAGGGAATTGTAAGTTATAACAAGTATGACGCCCCACCACTGGCCCAGTAATCAAGGAGCCTCAATCCCCACCACTAGCACCAGTAGGAGACATACATTGGAAGGATGACAGGTACACACACAGTATTCCCAGATGCAGCTCTCTGCATCTAGTGCAATTTCCCTTAAGAGCACAAAGGGATCATGGTCAGTCTGGGGATGGTTTCTCCATCTTTCTGCAGATCCCCAATAAGACTCCCCACTGGCACACCTATAGGGTTGAGATCTCAGCTGAGTAGCCAAGCCAAGACCTCCAGCACCCTCTCTGTCCAACCAGTGCTTCGTGCCCCCACCTTAGTAGCTGACACACACACACACACACACACACACACACACACACACACACACACACACACACACACACACACACACACACACACACACACTTTGAGGTTGGATTTACACACACACACACACACACACACACACACACACACACACACACACACACACACACACACACACACACACACACACACACACACACACACACACACACACACACACCTACCTGGGAAAGGCTGGCACAGGTTTACTAGCTAATCCCCCCTTTTGCCCAGACTTATAAGGTAGTTATCACACCACCAGTCACGTCCTTTTCAGCTACTTTAAGGCCCTTAACAAAAGCTGTCCAATCTTACTGTGCAATATTACTGTCAATACAAATAGTAGTTTGACCAAGAGCAAGGCTAAGAGTGGCCCACAGTGCCACCAAATAAATATGCAAGTCCTCTCAGAACTTAAATAGTCTCACAAATATCAGCCACAATGAAATGTTTATATTTAATAATAAATAATAAAAGAACAAGAAAATACTCAGTAAATAATCACAGTTACATCAGAGTTCAAAATCACAAGAAATATTTAAAACAACATTGCAAGACAGTATCAAATAAATAAAGACAACATCTAAGCTATATTTCACTATATTCTCGACTGTATCTAAGAGAAATTACTGCACCCTAGTTAGCTTGCTTACAGAGCAAGCAAACAGATGATAGTGAGTGGATGTTCTTGTCAGGTGAAAGACAAAATACAAAATGCCCAGTCTCTCTCTCTGTTTGTCTCTCTCAGAGAGTTCTTAAATTAATATCCCAAATATTACTGTTGGGATAGCTTGCAGAATGACATCACTTCTTGTCATCTGACTCTAGAGGAATCTGTATACTGGGACAAAGGGTTACTGTATAGAGAGTGGACCCCTGAGGGAGGGCTAGAGGGTGAGAGAATGCAGCAGTTTTACTGCCCAGAGCCTACTGTCTGGCACTTCCAGACAAAGCCTATGACATTCCCTTTGCAGATCATATGGGCATAAAGCTTGCAAAGAGATGTATTATGCAGAACATTTATTGGCCTGGGATTTCCAGAGATGTAACAGGGTACTGCCGGACCTGTCAGCAGTGCCAAAAGGTAGGCAAGGCAGGAGACACGGTGAAAGCTCCTTTGACGCCATTGCCTGTGATTGAAGAGCCATTTCAGAGGGTAACTATGGATGTTGTGTGGCCTCTGAGTACCCAAGGTTCCACAGGGAAGAAGTATATCCTAGTGGTAGTAGATTATGCTACCAGATACCCTGAGGCAGTGGCTCTATACTCCATCAAGGCAGAAAAGGTGGCAAATGCTTTGTTAGAGATTTTCAGCAGGGTAGGTTTCCCAAAAGAAATACTGACTGACAGAGGTGCCAATTTCATGTCAGACCTGCTAGCTTATCTTTGGAAGCACTGTGAGGTGAAGCACCCTAAAGACCACCCCCTACCATCCCCAGACTAATGGTCTGGTTGAGAAGTTAAACTCTACACTAAAGACCATGCTAGGGGTATTTGCAGACCAGTTTAAGAGGGAGTGGGAGAAATATTTTCCTCATCTGTTGTTTGCTTACAGGGAGGTGCCCCTGGAATCCACTGTTTTTTCACCCTTTGAGTTGCTGTATGGGCATAGGATGAGGGGACCTCTAGATCTGATTCGTGATGAGTGGGAGGGTGAGTGTGAATCCCACAAGGAGTCGGTTGTGGCATATGTACTAAAAGTCAGGACAAGGCTCAGGGAACTCATGGACTTGGCCCAGGAGAACCTGGCAGAAGCCCAGCATCAGAAAAGGACTGGTGTGACAGGAATGCTCAAGCTAGAGAGTATGCTATAGGGCAGCAGGTTACAGTTCTCATTCCTGTCAGACACAACAAGCCACAGGCAGTTATGGAGAGACCCTTCAAAGTGGTAAGGAAGGTCAGTGCTACTAACTGTGGTGGAACTGCTAGGCAGGAGGCACAGGCATAAGCTGTACCATGTTAACATGATGAAACCTTGCCATGATAGGGAGGCTCTGGTGCTACGTATCTGCAGTAAGAGGCAGGAGGAGTCTGAGGGGGATCTATGGCTACAGGGAGCCAGTCAATAAAATCCCAAATTTTACTATGTTGGAGCCTAGGGTTGCAGGCATATGATAGGGCAATGCAGCATTGTACTGGGGTTAGCAATGCAAAGGTAGCTGGAATCTCAAGACAGGGAATGGGGTAATGTATTTCCAGATAGGCTCAACCCTCTCAAGCAACGTTTCTCAAGGGTCACTTGAAAAGCTAGCTTAAGTCTTCGGGGGGGGGGGGTCATGAAAGGAGATACTGCCAGCCCAGCTGTCTGGAATTTTGTAAATGATCGTATCTCATATGTGGCCCAGTAATCAAGGAGCCTCAATCCTCACCACTAGCACCAGTGTGGGCTGTACATTGGAAGGATGACAGGTACACACAGATGCAGCTCTCTGCATCAAGTGCACTTTCTGTTAAGAGCACACTGAGACCACAGTCAGTCCAGGGCTGGTTTCTCCCTCTTTCTCCAGATTCTCAGTAAGACTTCCCACTGGCACAGATATAGGGTTGAGATCTCAGCTGAGTGGCCAAGCCAAGACCTCCAGCTCCCTCTCCGTCCAACTAGTGCTTCGTGTCCCTACCCAAGTAGCTTACACACACACACACACACACACACACACACACACACACACACACACACACACACACACACACACACACACACTTTGAGGTTGGATTTATACACAGACCTAGGAAAGGCTGACACAGGTTTACTAGTTATGCTCCCTTTTTTCCGGACTATAAGGTAGTTATCACTGCCACCAACTGTGTCCTTATCAGCTACTTTAAGGCCCTTAACAAAGGGTGTCCAGTCTGACTGTGTAATGTTACTATCAATACAAATATGCAAGGACTCTCAGAACCTAAATATGTCTCACAAATATCAGCCACAATGAAAGGTTTAAATATATTTAATAATAATAAAAGAACAAGAAAACACTCAGTAAATAATCAAAGTTACATCAGAGTTCACAATCACAAGAAATATTTAAAACAACATTGCAGGACAGTCTCAAGTGAAGAAAACATCTATGCTGTACTCCATTATATTCCTGACTGTATCTAAGAGAAATGACTGTACCCTAGTTAACTTACTTACAGAGCAAGCAAGCAGATGTGGTGAGCGGATGTTCTTGTTAGTTCAAAGACAAAACACAAGTGCCCAGTCTCCCTCTCAGAGTGTTCTTAAATTAATATCTCAAATATTACTGCTGGGATAGCTTGCAGAATGACATCACTTCTTGTCATCTGACTCTATCCTATGTAAAAACCCTCACTGATGCAACTGGTAACATTCAGCATCTATCTGTGAAAATACATAGACCTCATATCTTTTCGCAAATGGTGGAAGTCATAACGTAATTTACATTCCTCCACATTTAAAGACAATGCAAAAAACATCTAGTTCTAGACATTATGTCTCCTGTTGCACTGAAACTGAAAAATAACATCTCATTTTATGGCCCATCCATAAAGTAATCCAATCTCAACTATTCTTCTGAAGTTAACTTCTTGTGTTGCAGTTTCCATTGTTAAAATATATACATCTAAACAGTTACAATAGTGTATATACATTTCTGCTCAGTACTTTACAAAATATCTCTTCAGTACATGTCTGTACAATATGACATATGACATTCTAATACATCTGTCACACAAACATCTTACATGAAGCATGTTGACATTTACAAATGACACAACCATTTACAAAATTCCAGCTAGCTGGGCTGGCAGTATTTCCTTTCATCACAACAATTCAGAGTTCAAATAAATAAATCATTGCGTGACTTAACTCAGTAACTTGCAAGCATCATGGAACTTTTGTTACATATCTGCATGGTCAAAAAGTAAAGATTTAATTTTTTTAACTGTAATCCATTTCCACAGTAGCAAAAGCACAGTCATTGTACATATTTTCTTTATTATACTGCACTGAAAAAGTCAAGTACAGTGCATGTTTTTTTTTTTACTTTTATGTTGATTCAGTAAACCTGTAGTACAATTTCTTGTGCATTTGTTTTTTTTGTTTTTTTTTTAAACGAACAGAAATATTTTCTAGTATTTCTTCAATTGTTCTCTAACTGTTTTTAGTAACATTCCCTTCCCACATATCACAGTTTTGGTTTGTCTCATCTGAAGCTTCCTTTCTTCTCTCCTGTTACCATTTTCTACCTTTCAGGTTAGCACTGCTGCAGAAGAAATGGAGAATGTAAGATGAGTAATGTGTGATTGGAAAGAAGTAGTCTAGTAGTAGTATACTGAGCAGTCTTAATGTATGAAGCACATAGTCCCACTAGCTGCCAAAGATGGATGCTCTTCTTGCAGGTATAACGTTATAGCGAGTACATAACATTCAGCTCCTTTATATGACCACTAAAATTATGCAAAGTTATCCACAAGCGACTTGTCAGTGCAATGACATCCTCATGTATGGAGTCAGCTTCCTGAGCTAAGTACACCACCACCCTATTTGCCTTGTCTTCTTTTTTATATTGTATTGCATAGTTCAAAAACAGGTGATTGAATTAAAGCCCTCAGATGCTTTACCTTCTCACCTTGCTACCAGGATCCCTTTCAGGAGTCTGATTTTCCTTTGGGATGCTTGTTGGAAGTGTAATTAAAGCATATAAAGTGTAAAGTGATTGAACATCTTTTGAGACATAGTTCTAATGGTTGATTGATGTTTCATTCCTGATGTAGTTTGTACTAAGGTTCTTTTCTTGCACACAGTTTTAGTGATGAATATAAGTCCTTTTTTTTTTTTTTTTTTTTTTTTTTTTTTTTTTTTTTTTTACAGCCACTTCATATCCATCACAGTGGTGTGACTCCAAATCCTTCCCCGAGTCCCACACGGCGTTTTGGAAGGTGAGAAAGGCAGCATTTGTGACACTGAATTTGTGCTAAGTAGCATATACCTTGTAGGTGCGTGGACTTTTGAATGGATGCCATTTTTAACATCCTCTGCATCACTTTGAGTTTAGATGCAGGAAGTGCTTTGTAGTAAGATGCTTTTTATTCGTGTTTATAAAGCTGATTAGACTGTACAAATGGAACACTAAATAATTTGTCAGTAATTGTATGTGAAAATATGATGTTTTAGTGCTCATACTGTTGCTGTGTATACCCACTAGACCACATTGCTACCTAAGGGAGATGTTATTCTGTTATTTTCATGTAACAGTAACTGTGCATGCTCAGTAAGGAGTGTGCATGCCCACACAACAGCAGAGAATGTCACAGTCATCTTACCCTTATAAAAGTAAACCTGTCTATGATGATATGAAATTTGAAATACAGGATTCATTTTTACCAGCTTTTATAAAAGTAAGCTATAAGTAGAGTGAGCTAAATCAAGTAAATGTATATTCCCTCAATTTATTTATTTATTTATTTATTTATTTATTTATTTAAATTTGTTTACCGGGAGTGTCTGACTGGACGTAGGTCCATTTTCAGCGGAGGCCCGGGGAGAAAAGCTCCACAGTAAAATAAACAGACAGTAGTTACATTGGATTACATAGCGATTAACAATTTAACATAGCAATTACTTACAACATATTTACAGATGAAGAACATAGTACATCAGTAGACAACTAGAATCTTTATCTGTGAAGTACATAACAGACATTAACAAATGTTACAATGAGAAGTTCCTGCTGTATAATAAGTATTAGGCTTATGAGCATCTGAGCTTGCTATAATCAAGGTAGTTAATGGAGTGGAAAGAAAGGTAGTGGTTGGATGGGGTGGATGATATTAGAGTGGGAGTTGCAAGGGCATAGCCAGCATGTTTTTAGGTGCGCTTTTAGTAAAGTTTTGAAGTGGGTGCATGATGGTACGGAGGTAATTGTGGGTGGGAGTGAGTTCCATAATTTGGCTATGGCGCAAGAGAATAGTGCTTCACCAGCAGAGTTATTGGCTTTAGTGATCTGCAAGTGATTTTTGTTGCTGGATCTTAGTGGTCTGGTGGGGCGATAGGGTTGGAGTAGATTCTGGAGGGCTGGGACATTTAGTGGATGGTTTACTAGTTTGTGGGCAATGGTAGATGAAATTTGCTAAAACAATATATGGTTTTCACAATTTAGTTTTCCTTTTGAGTACTCTGTAGTCTCTGTGAAATATTTATGTTTTTTGCAGTCCCTTCCGGACTCATTGCCACATTAAAGCTGCAAAGTTACTTGCCAGAATAAGTTGCACTCTTCAGAGTCTGCCAATGTATGATTTCCATAGTTCAGTCACTGTTCATCAGCTGTGATGTTTGGTACTAACTGTGACCACAACTTCTGTGGACCCCATACTCTTTGGAACAACACGATGGACTGTGACAGACTTTCATTAATAAGTCTATTTTGACAGAGCATAGATTACTGCTTGAAAGCAATAGTCCTTCATTCTGTAGAAATCTGCATTCCCTTTTACACACATACTGTCAGTGACACTAGTGACTACCATTTCTACTGGTATCTTTCCTGTAACGAGAAGTCTGTGTTTTACCTAAGAATAATTTAAACCCCCCATTTCTTGCTGTGTTTCATTTCACACCTGTCGCACAGCAGTGGCTGTGGTGGTTTTCAGTCCCACAGTGGGAGTTTCACCATGTGTAGCCATCTGTAGCTGCCCAACTCCCTTAGCTTCTGATCCACTT